>NC_089824.1:58392727-58695757 GCF_035046505.1 Tiliqua scincoides | reverse complement strand
TACACTGAGTAGCTCAGCTGACATGCTGATGCTCTTCCAGGAACCGTCTCTCGTGTCAGTGTATAGATTGTAAGTCCATTAAGGCAAGGAGCTGCCTTCTTACTCTATGTAAGCCCCATGTACACTGATGGTGCTGTATCATCTGTCTGTCAGTCAAAGTCACCAGCAACCCTGATTTCTAGGGTGCATGGAAATACATGATGTCCTTCAGACTCATGATGAATTTCTAATGCAAGACTACAAGTTTCCTGTCATCTGATACAATTTTCAATTCCCTGTGCAGATGTGCTAATGGTTATTATGGTGATCCGCTGATACCTGGACAATCATGTATTCCTTGTGACTGCAATGGCAATGTAGACCCAAAGGAAGATGGCTACTGTAATTCACTGACAGGGGAATGCCTGAAGTGCATTGGGAATACGGTGGGACATCGCTGTGAGAGGTGTGCTGTTGGGTATTATGGGGATGCAGTGACCAATAAAGACTGCCGTGGTGAGTAGTTCCTGTTTAATTAATCCATTGAGAACTTGTGTATACATAGGACACTTGTTAAAAGTACTGGCATAAAATGAATATTAAGGTTGAGAAAGTGAGTGAATTAATAATGGCCAGGTTCCAAAGGGCAGCAGATTGACTTGCACAGTGGGACTTTTCTAGGTCCTGGTTGACATCAGCAGCTCTTTATAACCTCCATAAAGCTTCTGCTGATGGTCATTGTACTCTCCTGGTCTGAATTTGACAGGGCAGTCATAAAGAAATATGGTCAGTTCCTCCCTGGGTGAGTGGAAGTGCTTTCTGCTCGTGTATTTGGATCTCAGCCTTAGAAACAACTAAATTTAAATGATAGAAAATATACAGACATATTGGAAATAGCCTACAGGTAGTCCCTTACTTAAGTACAGGTTAGGTTCTGCACTTAAGTTGAACATTATTTATGCAACATAAACAAAATTATGACCAACTTTCTGTAGTGGTTGAAAAAGTATAGAAATATTTATTTGTATCAATTATCTGTAAAGTAGATAATAATCTACTCCCTAGTACACTCTGTGGCTGCTTTCTTTGTTGTGTAATGTACAAAATGAGCCTTAGACGAGCATAGATGGAGGGCGGCTGCATTTGCATTTGTTGGAGAGGAGCACAAGTGCGGTTCTAGTATTGTACTAGCTTTCCTTTACCCACCACTTATGCATCTCCAGAACCCAGCGTTTCTCTTCCTCTGAAAAACCAGCACTATTGCACCTGTGTGACATGTTGGAGTAGACAGACTATGCATGCACAAAAGTAAAATGCACCTGTCCTTGTTGGGGCATCTGTAAATCTCTTCAAGTTGGGGACTACCTGTACTGGGCCTTCTGTAGAAGAAAAGTCTATAGTATAACTATGGCAAAATATTAATTAGCCAGTACATATTGATTAGTCAGTCATGTTTACCTTTTCTTCCCATGTCTTACATGTAAGCTTGTGAGTGTCATGAGAACAGCTCCATTTCCGGCATCTGCCATTATGAGACTGGCCTGTGTCAATGCAAAGCAAATGTAATGGGACAAAGATGTGATAAGTGCTTGGTAAGAAATAAAAACACCTAATGTTAAGGCACACGATTCTATACAGTACAGCATGTTTTGCTGGTAAAGTTGCAAAGTTCTCTCTCTTGACTGCTTTCCCTTCCCTTCTCCCCATTGGTTAACCGGAAGCCTCTGGCTTGACCAATGAAAGCACAAGGGTCATGACTCCCTGTACGCTGGAAGAGGATACACAAATGCTCATTGCATTTCTTCCCTTTGCATAGTCCCCAGTGTGGCAGTGAGGGAACTTTCAGTAAGTTTGGTCCCTAACTTTTTTGACATCCAGCATTTGATTACACAGGCCAACACATATTTTGCTTCCTTAAACATTACACCAATTCCTGGGTATATTTGGGGTGCCGATTCCAAAAATGGCATCCGTTTTGCACTATCACATCTAGTTTTGGAGACACGGCATAGCCTCTTTAGTGAATGATTCCAGCTGCTTCCTCATGAGGAAGCATACACCGTGGCTTTCTCATGAGGAAGCTGCTTGAACCATTCACTAATGAGGCTATACTATATCTCCAAAACTAGACGCGATAGGGCAAAATGGGTACCATTTTTGGAATCGGCACCCCAAATTCATATTAAACCACCATAAAGTTTGGGAAAAACTTTTCTGACCCTCAATTTTGTAGGCCTGTGTTATTTTTGTTCCTCTAACAAACTGAATTTTTGAATGTTTCCAGTGTTTGTCAGATAGTAGGATTTTCTACAATGACAATGTTTTCTTTTCCTGGATATTCTCTAAAGGCTTCTAATGAAGGCAGTCGTTCCCAGCGATTCCTTATGCTGGAAAATAGTGAAGTGAATACCCTTTCCCATGGTACTGCCAAGTTGTACTACACCATGCTTATCTAGGACAAGCAGCAGGAGTGGATTGCATACAGTGATGAAAAAGAAAACAAAGGAAGACTTATTTTTGTTTCAGTGAACTATGAAATTTAGCTAAAATGCTTTTCCTTCCAACAGCTTGGATATTATGGCCTAAATATTGGACTTGGCTGTCTTCCCTGCAACTGCAGTAAATCTGGCTCCATTGCTGAGGATTGTAATGATGAAGGACAGTGTCGCTGTGTGCCAGGAGTGGCTGGGGAGAAGTGTGATCGTTGCAGTAATGGTTTTTATGCATTCCAGGATGGGGGTTGCACACGTAAGTTGTAGCTCAGGCAATGGGTCCTTTAACAAAATGCTTTGTGCAGCCTGCACCATAGGAAAGGCTGATTGTGTGTCTGCTGAATATGTATTTGCAAAGCCTTGTCACCTGAGGGGATAGCAAAGCCCTTCTGGTAAGATTTTGTTTGTAGTGGGAATCTGATATTTCTTCTTTTTAAGTCAGGAGTTGAGCGGATGGAAGCAGTTTCTGTGTCAGTTGACCATTTTGGCATGTCAAAGGCATTGAGTACATTGCAATGGCAATGCTTTAATTTTGGCCTCAAACACGGTGAAAGGGGACATTTTTAGCCAGGTCTGGAGGTCTAGGACCTGTCTTGGGCTGCAGCCAATTTGTGTGAGGTGAAAAAAAAAAAGTAGGATGTGTGTGAAGGTGTTCTTACTAACTTATTCCTAAGTATAGAATATCTTGGTCTTGTGGAATTTGCTGAAGCCAATCAGAAACAGCATTAGAACAGAACATTTGGAAGAGTGAATTGCAGAGAGACTTTGTTCAGAAAACTCTAAGACTTGTAATTTGAGAGATTAAGAAAAGTGTGCCACTCTATGTGAAGTGCCAGCTCAGAACCACAAGTCCCAAGTTCCTTGGTTCCTATTGGTCTTTCTTGTGCACCAGTAGAAAGAGCCAGCAGGGTATGGTAGCAGAAAGAATGAAGCACCACAACAATCAGGGTTCTTGAGAAGTGAACCAATATATCTGGTATAGCTGCAGAATTATGGACTCTAGAACATATGTGAGCAAGTGAGTTAGGCCTTTAGTCTCCAGATTGCAAAGAAGAACTGGCAATAGATCCCAGTGAAAGGCAGCAGTGTCTGAAAGGTATTTGTCAGTCATCTGGCTATGCTGGATGAGGGCTAATAAACTGAATTCAAATCTAGGCAAAACAGGTGTCCTGTTAGTTGGAAATCTGTGAAATCTGGTGCTAGACCATCTTCCTGTTGCACTGTTTCTGCATGAACAGGTGTGCAGCTTGGGTGTCCCCCTGGACCCACAGCTACTCCTAGATTGCCAGAGGGCAGCTATGTCCAAGGGAGATTTTGTCTAGCTTCAGCTAGTGCTCCCAGCTGTGGTTGTGGCAGAATCCATTAAACCTGGCCACAGTGGTCCATACCTTAATGATGTCTTTGTTAGATTACTGTAGTGTACCCTGCATGGATCTGCCCTTGAAGATGGTTCAGAAGTTGCAGTTACTGCAGAATGTTTGTTCATTTCTTTAAATAAAATGCGTAAATAATCAGGGTCACTTCATGGGATAAGGAGTGGACTGATAGTACCGGTGTGCATTTTGCCTAGTGATCAATGGCAAAACAGGTTATTTGTTTCTTTGTTCTTCCCCTTGTAGCCTGTAACTGTGCTCATACTCAGGATGCTTGTGATGGAGATACTGGGCAATGTATTTGTCCCCCTTATACAGAAGGAGAAAAATGTGAACTGTGTCAGGAAAATTTCTGGGGTCTTGATCCAAAGAATGGATGCAAGGTAAGATTGTGCTTGTAAGGAACCTTTTGCAAAGCAAGTCTGAATATTTTACAAAAGGATCTATGGAATTTGTCACAACTGTTCACATGCTTTCTTTTCAGGCCTGCAATTGTAGTGATGTAGGTTCAGTTAGTCTGCAGTGTGACCAGATCACTGCTCATTGCCAGTGTAAGCAAGGATATGGAGGACGCAACTGCTCTGTGTGCGCTTTGGGGTATAGAGACTATCCAGACTGTGTTCCTTGCGACTGTGACTTGCGTGGAACTAAAGCAGAGAAGTGTGACCAACGTCAAGGAGTCTGCAGCTGTGAAGAGGAAGCCGGTGTTTGTGCTTGCAAGGTGTAGCATTCAAAATTAACATGACTGTCCACTCTTTCAGCTTTCTTTGTACATTTGTCTCTTATAGCATTCTTTTCACTTACTTATGTTCAGACATAATTAAACGAAGTGACATGAAGAGACATTCAGCATATGCAAATGAAACTCAGGTCAATGCATTAAAAATAAAGCATTTAAAAATGATTGAATGAATAATCTCTAAAGTAGCATGATGTAAATAGCGTTTGCAGGATCAAGCCCAAGTTAAATTCAATGCAGGAGCAGGACATGGGTAAGACATCATTTGCTCTCAAATGAACACATTTCACTCTAGTAGTATTTTCAGTGTTAGGAAACATTGTTCCTATACAGTCTACATTCCCTTCTCAGTGGGACATAAACTTTTGTTTGACAGTTTAGCTGTGAATGCATTCCTGTCTTAAGCGCATGAAACATTTATGTTGAAGGAAAGTTTTCAGACCAAAACAGGATGTTGGAAAGTTGAACTGGAGGTAAAAAAAATTATAGTCAGGCCAGAATAAAGCTTTTTTGGGAGGGTCAAAAATAAAAGGCAACAGATGTAGATGGGTCCAGGGAGCAAGATTAGAATCAGAATGAGACAAGAGAAAGTGCAAAGTGAGTTGCTGCTAGCAGCAGAATTGCTGAGCCCCATAAATGCCTCTTTGATAGTTGTCTTGATAGCAATCCAGGCTAGAACACTAACTGGAAATGTTCAGATAAGGATTCAAGCCCGGTTTCCCCTGACAGTATATTTCATCACCAGGAAAATGTGTTTGGATTGCACTGCAGTGAATGCAAAACTGGGACATTTGCTCTTCATGCTTTTAACCCTTTGGGATGCATTCCATGTTTCTGTTCTGGAGTGTCGGAGTTTTGTTCAGAAGTGGAAGACCATGTAAGAATCCCGGTGAGTAAAGCAGCTGCCTCTTCTGTGTCTAGCTTTTTGTTACATTTCAGGCTGCCAGAATCTCAGGGCCCGATCCGATCGGGCCTGGTACTGGTGCATCGCTGGCGTCGCTGGCCCGACTGTCGCAAAAGGTGCTGTAAGTATAAAAGTGTTACACTTTTGCAACAGAGTAACAGGTGCACCTCCAGTGCTGGGTCCAGCAGCAGTCAGTGTGGGGCCACAGCTTCTGGAGGTAAGTTGCTGCTAGCTGGCGGCAGGGCATTCTGGGCCAGTGGGAGGGTGGGGAGGGGGTGGAACTGGGTGGGGGAAGGGCAGGGGGAGGGGAGGAGCAGTTGGACAGGGGTGGATACCCTACCCCCCTCCCAGGCTGGGAAACCCGACACTGGTCTCCTTGAATCTGTGCCTGCTCAACAGTGGATGCAGATCCAAGAGTCCCATTGAGGCTGCCTGGGTCTGGTACCTATTGGTGCGTCCCAGGCCCCATTGGATGCACTGGTTGCCATTTCAGTGCAGCTGCATCCTTGCACACTCGGGAAGTTTAGGATTGGGCTGCCCAACTCATAATACTAGCCCAATTTATGAACTCCCCAGTGAGTGAAATTTGCATTGCATTGAGCATTCTGAGCAGATTCTCAAAGATCTACCACAACCCAATTATATGGTTAAGATCAATCATGAAGTCTTTGCTCACTTTTTATTCCTTCCCTTTTGCCCAAGTTGAACCTATTAGTTATGTAATGGCCTGTGAATTATGTACAGCAAAGGTGGAGAGAAATATAAAAATGGAAAGAAAATTACGTACAAATGAGTTACAAAACTGTATTACCGTATTTATCGGCGTATAACACGCACAGGCGTATAACACGCATCTTCATTTTAAGAGGGAAATTTCAGGAAAAAAATAAGGGTAGCTCAGAACTTTTTTTTATTAATATTATTACCACATATAAGGTAAATAATGTAAAAGGACAGTAAAAGCAACTGTTTTAACAAAAGAAACTTGGATATTTTGTTTTTACAAAAGTTTACTCAGAAATCACTATCTGGGAAACCAAGAAACTCTTCATCTTCACTGCTATCTTCACAATCGCAATGAACACTGCTGCTTTCACTGCTACTATCTTCATAAATCAGCTCATCTTCTTCACCATCCAAAGCATTACTTATGCCACCTCACCTCAATCCCTCCCCCTCCCCTCCCCAAAGAAAGGGTCTCCACTTACCATATTCATCAGCTGCCAGCGGCTGTGATAATATGCGGCGGGCGCAGCGCTGACATCACGTCACGACGCTGTGCCGCCGCTAGGCACTATTGGGAACGGGATCCCTTAAAGAGACATCGCCGTATAACACGCATACATCATTTGCCCCCTATTTTCAGGGGGAAAAAGTGCGTGTTATACGCCGATAAATACGGTATTTACTTAGGAGTATAAAATGTTTTTTAGAAAATGGTTTCTAAATGTCAGAAATTAGAAAAGTGTGTGTTTTTGTTACTTGAAATTAGGTTATTTGAGAACTTGATAAATTTGAAGCAATATATAACACACTATAAAGTGGGGTGACCTGTTGATTTGGCATTGCAGATGACTCTGACTCCAGAGCAGGCTGTTCTGTATGTAGTTTCTCAAAGTAACCTTACTGGAACAAGTGAAGGTGTATTTTCCCAATTTCCTCATATCTTGATGGATGCTACAATAGTTCGACAACATTTGAATGCAGAGCCATTTTACTGGAAGTTGCCAAATCAATTCCAGGGAGACCAGGTAAGCATATGGGTTATGCTCAAGGTTATTTTGTAATTCTCTTTTATCTGGGAAAGTGTCTAGCACAGGGGTGTCAAACGTGTTTCATCCAGCGGACTGAATAGCACTTGATAGCACTTACTAAGGGCTGGAAGTGTTATTAAGAAGGAAGTATCATTAAACAGGTGATGATGAGAAATAAATCCTTTGTTCTCGCCTGGGAACTCACTAACTGCAAATGACAGAAAAGAAAATATGCAAATCTTGACAATAATTTTAAGATATGGGAGAGCCCAATTATCATGCTTGCTGCCCTTTCAGCAGCAGTGGCACATATGTTCAAGCAACACTTTGCAGCTGAGAGGTGTGCTGTGAAGTGATGCCTTGGGAGAAGCAGCATTGCTGAAAGGGCAGCCCATGTGATAATTTGGCCTTCCCAGTGCTTCCTCTCTCACCTTCTTGTTCTGCCTCTTCCCCCTGTACTTTCACCAGTGGCATCTCAGTGGAAGTGGCACTGCTGAAAGGGCAGTCCATGTAATGACCTCTCCTGGCACCTGTTTCAACAGGGCCGCTTGTGCCAAGGCATCATTTCACAGCACAGCAGCTGATGGCAACTTTGGGAAAGCTCAATTATCGCACAGGTCAGATATACATATACAGCCCAGGGACATTATGTTTGACACCCTGATCCAGCACTTATATTAACAGAACTACCAGTCTCTGAAAATCTCAAAGAAACATGAAAATAATTCTAGAAAATTCAGTGTGTATAACTTAATATTTGCATTTGTTTTCTTTGTATTTGTAAATATAGGCTCTAAACAAAAATTTTGTTTTTAACATGCTTTGTCTTTCCAAGTGTTGCTGCTTGCAAGGTATTAAGATTAGAATGATACGGGCCTAGCCAATTTTAGAAATTAAGGTAAAGGAGCTATATGTTGATCTGAAGACTGAGTTTTTCAAATATTATTTGAATTAGTTAGCAGAAGAGCTGTTTTGGAAAGTATTTTGCATCTGCAGATGCTGAGGTCTGGCTTAGAGGGCCTCCTTAATGCATCCAGATTTAGCTTTTGGTTATATCTGGGAGGTGATTTGAGGCCAGGAAAGGCTTATTGCCCACTCCATGGGCCTTTCCCAGACTCAGAACACATCCCTGAGGTGACTGGAAGTTACAGATGTGAACCATAAGTGGCTTCCTGCTGCAGCTGGGAAGTCTTCTGAAGATGCTTGGAAGCTGGCATGACCTCTAGCTGGTGAGTACCTGTGGCACTGAGATCCTCCCACCCTCTGTGGATTTCATTATCTGTGGATTTTGGTATCTGTGGGATAGTGGAACCCTGTGCATACCAAGGACACACTGTAACTGAATTGAGCTAGACTTGGACAAAGTTTGGAGGTTAGATTTCAAAATAGGAAGGTGGAAAGGTTATGACCTGAATTTCAACATAGCTTCTTATGTAGAGTCTATTGAACATTCTGTAAAGAATTATCTATTTATAATAGAGCAAACTCTTATGGATAATCAATATAATGATTAATCTTCCAAACAGCTCATGGCCTATGGTGGAAAATTGAAATATTCAGTAGCTTTTTATGCTCTGGATGGCATTGGAACCTCAAACTTTGAACCACAGATCCTGATGAAGGGTGGTTCCACCAGTAAGCAGGTCATCTATGTAGACATTCCTGCTCCAGAAAATGGAGTAAGACAAGAGGAAGAAGTCATGATGGTGGAGGTGAGATCACACATTTCACATCTAGATAAGAGTCTTGTCCTGCAAGATGTTCTTTGCGTAAATTCATCTTTACTTGTTTCAGCAATACTCTGGAACCCAGAGTACTCTGAACTTTATTCCCAGGGTAAATTTCTCTCATGCAACATATAGTCCTCCCTTCTCATGTGAAAAGATCTGTCCCTCGTGGTCATCTGGGGAAGAATCTCCTGCAGATGCTGCCGTTGTCTGAAGTTCAGTTGGCAGTCATGAATTGAAAGACGTTCTCTGTGGTGATGTCCTCGAAGTGGAACTTCCTTGCCCTTATCTTTAGCTTGACCCCTTTTCTGCTGGTGTTCCAGTGGTGCTTAGAGACCTTTGTTTCTTTTCACTTTTTCTGAGTTTTTTTTAATTCGCCCCAATTACGGACCTGGTCCCTGTGCCGCTCTGCGACTCTGGTCCACAACATGATGTTCCCCCAGGGGATACTTACCAAGGTGCATGGACCTTCGCACAGTGCTTCAAACCACTCCAAGAGCCTTCTGATATTATCTTAAACATGAAAATTGGAAACCAGAAGTTCTCTTTAAGGATGCTCTGGAGGCTTCAGAAAGTTTCTGGAGCACTGTGCAGGGCTTCTGCTGCCCATGGAATGCTTCTGAAGGGCATGTGGAGGCAGCACGGCAGGTAGAGGTGGCAGCGGCAGGGACACAGTGCCTGGGACTTTTGCCCCTGCCCCCAGGACCACCACTGATTCCCCCCTTTTTTGTATGAGGGTTTATTTGCCTGTTTTTGCTAGTGCCATTACTCTTTATATATATATTAATATTGTAGAAGAGTAGTATAATAAAGAGAAATCACAAATAGATCAAATTTTATGTATGTAAATTTATTTGATCTAGCTATTTGTGATTTGTTTTTATTATACTACTCTATTACGTTACTACTGTAATGTTATCATTTAAATAGTAAGCCCCTTGGATGCTTCCATTGGATGAAGACAAGTGGAATATAAATATTTTAAGTAAAATAAATAATGTAACCTGCATTATGCAAGCATATCATATACATGTGATTTATTAAAATGTCCGTAAATGAACATGTTTGGATTTGAGCATGGATCAAGCCTTTGTTTGGAATCGTAAATAGTGTAGCTGGAAACTGATGTCTGAAATAAGCCAAGTTTTACTTTGTTCATACTGCACAATGTTGACTGCTTTAATTTGAGAACAGTGGTAATTGCTGGAAGACCCTGTGTTAAATAATTAGGAAAAGGGATGAGGCTATTCAACAATTTCCTTCTTTATCTAAAGTTATGCTGGTCTGAGTAATCTCTCCAGGTCTTTTCAAGCCTAAGGATATAATAGTGTTTTAAAGTGCATGTGGCTCATGGACCACATCAGCATGATTTTCCCCTCCCCCCAGTTCCTAAGAGTATTTCTCCCAGGCTTGAAATTCAAGATTGAAATTCAAGAGTCTTCAGGCCCAGACCTAACTAGGCTGACTGCAGAGTGCAATGGCACCATCACGACTCTCTATTGCAGGGGTGCTCAATAGGTGGATCGTGATCTACCGGTAGATCGCAAGGCAAAATGAGTAGATCGCGGAGTGCCGACCCCCCCCTTCAGGTGCCTCTGGGAGGAAATGCCGGGAGTAAGGCCCATTGTACTCAATGGGGCTTACTCCCAGGTAAGTGTGGCTAGGATTGCAGCCTCACAGCCTAATCCTAGGCATGTCTACTCAGGAGTAAGTCCTGTTATACTCAGTGGGGCTCAAGGTACACCAACATACATTGTACACATAAATGTTATATGTTATGATGGCGCGAACATTGTAAAAAAAACTCTGGTAGATCTCCGGGCCTTGCTGGGTTTCAAAGTAGCTCTCGAGCCAAAAAAGTGTGAGCACCCCTGCTCTATTGCATCCTGCAGGTGACCAGAGTCCGTATGGGAGTTGAGAGGTTAAGTAAACAAGTTTTATTTACCTCACTCCACCCTCATGGGTCCCCATGGGTCTACTTGGACATGTTCCAGCTCTTTAGCTGGCACAAGTCTGAGTAGAGGCAAGAAGCACATTGGGGCCAAAAAGGAGTGGAGGAGGATAGCAGAACCATCACTGATCACTGCCAATACCCATCCTTTGTCCACCCCTGCAAAGCCCCATGAGTCCCTGATCCCCATCCCATGTAACCCACCCTGCTGACTTGCCACTGGTGGCAAGGGTAGCAGAGTCTGCTGGTGTGTCTCTACTGTTTCTGGTGGTGCTTCTAAAATGGTCACTGCATGCACTTCCAGAGGCCATTTTACAACAGAGGAACTGTGTTCTGTTATCATTAAAGCTGGCCCAGCCCTAGTCAGAATCGGGCTGCTAGTTGCTTATTCTGAACAGCTTGAACAAGTATTGTAGTGCCTTGTTGTCCTCTTTCATCCATGCATCATTTTGTGCTCCAGAGGCACTAGAGATGATTATTTTGTTTCATGAGGAGGAGATGCAATAAAAGAATACTATAGTGTCAAGCAAACATGGACTATTTAAACATTTGCAATTAATTTAAATTTCATTTTATTTAGAGTGTCTGGAAATATTTTAATTCAGTGTCTGACAAATCTGTCTCGCATTCTGAATTCATGTCAGTACTTAGCAACGTTGAGTACATTCTTATCAAGGCATCATATGGTCAAGGATTACAACAAAGCAGGTAAAATTCTGCCCATTCTTCTTAACTTTTATATGTTTAAAATACTGACAAAATAGTAAGACTGTCAGCTTACCATGGGTATTATTGAAAGAGCTGCACCCCTGAAAAATCACTCATGATCTATCTAGATCAGCCTTCCATGATATGTGGGGAGCTGAAGTGGAAATTAGGAAAGCTCAGTATATGCAAGGAAATACTTGTACTGTGTGGAATACACTCTTGTTCTAACCATGGGTTACTTCTTAGAAAACAAAGCACTAGTTTAGTAAGTGAATCCTTGTATAGAAAAAACAACTGGCAGTCAGTGATACAAATTGGATCATCACTGTATGTTTTAGAGACAAACAACATCAGTAAGATATAAAACAGAGTGACACATTCAGGCTTCACACAGATGATAAGTCGACTGCGTTTTGGAGCCCACCATGACTGCTGTCAGGATTGTTTTACAGTCCAGTCCTATCTGGGCTGCTGGTGCCATGGTACAGTGCTGATGAAACCGCTGTCGCTGTATCCTGCAGGGTCCAGGAGGCAACCGGAGGTCTTCTTGGGTTAAGGGAACATCAGTTCTTACCTCCAAGGATCAGGCAACCCCTATGGGGCTACTTAGATCTGCACCAGCTCCATAGATGGCTCAGATTGGAGTAGCCCGTGTAGGACTTTCAGGCACGGGAGGGGGGATAGGATGTGGTGTCAGCCTTTACTGCTGTCCCTGCCCCTCCCAAGTCCAAACTGAGTCCTTGGGCCACCCTACCCCACCCAGAAACAGCCCCTCCTTGTCCCCGTCAGCATTTGCTCCCTCTCCCACCAGCACAAAAGGCCAGTGCCCACCTGTGATGGCCTCTTCACCAGTGGCAACTAACACTGGGCCATTGCAAAAGGCTTTGTGGTACTTTCACGATGGCCATTGCCTAAGCAGCACATGCAAGAGCAGCGCTTCCCAGGCATAGGATTGGGCCTTTAGACCCTTACCAAAATTTCATTGCTTACCACTGCACTAGGAGTACAAAACCCGAACTTGGAAATCTGGCTCTGTGCTTTCTTTCTGCATTCTCATTGCCTAGCCAGTATCTTTGCATAAGCCACCCCCAGCCATTAAATAACTGTAAATACTTTTACAGCTTTGAATGTCTTCTGTTTCTAAATGAATATTTTATGTAACTGTCTTATAGAATCTCAGATATCTCTATGGAAATTGCTGTGAAAGCTGATGAAAAGCCCTTGGTTACAGAAGAAGCTCATCTCATTGAGAAATGCGTGTGCCCCAAAGGTTACGCAGGACTCTCATGTCAGGTATGTTGTGTCTTAGTAGATGATTTAATTGTAGTAAGATAACTTACGGCTGCTAAAACACCTTTGTGACAAGCAGGTCCTGCTGCATTTGTCACCACACTGAACTCCTTTCTCACATGTAGGATTGTGCACCAGGATACTACAGGGAGAAACATGAAGACCTAAACCTAAAAGTGTCATCCTCGCTGATCAGACTTTGTGTACCATGCCAGTGCAACAACCACAGTGAAGCTTGTGATGCAGAAACTGGAAAGTGTTTGGTACGTGTGGCCCCAGTGCTACTTGCTGCTGTCACAGTATGGAAACTTAACTGCTGAGAAAAATTTTTTTGAAGAATAAAAGTTTGTGGGAATTCTGTAAATCACAAAGGGTGCAATCCTAATACACCCTTGGGCTGGCACAGGTCCCTTGCACTGGCACAGGAGTGTCGCACTTTTGCACACCATTCTTTCGCACCATTCTTTGGGGAGATAGGCCAGCGCACAGATGTGCACTAGCCTTCCAACACTGATGCGGGCCCCAGGGAGAGGGTGAGTTGCATCAACCAAGCTTGGCTGACGCAGGGGTCTGGGGGAGGGGCATGGGAAGGGCAGGGGGAGGTGTGAGGGGGGCATTTCTGGCCGGGGAGGGGGGACAGTGGGCGTTCCTGGGGTGGGTGGGGAGTGGTAGGCTGGGCCAGGATCTGGTAGTTATGCCAGATCCTAACCCTGTTCCCAGGTGGTCCAGGGCAGTACCAAACTGCTTGGATTTGCTCTACCTCTTGAGGTGGCGCAGTTCCCCTTGACCTGGGCTGAGCCACTTTCAGCTTCAGTCCTGCCCTGGATTGCAGCGCAGGCCTGTCAGCCTGCCTGCTCCAGGCCAGGTTAGGATCAGGCTGAAAATCTTTTAGGCACTGCCCTTAGTGGGGCTTTCCTTTGTGTTTAGGATTGCAGCCATGTTAAGAGTACAAGGGTTCATCACTGCTAAAGACCATTTGAGTTGCTCTGAAAAAATCCATCCCTGGTTCAGACAGAAAGGGCTGTAGTTAGCCCTTTAGTTATTTGATTTTTCTCTGTAAACCACTTTGTGAACTTTTAGTTGAAAAGCGGTATATAAATACTGTTAATAATAATATTAATAATAATAATAGTCTGGAGTACACTTGACAGGAAGGGGTTTTGCTTCCTCATGTCCTAGATCCTGGGGTTATCAGAGGTATGATGTGTATGTCCTCCACAACCCAAGAATTTGGTAGATATCAATGTTTTCCCAGGGAGTAAAGACCTCCACTGTATCCACTGTTTGCATGGTTATTAAGGAGATTATATATTTACTGATTGGAGTGGCATTGTTTAAAAATAAAAAGGAGATTGATTTCATGTTAAGCTTTTTGAGTTTGTGCTTACTAGGATTGCAGAGATAATACTGTTGGTGACAACTGCAGTGCTTGTGCCCCAGGCTATTATGGCAAGGTGACTGGATCTGGCAATGACTGTTCTCTGTGTACCTGTCCAAGAAAGAACCCTGGGAGGTAACTAAAAATTAACTTTGACATCTATAATGATTACTGCTTGTTGCTGAACACAGCAGCAATGATGGAAGCTGCAGCCAACCTTGTTAAAAGAATTGTTCTGTTATCAGCCTCAGCATGGGGACTTTAAATAGTAACATTGGTAAATTGTGAAAAGGCTAATCCAGTTCTAGACCAAGATCATTAGAGTGGCTATTCATTGTGCTTATATCCAATGGGAGTAGCAGTTCATGCGATCACAGAATCAAGTGATCGATCTTGTCCTGGATTGTACCACTTCACACTGTAGGAGAAGGCAGGTTGGATGTCTAAATACTGCTTCATGTGTAAAGCTCTCTGCATGTGAAAAAAATAATATGTTGGGGAAGTCTTCCTTTTATATTCAGTTCATTTTCATATGATGCATGAATTGTTTCTATTCTTGTTCTCTTTCTCAAGCTTTAGCCCCACGTGTGTGATGAAGGGTGTTAACGATTTCCACTGCAATGCTTGTATCACTGGATATGAAGGCCAATACTGTGAAAGGTGAGATAACCTACCCAGAGCTCAAGTATATAACATGCTTGTTGTGGACCATTTGGTGTACAGGTATGTCAATCCCAGCTGTGAACACATTATATGGAAATAAAAAATGCGGTAGGAGTGGCTGTTTGGTTAGATAGACAATTGGTGATTAAAACACTGGATCTGATTTTTAAAACGGATATTGAGTGGACACCGGCTGTTTGGTCAGCACACCGCACCCTTCTATAATAGTTCAGTTATGAAACTTATTGAAGCGAATGGCAGTTCTGCTTTTGATTTTCTAAACTTAATTTTCAATTTATTCCAATAGAATAGGCTTCATTCAGTTAGTTGCTATGCAGGAGGCATACAGTGAAAAAACCATGGAAAAAGGTTACACATCAGTGGTATTTTATAGTTGGGAGTTGGAGTAAGGGCCACTTTCTTGGAGCCAACGTACTTGGCTCTAAAACCAGACCTTCCAGCAATGTACACTTTCTCTTGTTTGCCTCTAGGTGTTCTCCAGGTTATTTTGGAAATCCTAAAGCACCCGGTGGAACTTGTCAGCAGTGTCAGTGCAACCCAAGTGGTTCTGTCAATAATAACTGTGATAATCTTTCTGGACAATGTATATGTAAGCAAGGGGCAACAGGAAAACTGTGCGATGAGTGTGAACCAAGGCATGTTCTTGTGGAAAATGAGTGTGTTTGTAAGTACTCTTTTTGTACTGTCATTTGATTTTTAAAAAGAGTTTGCAGGAGATGGAGAAATAGAGATGGAGAAGTGTTTTTGATACCACAAAAACACCATTTCTAAGGTGGAGTCTTAATTTTTAAGCACACTTGTTCAGCTGCTCCAGTTAGGTCAGTGGGATTTACTTTCAAGTGTGGAAGTGAGTATATATCCAACATCCACCCTAATCCAGGTAATAAAACTCTTTCTCTACAGGATCTTCCTGAAACTAATCTGGAGAAGGAAACTTTGACAATTTTGGCATATAGTTGGTTTTCTTTTTCATTCACGCAAGCAAGTTAGATAGACAAACCATGCATATATACCAAAATATGCAAATTCCAAGTTTTCAAAGTTACACCAAATGGGCCATGTACAAACAAAATCCAAGCATTCAAAATAATAAAAATGTCCCAAATCAAATGTCCCAAAATATCTGCTCCTCCTAAACTGGTAATTTTATCTAACTCTCCAACCTGCTTGTCATTACCAGTCAAACCTTATCACAGACAAACCAGAGTTCTGCAACAGAAGCTGTGGATTGTTTCTGTTGACCCTCAAAACCTCTGTTATCACGAGTATGCTGATGGCAGGAGTGGACGGGGCAGGGATTTAGCTGGCCTGGGTGGGAGGGAGTGTGTCTTAGTGGCAATGATGCACATTGGATCTTATGCCCCCTTCCTGGCCTGGACCCACCCTGAGAGGCTTCTCACACTAGCCAAAGACCTAGTGCCAAAGGAAACACAAAGGCCCTGAGCTTCCCGGTGCCCACTACAGCAGCAACTCTAAAGCAGCTAACACTGTATCCAGCAAGCACCAGGAAGCAGCCAGAGATCTCCTCAGGGGACGGGGACTTTCGTCCCCTTTCCCCAGGAAAAGCCGAAAGCCCCACAGTGGGTCTTCTCAAGTCTGAACTGCAGTTTTGCCAACACAGACTTGAGAGACTCCGTGTCAGGGCCTTTGGTCCAACATACAGTTCAGGATGCAGCGGAGCAGAGCTCCACCAGTCCCACCCCCTCCTGCCCTGGTTCCCTACCCTACTCTGCCTTCTCCCACCCTCATTCCACCCTCTTCCTGCCCCACCACCCAATGGTCACACTTACCCCTGGCGGTAGTGCATCCTGCCGGTTCTGGGCCTGGCACCTGATTGGCCCCTGACCCAACACTGGTGCTCCCTACTCTGAGGGTGCCGTAAGCATGCTTTATGAAACGTTTACAGCACCCAAAGCCAGCGCTATGGCTCAGCACCATCGCTGGACCAGTTTAGGATTGGGCCCACTTTTGGGTCTAGGCAGGCTTACAGAAAGGTATGTAAAAATGTTCTTTACTTACCTCTCACAGGTTGCTTAGTCTCCAGCCAGCCCATGGCATACAATACACGATGCATCGGTGTTGCTGCACACTGGGCCAGCCCTGGGTAGGACTGGGTTGTATGACAGTATAGTACTAGGTCTAAGAAGCAACAGTGTTCTCAAGAGCCTTTCTCCTGGGAGCTGTTTCTTGAAATAGACGCTACTTCCCCTGTAGAGCTCTCTAAATTGAATTGTCTAATTTTCCTAGAGAAAATTGTTCACAGGATAATAATTTATGGTACTGAAGAAGTTTTAAAAATTTAAACTCATTGGGTATTTAACATCATCTGAACAAATCTTTTTTTTTAATTACTAAGGGCCCAGTCCTATCTAACTTTTCAGCACCGGTGCAGTCGCAATGCAGCCGTGAGGTAAGGGAAAAAATGTTCCCGTACCTTGAGGAGGCCTCTGCGACTGCCTCCCTACCACAAGATGCAGTGCACGCTCCATTGGCACGGCTGCACTGGCATTGGAAAATTGGATAGGATTGGGCCCTAAGATACTTACTTCTCTTTTTTGATTCTGTTACAGACCTTTCTTTTTCAGTTTAACTGTATTTGTAAGCCTTCTTAATATGATTTTCTGTTTCTTCTTAATAACTTCAAAACTAATATTTTTAAATTATTCATTCAGCTTGTGATGATACCTGCACAGGCCTGATCTTAAATGATCTGGATGATCTTGACAAAGCCATGTTTTTGATAAACATCAGTGGTGCTGTCCTGGCACCCTATGGAATACTATCTGATTTAGAAAATGCAACAGAACTGTTAAAGGTATGAATAGTGTGACACAATAGAAATATTTTGTGACTTCTTAAACAAAACTCTGGTATAAGCAATGCATATTTCTGTTGAAATAGTGCTTTCAAGGACCCTAGTCACTGGCATTCCTGGGCGAGGGCAAAATGCTAAGTTTTTTCAGGCACAGGGGCACCTGTGTAAAGCACCCCTCCCCCTTGCCTTCAGAGCCAGTTGTAGCTGTGAGGGCAAAGGCTTTTGCAGTCATGACATGGACCAGAAAAATTGTTTCTGGCCTTAGTATTTGACACTCCTAATGTAGACTTTCTGGGGGGGTGCTGAAAATGTTACTGTAGAAAATGGGTGATACTGGAGTGATCTGTATCTAGATCAGTGGCCAGAAAGAAAACATGTTTTGTCTAGTGATGAACACTGAACTGAAATTTCAGCATTTAAGTGCACATTTTTCCTTCTAGGGATTCTTTTTGTCTAAAGAAGAATCGGCCTACACTCAGGACATTGTAAATGAACGTTTTGAAACCTTAACTGCTGATACAGACCAGCTAGGCAAAGAGGTAGGAGTCTTTCTTCTGTATTTAAACCTAGAAATGTTTGTTGGAAAGGCAGTTAGGAAAATTATCTATAGGACTTAATAAAGTTAAATGCTATAGAATTTACCAGAGCCAGCACAATGGATTGTGCCTGCTGGATTATGGCTCATGATGGCCATCTTAGTTTAGTACTTAAAGAAAAATTTCCACTGTACCAAAATTTTTTGCCATTGTCAGACATTTTCCGGCATAGAGTTAGGATGTTGTTGTTACCAGCTGTGCCATCTTTAAGTGATATAGCATTGTTGTAGGGGGATCACAAACCTGATGATTACAACTTACTGATAACTCTCATGGAGATTTGAGATTGGCTTTTGCTGGTTATTTTGCTCTTCTTGCAGAATCTGAAGCCATTAATAAGGAAATGATAGCTAATTTCCTGAAAGACTCAGTGTGAATTCTAGATATGCTCTTCATTCTTTGGTACAACCATTAAAGCCACTGTTTAACTTAAATAAAACCACCATTTGCTTTTATGCCAGTTAACTAGAATATTAGAAAGAGGAGGGCATCTCAACAATGCTACGGAAAGGACCTTGAACAAGAGTCGAGAATTGGCTGTATTTATCGGCACATTACAGGCAACAGTTAAAGGTAATATGCTTGGTGGTAGGCTATTGGGAATTGTATTTTTGGAATAAGAATACAATGTATTCATCTGTAAAAATTGTTTATTAAGAGGAAACATTTTTGCTGGGTTTGTGTAAAGTAGACACACTTCTCCTTTTTTTTCTTACTGTGTTTTTCTTTCTCCGTCTAGTGCTTGTGGAAGTAGCATCCTCTCTCAATGAAACATTAGGTACTGATTTTCCATTGTCAAATAGGACCATTCATGAATTGCAAGATGAAGTTCCCAATATGCTGGACGTAATGCGTGGAAGGCATTTCCAGCAGCCGCACAAAAATACTACTCTTGAACTACAGTAAGCCTACCCATGTTTCTGGGAATGCTAAATAAAATATGCACTGCAGGGATTTGCAGAAAATTATATCTAAAGCAGCCTTTAAAAGAGTAGATTGCAGGTGGTATGATCTGAAATGCACTTATGATATTAACTTGAAGAGAAGCTTAATTATTTTTCTTGATATAACAACAGGGGGCACTATGCCAGAACTTAAGATGTGTATACATTTTCTAAGGCATTAAGTGACTTATTGATTTTCAGCAGAGCTTTAACCGCTATATTTTATTTTCTGGGAGCCAGGCAGGCTATTATATCAACTAATTCTCTTGTGGAATTAAATAGGTTTATAAGTTGATTTATGAAAATGTTAATAGTTTGAGTTTGTACATGCATAGCACATGTTTTTGCTTTGATGGGACATTAGTCAAATAATAAAGGCAGAGTTCTATATATGTGCTTCTTTGGGATAATGCTGTTGTCCATGTTGCTGAGCAAATAAGAAGCAGAGCTTTTGTCAGCTTCTTCTAGAACGGGGTGAACAAACTTTCAACTTCAGGGATCCTGGACCTTCAAAAATGTGTAAGAGAGAGAATTTCAACAGGTACCACTTGTCATCTGCGCACCTACTGAAATTCCCTCTTCTATACAATTGTTAAAGGCCCAGGATCCCTAAAGTTGAAAGTTTGCCCATCCCTGATCTAGAAGGCTGTAAGCAAGTTATTAAAAACGGAGATTGAAAAAGCTTAATACTGAAAACTGTGATCGTATACAGTTGCCTTATACCACATATAGGTCACAAATGTAAAGTGGCCATAGCTTTCCCGGTATTCAGACAGGAGCCTTTCCAGTCCTACCTGAAGATAGCAAGGACTGAGGGCCCGATCCTGAGCCCTCAGTGCCAGCCCTCTGCCAGTGCTGAGTGTTGCAAATGTGACATAAGAAATGCTCGCGGCACTCAGCACCAGGTCAGCACTGGCACCAGCTCAGTGCTAGTCTGTGATGAGCCAGCACCAGCCTGAGGCCACTGCATGGAGCAAGGGATGAGCTCCAGATGGCAGAGAGGTGAATCGGAGTTAGGGAGAGGCCTTCCAGGGTGGGGGAGTAGGGTAGGAAGGGGCAGGATCAGTGGTGCTCTGCTCTGCAGGATTCAGAACTCCTCATCGGGACTTCCAACCCAACATGGGACCTTTCAACTCTGCGTCAGCTAAATAATAGACCATTCTGGGGCCTGTTCCCTTACCCAGGGGAAGGGGGCAAATGTCCACCCAAAGAGCCACTGCTCCTCTGAATGATGAGCAGCTGAGGATAGGGCTGCCCATCTGGGGCTTTCTGCATAGAAAGCTTGCACCCTGCCAGTGAACTCTGGCTCCTTCCCTAATTGAACCTCATTTCATTTCATTTGGAAAAGCAACTTGAACAAAAGTACAATGTCCTCACAGCAGTATATTACATGTGCTCTGTATCTTTCGATCGCTGTCAGTGCTGAGGATTCATGGGGACCTTTTATATTTTTGCAGGGGTTTGGAGAAGAAAAAAAAATTATTCTCTAAGGACTGTGCCCTGTTTATTTTTTAATTTTCCTGGTCTACAAAAATGACGTTATCTGTATGGGACTGTGTGGTGGGGAGACTCAAAGCATGGTTTTACTAGCACTGGAAGGTTCCAGACGAATGATAAACGGAGCCTTATAATATCACTTATCTAGCATCTTAATTGGTTTTGCTACATAATAGTGACAAACCCTTCTCAGCAATTTGAGCTATCACAAATGCCAGTTATATAAATGCTGAAAGTCATCCAGTGATTTCAATTGAATGGGCAATATTAAGACTTTTCAGTATCACTCAGTAAAACTTATCTATGTTGTATTGCGGTAGAGTCAAAAACGTATGCAAATCAGCAGGTTTTCAGAGAGTGGAATGTATCCCACAATGGAGTGTATCCCATAACAGTACAGATATAAGGTATACCCTTGTAAATAAGAAGTGCTGAATATAATTCATTTAAGTTTCATATTACCCCAACTGAGATTCAGATGTTTTTCCGGACATTGAAAGAAAGTGCCATGGATCATGTGCAAGTGATTACTGGCAGTGGTGGACTTGCCCTTCGCAGCTCCCAGGGCAAAGATCCACGCACTATGCTGCCCGCCATGCGCTATGCCAGCCCCCTGTGTGATGCTATCCCCCCCCCCACTTTCAAAGCTTGATGGACCCTTGCACGACTCTAGGACTGACTGGGAAAGCCTTCTGAGGCTTCCCCATGGTCTTGAACTGTACTTCTGGAAAACCAGAAGTACAGTTTCTGACCGCGTTTGCCCAGGGCTAGGTCCACTGCTGATTACTAGGTTTACGGAATGATTTATAAATGAAAATCACACTTCCAACAAGCAAACAATATGATAAAATAAAATGTTTATTATATTAAGTAGACTCTGGTGTTCTTACCTTTGAACTCCTTCCTTTAAAACCAAAACAGCAAAATACTTATATAATGCTCAGTTGGTTTCCTGTGTGAAAGAACATTCTTCTGTTTACTAGAACATTCTTCTGTTTACTAGAACTGCAGAAAGATTATTGATACAAATCAAGAAAAGCTATTGGAGACCCCAGCAGGATCTTATGGATTTGCAGAAATCTACAGAACGCAACTTATCAAAGCACAACTCCAGATTGCAGGAAGCAAAGGATCTTGTGAATGAGGCTGGAACCAATACCAATGAAACCAAGCGCCTACTTTTCCTAATTAATACTAACCTCAAGCTGTTCAGTGTAAGGAGACTGTCATGGGGCTTTACAGCAGCTATGTTTTAAGAGTGCAAAGCAACCTTTAAGAAAAACTTGTTTTTAACCTTGAATTGGTATTTGTGCTTGTAAAATGTCCGTGATTATCCTTCATTTAAATCATTTAGATATAAAATGCTAGATGTACCATCTACAGTGTAGCAATTGCTTTGGTATTAAATATGCATGATGTATTAAAATTTTGTATTAAAAATTGCATTTTATCCTAGCATAAAACTTTAGATATTGAAAAAAAGAAGAAGCTTTCTGTGATGCTAATCAAAGAAGGAAAAGTACAGGTGGATGCTACTGCTACCCTTGCTAAAGATGTGCTTAACACTACCTCTGTAAGTTTCTAAACACTCTGACACTCTTTTGGTGTAATGTAATGTATGGGCCATTGTGATTCAATAATAAGGAATTTTACTATTTAGAGTCTGGAAATCCACCGGGATGAACTGATCCTATGGAATGGCAAGTTAAGGCAACATGTGGATAACCTGGTCATGCAGATGTCCACTCGAGGAGCACTTGATCTTGTCTATAGAGTAGAAGATCATGCAACTGAGTTACAGAGTCTTACTCATGCGTTAGACAGGTGAGAGCATCATTAACAAAAGTGCCAAGTTGACTAAATCAGTAAATTTAAGTAAAGAGTTGGTTTGGACAGACTTGAACAGACTGGTTGTGTGTGATGGGAAAAGGGATTATCCTGTTTGGCTCAGTGGAAGTTCTTGTCTCTGAGTTTGTTGGACATTCATGCTTGGACATTGTGCTTGTGTAGGACCTGTGCTTGTGTAGGACCTAAAATGAAAAATCTAATATAGGTATATACAAACTATATACAATTGATATCCCATGTACAATCCAGGAATCAACTGAATGATAAAAGCTAATGCACACTGGGTTTCAAAGGCTTTATGCAAACATGATGCCCATTCACAAATTTCAGACAAAATGACTGATACTTTGAGCGGTCCAGGTGGAAGTGGGATGCAACTACTACCCAACCACACAGAGCCCATAAATTCATCCAAACTGACCCATCAATTCTGAAGCCCTTCTGAGTTTGACCATATCCCTCATTTTAAGCTGTAATGCTTTCAATTATTGAAATATGAGGAAGGCAGGCAAAGATACAGGAGCTGTGATTTCAGTGGCTATCGCTTTTATTATGAATATATGCAAAGTAACTGAGTCTGCAATCCTAACCACACTTTCCTGAGAGTAAGTCCCATTGAACAAAATAGGACTTACTTCTGAGCAGACCTGGTTAGGATTGTGCTCTGAGTTGAATAAAGGCAGCATAATGGGAAGCTATTTTGATTAGCTGTACTGCCATGGGGATTATGCTATCTTTCTTGCTAGTCAAGTAGAATGCTTTGACTACGTGAAAATGCTGTCTTTGATACTCAAAGAGGTTCAAATTTCATTCAAACTGAAGTAAGGCTTAAAAAGGATCTCTCAAACACTATATGTACCTAAATCTTGTAGAGCACAATCCCAGCGCCAACATAAGGTCAATGTAGCTCCGAGGTAAGGGAACAAACATCTCCTTACTTTGAGGAGGCTTCCGTGAGTGCCACCCAACTGCAGGATGTATCGCACATCCCATTGGGACAGCTATGCCGGTGCTGGAAAGTTGGTTAGGATTTGGGCCGTAGTGTGTTAAAATGTTGTGATTTCTCCCCTCTGCTGCAGTGGCCTCTTAAATGTTAGAGATGTGTCTCTGAATACAACTAATGCAGTCCATGCATACTCCACTGTGAAAAGTCTGATTGAAAATGCTGAAAACCTGGCAGGTGATGCTCATGGGATTCTAACTACACCTATGGATTTGGTAAGTACTCAGCAAATGTTTTGCCAAACTTCTTTATCCTTCCAGGTATTCCATGTTTCATTGTTTGGAACCTAAGTGTCCTGTCAGGTCCTAGCCATAGCATCTATTTTGTCACTGGGACTCAGATTTAGAAAATTTCCTCTCATTGGCTTCTCCAAAGTATGCAGTAGCAATGACACAATGTCATGCTAGTTCATATCCATAACCCTGCAGCTACAATAAGTGCAAAAGGGGTTCTTTCTCTTGGACAAGTAGGTTATGATCTGTAGTGGAGAATCTCTCATCATAGAAGAAAATGTGAAGAATCTAGACTGGTAGCAGTGACTAATTATAGTTATAATATTTGTTCAGTTCTTTTTTCTGATTATAAAAGTGACTTAAAAATTTAAAAAAAAATGTATTATGAAACTTATCTAATAGCAATTACGAGAAAGTTCTGCTATAGAAGCACATAAATGCTTTGTATGAAGAACTATCAGTTATATCTATACAAGGTTATAGCGTCATAAAAATTTATGTAACTACTGGATTTGAATTTGATTGTTTTTGTAATACTGTAATTATAAATGTTTGTTTCAATGCATTACCTGATGAAGCCAGGGTAATTCTTAATTATATTTTAAATTTATATTTTGCAATATAAAACTTGGGACTAGGTGGTTAAAACCTAAACTATAATTGCATATAACTTTAAGAACTGATCAACTTAAATTTTGGCCCTTCTTGGAAGAATAATTGTTTTTCAGAAATGGTCAGTCGTGCTGGAACATCAAATAATATAAACAAACATAATTACATTTTGTATATGTAAATATTTTGTTTTCCACGTATAACAATGTTCTGTGATTTTTTTTTAAAGTCAAAAGAACACTTTAATTTTACTGGGAAAACGGCCCTTCAGTTCAGTTCTAAGTTTTTAACTGAAGCTAAAAAGCTGCACAAGAAGTATGAAGGTAAGCTTCAGAATACAGAGTAGCAACTTTTGGCTGCTGTTTTGATGGGACATTAAAACCAGAGGCAGGTGTGTAACTGTGGCCCCCTTAGAAGGAATGACGTTTTTAAACATTCAACTCTAGCAGCAAAATGCAAGATGGTGAACCTCTTTTCAACCTTTTGTGTTTCCATTCCCTTTTACAGGAGCTAGTGTGGGTGTTTTTGTTTTTTTTCTTGTACAGCAAGTTCTTTTTCCTCCTGTCTTTGTACTGATAAGTATCTGGCTTTAACTCCAGCATAGATTTCACTATCCCAGCTCATGCTTCAGAAAAGATTTTGGTGTTTTTGTAAACACTTGTGTTTTGAGGAACTGGCACATTTTTCCATCTATCCAGTTAAATGTTTATCAGGCACTTAAAAAAAACTTAAAACAATTACTCCTGTCATTGGAATGAAGTGACTCCCGATTGCCAAAGTGGCTAGCCAATTTTTACTTTGCACCGCAAGTTGGGTTCTGGAAAGGGAACTGGCTTCACTGTTGTTTCATGGGGCATGTTGTTTCATCAGCATCATGTGCAGTTGGTTTCTTCTGGAAAGACTTGTTGCTCTCGCTCCAGAGTCGGTTCAGAAGTTTGCACATCTGATTCATCAGGAGTGAGTGCAGATGCATTGTAGATTCACTAGTCAAGCTAGATATATCTGTATGCAACCTAAGTGTAATCAGGAAAGGATAAAATCAGGGTTCACATAACATAACCTCAGTGTGCTGGAACTGGTACCACAGAAGAATTCAACTCTCCCTCACTACCAGATGCCTGTGTGGGAAGATCTGTGGGAAGGCCCAATCCTTTCCAGCACATGCAGCCATGCCAATGGCGCTGCATCCTGCCGTGGGGAGGGGGTCAGTCATGGAAGCTTCCTTAAGGTAAGGGAATTAGTATTTCATTATCTCAGGGTTGCATTGCAACTGCATTAGTGCTGGAAAGTTGGACATGATTGGGCTCCTGCACCATGCAATGGTATTGGGCATTTGAGGAAACTTGGGTTCAAATTTCCTATTCAGCCACAAAGCTTATGGGCAGCCCAATCCTGAACATGGTGGTGTCCAGGGCTCCAGCGGCACCAAAAAGGCTACTGCTAGATCCTGTGGGCGCTGCAGCTGCCATCAGGATTGCCACAGAAGTGTTCACTCCCTTCTCCTGGGCAGACAGCAGCCAAAAGCAGTGAGTCTCCTTGGCTCTGTGTCCATGTTTGAGTGGGCACAGTGTCACCTGATTCATGGGGGGGGGGGTTCAGGATTTGGCAACAGATGCTGCAGCCATCTTCACCCCCTCATGGACCCGATCCTCTCCCCTCCGCCCTCCCTCTGCCCCCTCCCGCCCATTCCGTGCCTCCTCCCTTGCTCCAAAAACTCTCACCTCCAGCTGATGCTGCGGGAGTGCTGGCCAGCCATCCTCCCAGTACTGTCTCCCAGTAATGCCTACTGGTACTGTCCCAGCTCCAGCACTTCCTCCCCCCCCCCGTGCCGCGAATGTGTTTTACAACCGACTTCAAGATTGGGCTCTAAATGACCTTGGGTGAACCTAATCTACTGCACTGGATTGTTATGAAGATGAAAAGGAATGAGAACACCCTGATTTTCTGGGAGGAAGCGTGAGATAAATTTGTAATAGCAAATACTTCTGCAAGGCTGATGCTTACTGTATGATAGCATGGGTTATAAACATGGAAAATACATACAAACCTGAACCATTTTGTTTAGGGGTGTGTGTGTGTTCCCTTGCAGGCTATAGCTTGGCTTACTCCTTGAACTTTCTAAAACAATTAGGTCCACTGTTTTCCTTTTATAGTGCTCTTGGTCTCTAATTTTAGCCTACTGTGGTCTAAATTATGTAGACTGATCTGGGGTAGAGATGTTGGACAGATGGCCCTGCTTCACATCTGTGCATTGAATTTGACCTTTGGGCCTCTTCCAACTGTGCTTTTAAGAAGGAGGTTACTGTGTAAGGACTACAAGTGCTTTTCCTGCCCATAGGACTTGTGTCTGGATTAAACGAGATGAACATGAAAGTGGAAAGATGTAAAGAGAAGGCTAATGGAATTGCTAAACGGTTTGATGACTCATTGTTGCAGCTGACTTCATTGCCAAATGGTAAGTGAAGTCCATTTTGACAAATGATTTTTATTACATAACGCAAGCATAGTTAACACTAGCAAATTTCAGCCCTCTCTGCTATCTAAAGGAAAATCTAGCAAGTCTTTTTACATCCGGAGGATGTTGAAGCCAGATGTTAACTATAGTTTTTGGTAAGTCCAGGAAAAGCTTTCCTTTGCATCATTGTGTCTGTATGCCAAATAAAGGTTTAGCTGTTGAATTTCTGCCTGTCATTCATCTGCTCAAAGCACAAGAGTTCTGAAAGAATTAAAACAAGAAAATAAAAAAGCTGGGAATCCTTAAGTTGTAGATTAGCTTTTACTTGAATTCATTGTCATGATTCTGGTGAGAAAGTAATGGAAAACTACAATGTGCCTCAAAATGTTTGATCTGTGTTTATGTAAAAAAAAAAGGGGGGGGAACCAGGTTTAGAGGGATTAGTGTGGTTCTAAAAGTGGATGTTTCTTGAAAGTATAAACAGTGTGTTTAAACTTAGAACTTCTTGATGCTTTTATTTTCCATGGTTTTTAAAAAGAGAGAAGCCACCCAAGAGATGTGTTACCAGGTTTTAAACCAAGAATTACGCTAGAGTTCCAGAGAATCTAGTAGGGAAAATGTGAGATGGAAAAGATAAACTTTAATATTTACCATTGGTCAAGTTTCTTCAGCTGTAGCCTGTGCCTGAAATGTTTTCCACTGTAAGATGCTGACTTTGCTTTTAATGACCCAATTAACCTCCTACTGTTCAATGAGCCAACTTTTCTTCTAAGACTATAAACAACCCAGGATGGTAAAATGCATTGAAATTTAACATCAGTGGAATGATGGTAGTCTGCATTTAAATGTTAATGCAGTGGAGATAATGGTCAGACAGCCCAATCCTGTGCTTCCCAGTACCCACAGTTAGAGCAGTGCCAAAATGGCTACCCATGGGGCTGGGAAGCAGTACCAGGTCTGTTCGGGGTAAAGGAGCTTATGCTCCCTTACCCCATGTAATGACCAGGCAGCCTTGATGGGTCTCCTCGAATCTGTGCCTGCTATTGAGCGAGCACAGATTCAAGGAGACCATATCAGGTCTCCTGGGCTGGGAGGAGGGTTAGGATATGGTGACAGGGCCTGCCACCTTCTCTACCCTCCTCCTATACCACCTTCCCCTGCCCTCTTCTGCCCCGGAATGCCTCCCCCCACCCCAACTTACCATCCTCCACTCAGGCACCAGATCATTTCCAATACTGCACGCCGGCTCTCGGCCAGTACAGGCTTTTTTGATCATGCCTAGTTAAACCATAGTAATTGCTATTAGAATGTGGAGTTGATACATTGAAATACATATTTTTCCCCTGCTGTAAATAGCGTAGATACTCACACCCCAGTCCCTAGTGCTGCAACCTCAATAACGCTATTCCCTTGAGATGCTTTAATTAATAAGATACCTTTAGAAAATCTTGCTCATGAATCTCCTGCATCACATCTAAGTATGGCCCCAAGAGACTCGCAATCCTATACATGTTTATTCAGAAGTGAGTTCAACGGTGCTAAGACCCAAATAAGTGTGCAGCCTTGAAAGAGTTTTCCACCACTGATGCAAATAGCACTATAGGAAATTGAATTATGTCCATCAACTGTTTCAGATACCAGTGAAAAAATTCTTGCTGCAAAAGAGCTGGCCGTGACTGCTAACATTATTGCTGTTAATGGCTTAAGCCACACTGAGGTCTTTAGTGAGAAACTGCAGAACGCTTCGTCTGCATTGTTTAAGGTTAATGAGACATTACAGAAAACCAATGAACTTATAATCGACTCATCAAAAGCTGGTAAGTTAGCTGCTTCGTTGCTCTCTAGAAATGTCATTGCATGCAAGAGTGCTGTTAATTTTTAAACCCCAAGTATCCTTTATTTTTTCTCTGCATTAAAGCCAACTTATATTCTTTTGGCTATATGGAGGGACATTAGAGTGCATATAAATTAGATTTGGTAAATATCTGTCCTATTACAAATAAGCATTTTTAGAACTGCCAGCCTAAGTAAAAAGGCAATAATTTCAGGAAACCATGTGATCAGTTGCATATGCATTTTTCATACTTCTGTATACTTTCACTGTAATGTCCAGTGCAACAGCCCTCCAAAATTCATTGTAAATCACAATTAAAAGAATAACACTGTACTAGAACTCTGTTTCAAGATGTCAACTTCTCTTTTGGCAGCAGCAGCAGCTGAAAGAAAAGTGAATGAAGTTGAAGTCCAGGCTGGTCTCTTGTTTGGTAGGCTGAAGCCTTTGCAGGTGCTAGAGGAGAACCTGAGCAGAAACATCTCTGAAATTAAAGAGCTCATCAGCCAAGCCCGCAAACAGGCAGCTTCTGTAAGCAGCTTATTTTAATCTAAAGCTATTTGGTCCATCTTGTGTCTTCTACAGAAAAAAGAGCTGCTTTTCTCCAATACTGTGCACATCTTATTGTCTAATAAATAGAATATGCGTAAGATGAAATCAGTGGCAGTCCAAGAACTTTGGGTGCCTGTGGTAAGATGCCTCCTGCTGACTTTTCATCAGCCCTGCCTCTTCCTTGTCTATTTCTTCTCTAACTGCTGCTACTGCCATCTGCCTTGGTGGCAGCACACAAATCCCACAAAGAGCTGCTCCTTCCATTCAGCATGCTTGTATTCAAAAAAAGAGGCAAAGGAACTGGAGCAGAAGTGGGTCAGGAGGAGAGGCAGATGGTGGTTTAGAGAATCCCATGCTTGGAAGTTCTAGGCCACTGCTTTCTTCTTCCTCTCAATTGCTACTTTCTTGTCTCCTCCAGCCTCTCCTCCCCCAAATACAAACGTGTGGCAGAAGGAAAGGAAACAAGTTACTCATTTTGTGTTGCTGCTGTAAGCGTGTAGGTGGCAGCAACCAATGAGGCTGTGGCTGTCAGTTGAGTGGATGGTGGCACTGGGTGTGGGGTGATGGTGGCAGGGGATGTGGACAGTTTCCTCTGCCTCCACCTCCACTGCCCGATTATTCCCTGTTTGAGTTGACGTTAGGTTGCCTCAAGGCCAAGCAGCATCTGGATGGAACAGGGCACAGTCCAGTGAGTTCCTCTTGCGCTCTGAACCATTGGTTTGTACCACTGGTTTCTTTCTTTCAACATCACCGTTGTCCCTTCATATTGACTCCTTATAGTTTCTAAGGAGATTTGTTCTGCAACTGGCAGGGTTGCTGATTGGCAAACAGATGTCAATATGTAGAGTGTTTTTGATGGTGTGAATGTAATTTTTGTTATGTACTTTGTGCCCCCACTTCTCTGTGTTTGGTGGGAAAATGTCCTTTATGTGAAATTACATTTGCCAGCCACATCAGGCTCTCAAACCAATTTAGCTCAGCTCTAATAAGTTGTGGTCACATATTAGCTCACATGGCCACGGAGCAGAGAGCTTTAGTGAGTACCTTAAACTGAAAGTGTCCCAGGTGTCCATATGATGCCTGCAACAAAATCTGTTTTTCCCCTCTATTGCATATATAAAGGCTTTGCTTTGCTTTACTAGTACATGGCTAGTAGTACCTAGACATTCACAACATGTAATTTTATCTTTTCTTTTTTCAGATTAAAGTTGCAATGTCTGCAGAAAGAGATTGTGTTCGTGCTTATCGGCCTCAGATATTATCTACTAACTACAATACAGTAACATTAAATGTTAAAACAACAGAACCTGATAATCTCCTTTTCTACTTGGGAAGCAGTGGTAAAGTAAGCAGAAGGACTTGGAACACTTTCTATCCAACTGTAGCCATCATTTGCTTGTCAATGAACTCTTTTTACCAAATATCTGATGTTCTAGACATATATTGGAAATCATGTTGCCCCCCACCCCAGCCATTTCTGCCCAATGTTGCATATACACAACAGGGACCATATGTGTACACCTGTGGGCCAGGCAAAAAATGAGTTAATGTCTTTTTAACCACTGTTGTGTTTATATTCAGTATGGTTAATAGTTGGAAAGTTGTAGGTTTTGCAAGCTTATTAATACAAACTTGAGAGTAAAGTGGTGACAGCAATAAGCGTGAATTAATTAATGTGAAGTACGGCTGTCTGATTTTGCATGTTTGTGGCTTTTAAATAGTTGAAATAGAAACGACAGGAAGAAAAAATTCTCAAATCTGTGTCATAGGATGTATGAAATTGTTTTGGAATAGCTTTGCTGGTGTGAATAACATGAGATGAACAGAAACTTATAGGTAGTCCTGGGCAATCTTGTATACCAGCAGGTCATGGGTCCATGGATTGCATGCTCCCGAAACCAACGGATAAATGCTAGAAATTGGGAAGGGACCATAGTAAAGGGATTGAGCATGCACTTTGCATGCAGTAGGTCCCAGGTTCAATCCCTAGCATCTTCTGGTAAGGCTGAGAAAAGCCTCTGCCTGAAACCTTGTAGAGCCACTGCCAGTCAGTGTTCAAAATAGTGAACTAGATGGACCAATGATCTGATTTGTTATAAGGCAGCTTCTCAGTATAATGTAGGATTTCTCTAAGGACAGACTGAGGGTTCACTGGACTTTTGCTGTATAGGTGAAGCATGATGATGCAAGTGGAAAGGGAATGAGAACAGAGCAACTATGATGATTCTAGAGACAGGAAAGAGTGTTATTAGACCAGTGAATTGATGCAGGTTCTTGTCTGTGCTTGTGTCTAGGCACACATCTCTTATCATAAGGGCCGCTCAGTTCATTTCAATTTGGGGAGCAGGTAATGTGTGCAAAGGAACATGTATGCAGATCTGTTTTATTCAATGCATGTGTGAGCTGTGGTGTAATGGTGTGTGTGGTGAGCAATCTGCATATGTTCAGGACATAGACACAGGAAGATTGGTGCCTACCGCTGGGCTGGAAAAAAGGGCTGGGCATACAGTAGTCTTTTGGTTGAAGTGTAGAAAGTTCTATATCGGAGCCTGCATTTTGTTTGCTTTTTTCACACAGGTAGCAGACACACAGCCCAATCCTATGCATGTCTACTCAGAAGTAAGTCCCATTAGAGTCAATGGGGCTTACTCCCAGGAACGTGTGAATAGGATTGGGCTGTGAGATGTTCTTCCTGATATTCACATTGCTTTTATTAGTAGGAAAATCTAATTTGGATTGCTTCTTACAATAGTTCGCATTTATCTGAGAGTAATGTATTCTTTAACTACATAGCTTTTACTTTCTGGGCACGCCAGCTGTATCTTCAATTAAATAATCCTTTGGATAATTAAGCTTGAATAATTTTGTATTGTCTGCACATCTTGCAAATGCACTGTTTATTTCCCTTGAATGCTTCTTTTACAAATTGAAAGTTTAATGTTCCCACCAGTTCTTTAAAGGATTTTTGTATTTTTGCTAGATGTACTTAAGATTGCATAGATGCTTGTTAATTCTTTAACTACTTCTCAAATAGCCTCCTGATCTGTGGTGTTACAGGTTCATATTGCCTATTGCTTCCTATGGTCATCAGATCTAGTTTCCAATTTATACAGGTGATCTGGGAGCCACTGAAAAAAGAATAATTGAGGTGTTGTTCCATTCAATAACATTTGTGTAAAGCTGCTTCTTGTATTCTTTGAGCAGTTTCAGCTATGTCAGGTCAGTGAAGTTCTTTTTCAGGAAGGCCATGCTGTTAGGTTTCTGATTAGCGATGAGAGGCCAACTGTGTTATGTTTTTGATCAGCAGTGGAAGATTGCTCATGGAACAACACCTCCGTGATTCCATTTTAAGCTTTTATGATGCTATTATTTTTACATGTGAACTGTGTCTCAATTGGATTTGATCAGCACTCTTAATTGAATGTTATCTTTTAATACATTCACTTAACCATGTTGAACGCTGTTGATATTCTGCAACCTTCGTTGCAGACTGACTTCATGGCAGTGGAGATGCGACGTGGTAAGGTGTCCTTCTTGTGGGATATGGGCTCTGGATCAGCAAGACTGGAATATCCTGACTTTTCCATAAACAACAACAAATGGCACATAATCCATGCTACAAGGTAAAATGCAATCAGTGTGACACGTGTAATTTATTAATCTGAGGGGAATGTCAGATTTGCACCATCACTAGTAAATCTGTAACGATTAGTACCCAAATGAGAGAGCCGTTCATTGCAAAAATGCAGCTTTGAAGTAAGGGAACAAAAATTCCCTTATCTTGAGGAGGCCTCTTGAGTGTCCCCCAACCGCAGGGTGCACCGCAAACCCCATTGGCACAACTACATCACCGCTTTAAAGTTGGATAGGATTGGGCCCTCAGTTATGAGTATATATAACTGTATATTTACATAACTGTAAATCTTCATTGTTTTTGTTAATTAGGTTTGGAAAAACTGGTACCTTGAGCGTAGAGGAGACAAACGCATCTCAGAAGCCCGTTATGAAAACTGCCACTTCTCCTGGGACAGCAACTGTACTGGATGTAAATCAGTCAACTCGAATGTTCATTGGAGGACTTGGAGGGCAAATCAAGGTGAAAAAAATTAATAGACATGCTGCGCTATTTAATTATAATTCATTTGACTGGTTTCAGAATAACTTTTCATTCAAGGTTCAGTGAAGGATGTACAAGAATTGCCTTGCATTCAGAGATGAAAGGAAAACTATTGAGCCTTTTCACACATTGTTTTCAGGATTATGCGTAAGATGTGTACATACACACTAACATGACAGTCCTATGTATGTGTACTCAGTAGGCCAAACTGGGACTTAACCCTAGGTAACCATGTATAGGCTTGCAACCTTTAAATATGTAAAAAGTTTACAACTAATATTTATTTGAAAACTCATACATTTTTTACCTTGTACATTGTTTTAGCCCTGAATGAAAGTAGCTTCAAGTGTTTTACTTGGGAACAAGATATATGTTTAAGGTTGCAATCCTATTCACAGTTGCCTAGAAGTAACTCCCATAAAATTCAGTGGGATGGGCAGCCCTGTCCTAAGCTGCCTGGCGTGCAGGGCTGCCGTGGCACTGAAAATGGTTGCCACGGCATCCTGAATGCAATTGGGCATCCACTGGTGGCTCCTCAGGGGAAGGGGATGTTCATCCCCTTTCCCCAGGTTAGGCAAATAGTCCCACAATGGGGCCACTTGATTCTGCGGCAGTCCTTGGGCTGCCATAAAATCAAGAGCCTCCGTATTGGGCTGCACAGCCCGACATAGAGCTCAGGATCTGGTGCAGCTGAGCTCTTCCAGTCCTGCTCCACCACCTTCCCTGGAACGCCACCTCTCCACCCTCTCCTTGCCCTCCCCCCCTGCCCTGGAACACCTTCTCCCCCAATGCCCCCAGCTAACTCTCCAATGCCCGGCGGTTTGAGCAACCGCTGAGTGGTGGCGCACCAGCCTTCCACTGGTGCTAGCCTAGCACCAGGTGGCGCTGGGCTGGCTCTGGCATTTTGCTAGCACTTAGCCCTGTAAACATGCCTTATGTCACATTTGCAACAGTGTGCACCGGCAGTAAGCCAGTGCACACTGTTTATGATTGGGCCCTTAGTTTTGATTAGACATGTATAGAACTGTACTGTAAATAACTTTCAGTGTATGTGCATGGCTGCAGTTTCCTTCTGAGTATACACTTGGTGAGAAATCAGTTTTTATCTTTGAGCAATATAAAAAACGACATTACAGTCATCGTATTTTAATAAATATTTATAAAATATAATTATTGTGTTGTGTTTTCATAAGGTAATAAAAATAATTGAATGTTTGTCAGGATTATTCACAGTTTGCCTTTTATTTCCTCTTTCTCCAAGTGTTAGTTATCCACTTAATTTAGATATTAGTTATGTATCTTTTTCCTTATTGTAAACCATGCAAACAGCTCATGTAACTAGAATAATAATATCCATTATCTTTTGTGATTTATCCCTAGCCACAAGTTTTGATTTGCTAGATATGGATATTTATCAGGATGAATTTCAAATTATCTGATAATTATTCTGCTCACCAAAATACATTTGTTCTGTAACAGAAGTCACCTGCCATTAAGGTAACACATTTTAAGGGCTGCATGGGAGAGGCATCCCTGAATGGCAAACCTGTTGGGCTTTGGAATTACATGGAAAGAGAAGGCAAATGCAATGGATGCTTTGGAAGGTGAGAGTTGAAAACAGTTGTTGAAATCTATAACCAAAATTGGGAATTGTGCATAAGTGTGTACACAGTGTACACAGTGTACACAGTGATGGCAAATTAGTGGATCATCCTCTGTGTTGTGGCATTTTGGTGCTACTTGAGGAGCAGCCTGAGATGCTGCGTTGGTGTGGCAGAAAAGCCATAGCAAGAATTAGACAACAGACACAGGTTTCAGAGAGGTTGAAAGTGCTGGAAGCAGGAGCAAGAATGAAATCAAGGGAGAAGTCAAGTGCTCTCTCCCAGCTCCTGACCCAGCTTTTTATTAAGTCTCAAAACACATGATATAAGGTTATGTAGTTGGGAAATTTCCACAAGGATGCTACCTTGCTTCATACTTGCTAGTTCTAGCTTTACCGCAAACACATTCCTAGATAAGATTCTCCTTCATAGCATTCTGTTGCTCACAGGCACAGAGTTCAATGACCCAACATATTTTCAAGGGCAGTTGAGTGTGCCCAAACTGCGCAGTTGTGCCTGACTTGTCCTTGATGCCAAATATGCTAAGACATCTTACCTCAGTGCCTGGGCATATAATACTACACTCTGTGTGTAAAGTGCTTTTGTTTGTGTATCACGGGCTCAGTCATTATGTAAAGGACAATATTTATGACTGTGAAAAGTGTTCTGTTTCTTGATCATCCTACCATGACAGTAAAGACTTGGGGGCTTTCATGTAATGTAATTATCTGCTGTTGTACAATATGTGCTGGTTTAACATGAGTTGGTATCCAAACTTTTATAAAATTTATAGAAATCCACATGTAAAGTAAAAATTGTGCTTCTGTTTAGCAAAATGACCATCGTTGGACATCACAGCTAAACCTGTGATTAAGGACAGGCTGTGGGTTCCAGGCTTTTCCCTTCCCCTTGCTATATAAATACTGATTTTCACATTGGCTTCTTGGTTGTAATAACCATAGTTTGCTGTGACAACTGAATCATACAAACTATGGTTACTGTTCATCATAGTTGAATCCAAACCCAAACTGTGGGTTTGGATTTTTGTTTGGCGGACAGAACATGGTTATCAATAATCATAGCCTGTCGCATTTTGATATCACAACAAACTGATTATCACAAGCCATAAAATGGAGTAGGGGACATGTTAGCCTTCAACATGCTCTCAACTTCTAAACCAGGCAGTAATTCTTCCACTTCTGTAGTTTTAGGATACTTGGTTTGTTTATTGTTTCATGGTTTCTTCCTGGTAAATGTGTGATCTGCAATAGATTTAAATAATGTGCTCTTTCAGTTTTTCTGTAACACAATGGGTCCTTTGTATCTACATGTCCCTATCCATGGTTTCAATCAACTGGCGATCAAAAATATTTAAAAATTCCAAAAAGTTTTTGAAAATTCTGACATAGTGCCCCCATTTCATTCCTTCTTTCCTTCCTTGCCCGCCAGCTCTGCCCTTCGAAGTACACTGACTGTGACTGCAGGCTCTGGCTTACCTCTGTCATGTTGTCCAGCATCACTTAACCAGTTGGCAGTTTCTTCATAAACACCATGCCGAGGTGGAGCAGGGGAAGCCCGCCATGCTTCCTTCTCTGCCTCTTATAGCACTTCACTCAGCTGCTCCCTCCAACCTGGAGATGCTTTAGCAGCTATCAACATGCAAGCAGCAATTGGCCCATCCCTCAGGCAGGCTGCTTCATGTGGCTCACTTCCAAATCTGGCCTCAGTCACAGGAGTGGAAGATTTAAACCAACCTGAATCAGCATCCTATTTCCATTGGCTTTTACTTCTGCTCCTTCCTCCTTTCTTTGCATTCCTGGAGAACTTTGGGATTGATCCTCACTGTCCACAGGCTTGAAAAGAGCCCTGTACCCAGAAACACCCCCAGCATCCAGGCTTTCTAGCAGGAAAGGAAATGTCTGTCATCCAGACATTAGAAACACATCTTTCTGTTGTCTTGCTCTCCCTCTTATCTAACTTCAGCTTTGGTACTGTTGCTGAAGGGCAAACTTGATATTGTTGGGTTTTCTGACCAGGGACACAGCTCCCGTGATGTGCTGGAGACCTCCCCCTGGTCAATTGTAAGGGGCCTTATGGGAGATCGCTGACAATATATTCCAAAATGTCTGGAATATGTAGCAATGTATATTCCAGACATATATAGCAATATATTCCAAACGTATCTTGTATAAGAAATAATTTTTGATTTAGATGATATCTATTATTTAAGTATCATTTATAACCAGTAGAGGGGGATGCAGGATTATTTTAGAACTGTCTTTAAATGGCAGAGGGAAGCACACAATTACAGCTTCATCTCCTCAAGCTACTTACTCTGGAATATTCTCATTTAAATCAGTGAAAGCACAGTGGAATTGTGTACTTCCTTGGTGTCCTGCTAATTATGACATTGACTGATTCTGTTCTTGCATGTCTCATTCAACAGCCTACCATCTGATTTCTGGAGAATTATAGTTGCCCAAACCCTGTTAGCACATAAGCCAGGAGCACATAAGCTTGTAGACAGAAGTTTTGGGGTTGGAAAGAGAGCAGCTCTGTGCAAGAGTATGCAACATTTCAAATCTCTTGTTTGTTTTCCTAGCCCGCAAGATGAAGACACTTCTTTTCATTTTGATGGCAGTGGATATTCAGTGGTGGAAAAATCTCTTCGCTCCACTGTGACTCAGATAATTTTATTTTTCAGCACCTTTTCACCTAATGGCCTCTTAGTATACCTGGCTTCTAATGGCACAGTAAGAAAACTGGTCCAGTTTAAAGTTTATATAATCAGTTCCATTATAGCATTGTGAATTATTATTTTTTTAAAAAAATGATTTAAAGCGATATGCTCTATCAATTTCCCTGATGCACACACAAAAAATTATGTATGTTTTAATGCTCTACCTCTTTGGAGAAATTGACTAAAAATTGGTTAAAATAATTTCATGGAATAGTTTCTTTTCTAGTGGCTGATATTTCCTTTGCAACATTTTTAGACTATGAGCCTTTTTGGGAAATGAAACCTATTTATTTTCCTATGTAAACTACTTTGTGAATTTTTCTGTGGAAAAGTGGTATATAAATCTTCTTAATACTGCTACTACAGCTAGCACAGGTGTGAGTCACTTAGCAACATTCTGCCTAAAGTCTGATGGCATAAACAACACTATAGATCAGGGCTGCCCAAACCCCGGCCCGGGGGCCACTTGCGGCCCTCGAGGCCTCTCCGGAGCCTCTGGCCCTCCGGAGATTTGTTGAAGCCTGCACTGGCCCAGTGCAACTTCTCTCAGCGTGTGGGCGACTGTTTGACCTCTCGTGTGAGCTGTGGGATGAGAGCTCCCTCCACTGCTTGCTCTTTCACGTCTGTGATGCAGCAGCGGCAGCAAAGGAAAGGCCAGCCTTGCTTCGTGCAAGGCCTTTTATAGGCATTGAGCTATTGCAAGACCTTCATTCATCCATATAAGTTCATCTTTCATATATTCATTTATGTAAACTTATGTAAATTTATTCAAATTTTCAATGTAAATTAATTCTTTTTTTTCCCCCGGCCCCCGACACAGTGTCAGAGAGCTGATGTGGCCCTCCTGCCAAAAACTTTGGACACCCCTGCTATAGATGCTAGTCAATTTTCACTTAGTTCATTCAATTGCAGGCTATAGGCATGCTATACCACATTCAGCCACTAGATGGGTCTGGATGATCACTTAATGACAGAATCACTTTGCAATGGGAATCTAAGAATTTATTTATTTATATTTATTTAAAAGATTTTTATCCTGTCTTTCCTTTGCTGGAGCAGATGCCCAAGGCAGCTTACAATTTATAGGGAAAAACCCCAATTTTTGAAATAAATAAATCTAATTGGAGTAGGGCAGAGCTATTAACATTCAAAATGCTGCTATAGAGTTACAGGAGGCAAACAACCCATCAGCCAGATGAAACAAAACAGTTTTAAGCCCTTGCCAAAACGCCATGAAGGAGGGGGTAGATTTTAATTCCACTGGTAGGGAGTTCCATAATTGTAGTGCTACTACCGAGGAGGCTCGCCCCCATGCTGCTATCACCCTAACTTGGGAGAAAGGTGGTACTTGCAGGAAAGCCCCCCTCAGATAACCTAAGAGAGCAGGCTGGAAAATATGGAAGAAGGCGGTCCCTCAGATAACCTGGAACTTATCAGAACTTATCCCTGTTATTTAGTGTCTGGCACCTCTATTTATAATAATAAAACATTATATTATCACTTGTATTTTCATGCTGCTATATATTTTGGCAGGTGGATGTAGCTCCTGCACTTCAGTTTGGATTGAGGAGGGAGTTTACAATACCCTATCTTCCCTACTGACTCCCTCAACCTGCTCTTCTCTGGAAGGCAGGTCACCAATTGGGGTGTCTCATCCATTGAGTATTGTCTAAATAGCTGTTCACAGCCCACATATGAAGAAGAGACCTCCTCCTTCTTTCATGAGAATCCTGAGCTTTGCAAAAGGGGTGCCAACACCACTGTCATTTGTCACTTGCTCTCATGTCTGACCTGACCTTACATCACAGAGTTCAAGACAGGCTCAGAGTCACTCTCTCATTTCTTGAACTGGGTTGCATTTGGCTGGGTAAGAAATCTTGGAAGGTTGCATTATGCACCTTACAGGCCCAGTTTCCAGTTCTGGACAGTTGGTTGCTAGTCAAGTACAATTTCTTAATTTTCCAACTCCCACTTTTCCTTTTACTAGTTTATGTTACGTCCTTCAGAACTTTTGTGACTTAATGGCTAGGACACTACATCTCAGGAAGCACTTCCCCCCTCCCCAATTAATGATGTCTCTGCAGCACTTGCCAGGCGACCTTAAGCAAGTCTAGCTTTATATTCTTATTTACACTATGGAGATTATAAAGCTTACAGGTCTGTTTTAAAACAAGGTGATATATGTCGAATCACTTTCAACACTGAAGCATTGTTTGAATGCTAGCCACAGACAGGAAATTCCCAGTTCTGACTTTTTTCTTGAAAAGGAAAAACAAAACAATAATGAGTACTCTTAATTTGAGAGAGAATCATTGCATAAAACCATTTTAAATATACTTGTTTATGTATATCAGAGAAATTCATTGAAGTGCCTAAAACACTGTTATCCTGTAGCTCATCTTTTATTTTCTAACATTAGTTTTCTTTTTCTGCAGAGGGATTTCTTGTCTCTAGAGCTTGTTGATGGCAAAGTTAAACTAATGGTTGATCTGGGTTCAGGTCCTCTTATCCTTCAAACAGAAAGCCGTTACAATAATGGAACATGGTATAAAATTTCGTTTAGTCGAAACAAAAAGGAAGGTAAAATATACTAATACAAATGGAGTAAAATCATAGATGTTTTGGTTTTTGTTGTAAGCTCAGATGTTGGCACGATCCAGTTGAAGTTAAACATTTTTAGGTCACATTGATTTTAATAAATGAATAGGATTCAAGATGTTTTAACTTAGACTGTGTTTTAACTGCAGGGAGACAGAGGATGTGGGTGGGGCCCTGAATATTCATGATAAATGCATAGCTGAATCCATGCAGACCAACAAAACACCTTTCTGTAAAATAGGAACTATCAAAAACCTGTTACAGAAAGTTAGCAAGCCTCTTAAAGTCAACTGGAAAATCATTTGAACTTTCCCAAATTATCAAACTAAGTTGATGCTAAAGCAGCTAGCTATGCAGTTAAACTTGAAGGTTTGTTTACTTTCAGCTGGATTCCTCCCAAGTCACAATTGGATTCCACATGTGGATTCCACATCTTTTGCATTAAATTTAATTATACTAAATGCTTTTAAATCTAAACATTTGAAGTTTAATAATTATGTACTGGATCGGGCTGTGAATATTGGGTTTTGTGACTCTTTCAGGCAGCATGCTCTAGTGATTTCTAACAGAAGTGGCTGGTCATCTGCCTAACATAACTGAGGCAAGAATCATTGCAGATTGAGATGAGCTGCTTCGGATTCAAAATAGTATTCAAACTAGGGAGATTGTATTAGGCATCCTATTCGAATGGGATTGCTAAAACCATGATTGACAATGAAGGCTGGCTTGGTAAAACATGAAAATATAGAAGTGCTTTGTAGCTTTTGTATCTCTAGGTGTATGTGCTTATAAAACTACTATTTGTGGAACTGTGAAGGTTAGACACCTTTTTATTTCAGAGAACAAAACATAAAATTGAAATTGTCATCTATTGAAGAAAGAAATTCTCCAAAATAGCATGTAGGCAATTTGTTTTGTATTTCTTCTGTACAAAAAAGGAGCTTCATGGGAGAATTGGGTTTTCTTAATAGAATAGCTAGAATTTAGTCTTTGCTTTAGAAAAAGCAATTTGCTTTTTAATAAAAACAATGCCTTGTATCTTCTTCAATTCCATTTGGAGAAACTCCCATTTGTATGGGGGGGGGGAGAATTGTTTTTGCTGATGTCCTCTTCTCTCTGCAGCAACCAAATTTCTGCTCCTGAGGATCCTCCAAACTTCAGGAATAAATTTGGGAGGGGGCACTTAGGGAGCTGCAGAAAGAAAGAGAGATCTGTGAAAATTGCCCCTACCCTTTGCACAAACAAAGTGAGACCTTTTGTTACAACCCAATGTCTTGTTGATATTTTGCTGTAATATTTGAGGAATAATAAATGTGACATGACAGGTTTTCAGAGATTTGCTGATTTCTGAATTCATTCCCTTTCAGGGATTTTGGTAGTCATGGATGCTTATAACCTCAATTCTAAAGAAACCAAGCAAGGAGAATCTCCTGGTGCAGCCTCTGACCTGAATCGTTCTGATAAGGATCCTGTTTATGTTGGCGGGTTACCACGGTCAAGGGCAGTGAGGTAGGTTTAATATTTTGGGGGAAAAAATAAAAATCTTTCCTGTTGTAACTGCTTGAAGTGTGAACTTCCAAAACATAGCTATCAAATGCTAACTCAAAGCTAAATAATACCTAGTTTGGTACTAGGTTATTTGCATCCTGGATAATTGTTCCCTGATCAAATGCATCCTAGTAATTGGCATCCCTGGGCATTCACATCTGGGATTTTTTATTGTTTGTTTGCATCCTGATTATTTGCATCCCATTATAACTGAGCAACAAACCCCATGTTAAATATCCTAAGCCTCTTATCCCAGCCCTTGCATCACCTTTGTGGTTTGAATGAATAAGTGTGTGTGTGGACACAAATGTCTGGGACACAAAGAGAATGGGTGCAAATGTCCAATATTGGGATGCCTTTGACTGAGACACAGGTGTCCAGGGTGCAATGAGTCTGTACTCAGGTGTTAGCTTAGGAAGTGGAAAAGAGTGTACTGAGAGAAGCAAAAAGGAAGAAAAGGTTGTTTGGTGTGTCATGTGCAATTTGTGGACAGAACCCAAAACTTCAGGGCACATGCACATACTGCACACTCGTGCCTTCTGATTGTCATGGTTGCTATAGCATGCTGTAGTACGTAGTGTCCTTTCGACATTCTGTATTTATTTATATGCGAAGCATTTAATGTTTCTAAGGGTCCAATCCCATGCAGTGCGTGCGACATGAGGCATGTTGATTCTGCGCCGGTTAAATAGCTGCCACAGAATCAAGTAGCCCCATTGTTATCTGGTGTGCTCCCTGGGGCATTTGGTGGGCCGCTGTGAGATACAGGAAGCTGGACTAGATGGGCCTATGGCCTGATCCAGTGGGGCTGTTCTTATGTTCTTATGTTCTTATTGTTGTGCTCTTTTCCTTACCTGGGGGAAGGGAACGAATATCCCTTTCTGCAAAGGAACCGACCGGTTGCTGCCTGGTGCGGTCAGGATGCTGCGGTAGTCAATTTTGGTGCCACGATAGCCCCTCGCACCTGGGAGCTCAGGATTGAGCACTTAAGTCCAGAATACAAATTTATTTTTTTTTTAAATGGTACACCTGCGGGCAGGGACTACATCTAAGAATACGTGATACATTAGGGAGGAAAGGGAAAGGAACATGAAAGGTGGAGAGAACCTGTTGGGATATGCCAGGATGAACAGATGTGTTTTAAGCAAGTGAGATTTAATATGTGTTCTGCGGCCACTATAAAGAAAAGAACATTTCCATGAGATTTCAGTGAGGCAACGATTATTTTTTGAATCAACTTAAGTGACTGTTTCTCACAGTTATCCCAGCTCCCTGTTTGCCTTTTAGGAAAGGACTAAGTAGCAGAATGTACGTGGGATGTATTAAGAACTTGGAAATATCTCGTTCCACCTTTGACTTGCTCCAAAACTCATACGGTGTAAGGAAAGGATGCATCCTGGAGGTAGGACATACTGATAGTTTTACTGAGTAGATGGAAATTCATTGTTGCTTCTTGCTCAGATATGAATTAACAGTGTATTAGGATGCTATAAAGGCTGGTCTGTTGATAAAGTATTTGATTATCAACTCCTACATCGTTCTGTCTCTCATTATATTGGCCTAAGGCTAAGCTGTGGTTATTTATCTCCTTTTGTAAAATAGCCCATACGCAGAGCTAGTATCTTAAGTAATGGTTACATTGAATTGCTACCGAAGCCCCTTTCACCGGAATCTGAACTTATGGCCACTTTTGCTACCAAGAACACCAGCGGCATTATTCTTATGGGACTTAGCAAAGGTACAGAGAAACGGAGACGAAGGCAAGCTCAACTGGTAAGCATTTATCCCCTGGCTTTTTGACTTTTCTCCAGATGTTTTGATCTTTCTCTTTAGATTAAAACCATAAAATAAATGATCAAAGATGTGCACGTCAGCTGTTTAGGAATTGAGATATAGCAAGTCCCACTAGTTTTGGTACAGTGTGTCAGGGTATTAGCTGTTTAATTTGCTTAGCTGAATAGAAATTAAATCAGTGCCACAAACGTTCCCAAACTGTTCACCTCTCACTAGGAATGATTGTTGGCTTATAGGTTGGGAAAAATGTTTTCTCTTCTCCTCTAGGTAAGATTAGCTAATGAACTGACATTTTGTTTGCCTTCTCTTGTAATCATGTTTGAATCAGTTGGGTGTTTTTTTTCATGTACTTTGTACATGGAAGTGCACAAGGAGTGCAGTTATGCATGCATATTGAGCATGTGCTTAGTTTTGTGGTTCAACTTGTTCTTCTGACAGAGTTTTATATGCGTTTGGCTCACTTACTCTGGATGGCAAGAGCTAATCTGTTAAAAGTTCAGGCTCCTTCAATCAAATAGTTGGACTAGTTCACCATTTAAGGGTGCAATCCTAACCCCTTATGTCGGTGCTTTCTAGCACCAACATAAGGGCAATGCAGCTCTGAGGTAAGGGAACAAACATTCCCTTTCTTTGAGGAGGCCTCCGTGAATGACACCCAGCTGCAGGATGCAGCACGCGTTCCATTGGCACCGCTATGCCAGCGCTGGAAAGCACTGACATCAGGGTTTAGGATTGCACCCTAAGTTATTTCCGGTCTACAATTCTCTGATTTAAATGAAGTGTAGTGGAAGAGAGTAAAAACTTACCTGGCCTCATTCTACATTCTCAGCCTTTCTTCTCCATCATGCTGGTTAACGGTCATCTAGCAGTGCATGTGAATGCTGGGGACAGAGCAAGTACAAAGAAAGTCACGGTCCAGGCTACTAATGAAACTTACAGTGATGGGCAAGAACATTCTGTCATCCTGATTCGGAATAAGAGGTACAAGCTGAAGCACTTGCTTAATTACAACCGGTTGTTTTCAGTTTATCATGTTCCCTTAAGAACAGATTTAGCTGAGTTCATTTCAGTAGAATAATCACAGTTGTGTTCTTCTGTTATTAATGGAGGAGTTCTGATTTATATGGTAATTGCATAAAGCATGCAGCCATTGATTAAGTTGTACATGAATGCTCCGTTGAAATCACTAAGACAGTTTGCCCACCAGAGGGAATCATACCAAATCTTGATTGAAAAAGAAACACATAATAAGCTATTTTTATTTATTAGACTGAAAAACATACAGATCCAGTGCATTAAGCAACACATACAACAGGATTAATAACCAAACATAATTATAAAGATATTTGACAAATCCAGAGTTAGGAGCAGGGCAGTCAAACAGCCCTTGAAAATTTAAGTCATTTAAGGTAGAATATGAAAATTTTCATTTCCCAACCATTGTTCTCATTAAAACTGAAATAGTTTGTTGTTGAATCATTTCAATTTGTATTTTATTTTATTTTTTTCAGGATAGTGACGGTTCAAGTGGATGAAAGTAGTCCTGCAGAAATTAGACTTGGCCAACTGGCGGAAACAAGTCCAATGAACATATCTAACTTCTTTGTTGGTGGGATTCCTGCTGGAGAAGGCACTTTAGGGCTCAAGATGAGTGGATCTTTCCATGGCTGTATTACCAACTTGATATTTAACAGGGAGTAAGTTAAAGTCATATTTCATGAATTCAAATATCTAACCATACAAACATGCAGTAGGAAGTCCATCTTGTGAATTTGCTTCCAATGATGCTTTTAAACCAATGGCCAAAGGTATCACATGTGTTTATAGAGGATGTAACTCTGTATTTGCTGTAGTGTGTGTCTTGCTGACATTGCACAACCCCATTCATCAACATTGAAAACTGCAATCTCAAGCATGTTTACTAGCATGTTACATGTTTACTTGAAGCCCCAATATGCCCAGTGGGACTTGCTCCCAAGTGAGTGTGCATAGGATTGTAATCTTAGGCTTTGATAGTATGCAGAGTGAACCTATTAACAGTAGTCCTGCTTCTTCTGTTTCAATAAAATGAAATGCATCTCTGTTTAAAACACAGACTGCTGGATTTTGCCACTGCAGTGAGGTATGAAGGTATCGATATGGGCACCTGCTTCCTTTCAGAGAAACCTAAATCTGTCATCCAGCCAGATGATGAGGAGCTTCTCTCTGAAATGCAGATGCTGCCAATCTCTTTCAGGCCTTTTATAGAAGTGAAAAAAGTAAGTAGTCCAATAATGAAACTATGGTAAAATGAGGAAGTGGGGAAGTGGGAAGCACATGAAAGCACTTGCTGATGAAGTGTGGAGAGAGGTGAAACTCAAATTTAGTCAGAGCAGGGGTTGTATTGGAGACCAACCAGGTTGGATCCCAGCTGAGGGTCCACTGACTGACCTGGTACTGCTTCAATAGGTTTAAGATTGTAGGAAGGTATGGATCATGTGTTCATGTGCTATACATGCTATAACTGTCATTGTTCAGCAACCATTTTCCTGTAAGTGGCCCCAGGACATGGTCTGTGGAGAAGGTAGGAGATGGAATGGTATGACTGTCACTCCGTCCCATGCACAAATTTATGAAATCCCTGGCCAACGCTTTCATTTTTTTTCTTTTACAGCTCCACTGTAAAGTTAACACCACTTAGGACCCAGTCCTATCCAACTTTCCAGCAATGATGCAGCCACAATACCATCCCAATGTAAGGGAACAAAAGTTCCCTTGAGGAGGCCTTCATGACTGCCCCCCCACCACAGAATTCAGCACACATCCCTTTGGCATGGCTATGTCAGAGCTGGAAATTTGAATAGGATTGGGCCCTTAGGATGTGTGCTGCATTCTGTGGTGGGATAGTAGTCACAAAGGCCTTCTCAAGGTAAGGGAATATTTGTTCACTTTGCAGCTTTGTTCACAATGCATTGCAGCTGCATTGGCACTGGAAAGTTGTATAGGATTTGACCCTTGGAGCCCTGTTCTTTCCATTGCCAAGCTATAGCATGCAGCCATGCCAAAAAAGGCATGTGCAGCAAACTTTGGTGGGGAAACAGTAAAATGGGAAGTGTAACACATTTTTACTTACCATCTGTATAAGCCTCAGGCTGCCTGTGGGTCTCTTCAGACATAAACCCTCATTTTGGTGGCATATGTCTATCTAAGCAGGAAGAAGGGGCAGAAAGGTTTTAAAAAGAGGGGATGAGATCCTGTGTGTGCAAATGCCACTGAATTCACCCCTTCCTTCCCCCTTTCCTGCTCCCACTTCCTCCCCCAACATGCCCCATCCTTTCCCCTCTCCCATTCAACATGGGTGCCAGTTTATGTGCACCAAAGCAGGTCGCTGGCTGGTATGGTGTCACCAATTTGCACCAGTGGCTCAAAAATGGCTGTCAGTGGTGCAGTGCAGTCTGTGCATGGTTGTCAGCTGATTTTTGTCAGCAGATGTTAGGGTTGGGCTGTTAAGAGTAGCCTTAATGCTTTTGGGCTGCAAACCTAAGCCCATTTATTAGTGAGAAGTACTCCTGAATACATGCATAAGATTGCACTCACTAGTAAAACTGGAGAATTCACAAGCATATCTTGAACCCTATTTGCCTGAGCAGTTTGCAATTGCTAGTTCTGAATGCATTTTGTCCCTCTGAGTTTAATCTACCGTGAAATCCTTTTGCATACTGGCAAATAGCTCTTGATATTTCCAGAAATGAGATATTTTGGGTCTGCATTCAGTTTTTTAATGGCATAGATGTGACACAAAAAGAAGAGAATCAATTTTCTGCTCCACTAACTAGTTATGTACTTTGTTCTAATAAAGAACTATGTTTATTGGGTAACAGAAGTTACTTATCAGTTGAGACAATATAGCTAGAAATTCAGTTCCATTGTTGGCAGTGCAAGTATAACAGGAAATGTAATACATCTCCAGTACCTAATTATGCAGATAAAACCATTTGGAAAGGAGGCATACTATACTTCTTAATAACTAGTTTATGTCATGTCTGTCTGGATTCTGAAGACTGAATTTTGTTTTGTGTATTTTTTGTGTATACTTTTGTGTTTTGCGTACTTGGTTTTATATCATGAGTCATTAGCATCGTGTGAAAACCAAGCAACATAATATTTTGCTATACCTGCTGGAGTTTATCACTTAACCACATTGTTTCATTAACAGAAACAATGTGCAGAGCATGAAATACCAACGTATGTTTCTGCTGCTCATCAATTTGGTCTTGCCAGAAGCAGTCACTTGGTGCTACTTTTCAACCAGTCCACAGTGAGAAAGAAGTAGGTATACCTTTGTATTCTTATCATTATCATCTATATAACACTTTTGAACATCCAGAATGCTCTACAACATTATTTGCTTTCATAGCAGGTGATACAGGACATTATCCCAGTTTTACAGATGGGCTAACTGAGGCCAAAAGATAATGACATATGGTGCCATCCAACAAAAGTTTAGTACTTTTAAATTAAGCACATGCTTATGTCTCTTTAGGGTTAAGTTGAAACAATGAGGTCATTTTAGGAGAGTGGTGCTTGGATTAAAAACACCTGTGTGTTTTAACGTTTCTTGACACTCCTCTGGAATGTGTTACTCTACACTGGGGGAGATAGTTCCTGAGCAAGCTCTCTAAAGTAGTATGTTCAGGGGATCTTAGAGTGCCCAAGGAGACAGACTCGGGAAGCTCCCCAACAGTCACAGGTAAACCAACTTGTCTTGTGTTGGGTACTCCATAATCCCTCCTCTCAGCCTGCATGACTATGTGCTGGGCAGTGTTGGTAAGCAGCGCACAGGCTGGGCAAGGATGGCTCCCAGAGCTAGAAAACTCATTCATAAAACAGCAGCAAAAAAGCAGGCTTTTGCCTTAGTTTGCCTGAGAAATGTTCTGTTTTGCCATCAAAATACCAAAAGTTATGTCCAAAGTGCAGAAATTGGTCACTGCTATGTTCATAAAACATGTGCTGAGGGACATTTAATGCACAGCATGGGTTGGAACGGGGGGCGGGGAGGCAAGAAAGGTGAACATAACACCTCCACTTCTTCCTTTCCCCTCAACTATTTTATTCCTGGTGAAACTCCAAGACCAGAAGAAGCCCCTGCCAGGAAAATGACAGACACAGATTTGGGATTGCAAGCAGTGCAAGGGCTCCCTGCTTCATTGTAAATCTCCCTCCTCTGCTTTACTTGTATTTGGCACAAGTTGGCAGTGTAACATCTAGTTTGCTCCAAGCTCTACCTATGTATTTTTGCTTCAGTAAAAATGTTTGTTGCATAACTAGCGTGGGTTCGATGCGAGACCTTTATCTGGATCAGCATGGCCAGGGAGTGGCAGAGTTGGAAGGGAGCATACAGATGTTTGGCCATCTCCTTGGACTGCAAAAGGAGCAGGCCTGGGGGAGCACTTTGTCCCTCTGCTCCACCCTGCATGAACTATTCTCTGGACTTTGTATTTGGCACAAGTAGTTTATGATCTTTTATGAAATTATGGTTTTTTAGGCAATTGCTAGGTGTGGAAGGTTCTAGAGTCTGCCAGTTTTTAGCCTATATTTATATTTTTAAGGGCGCAATCCTAACCTACTTTCCAGCACCAACATAAGGGCAGTGCAGCTCCGAGGGAAGGGAGCAAACATTCCCTTGCTTTGAGGAGGCCTCCATGAGTGCCACCCACCTGCAGGATGCAGCACACGTCCCATTGGCACAGCTATGCCAGTGCAGGAAAGTTGGTTAGAATTTGGGCCTAAATCTCATTTTGGGTTTCTTAAACTGCCTTCCTTTGAAAAGCACCCACTTCGTAGATGTAAACAAGATTCAGATGTGGAATGATGTACCAATGATTTTATTTAATATATCTCCAATAAATAACACCCCACTTTCTTTAGAAAGCTCAGAGCAGCTTCCATGGGGTTCCCAATGGTCTCCCACTAATGAATTCTACGTTTTATTCCTAGGCTTTCTGTGCAGTTGAATCTCAGGACCTTTTCTTCTAGTGGACTGATATTCTACATGGCTCATGAGAAGCAGGCTGACTATGCAGCCCTTCAGTTGCAAGGGGGAAAGCTTTATTTCTCATTTGACCTTGGAAAAGGAAGAGCCCTGGCCTCTCACAGAGCCATCCTCAGTGATGGACAGTGGCATACAGTAAGTGCTGCAGGTGTTTCATTGCTTTTCTCTTTGGCTATAGGAAGAAGAATTATTTGTTATGTTTTCTCCTCTTTCTGAGTTAGTTCAAATTTTTTAATTGTCTGGATGTTAGACTTCCTTCTTTTATCTTCACTGTTTACACAGCTGTCCATCACTATACTGTGCATTAAGATATCCAAAGGCAAAAATTTGCTCTGAAAAGTGTAATAAATTATATAATCACTCTTACTCAGCACAGAAACTAGCAGGAAAATCTCTAGTGATCCTATAACTTCTACAGTATAGAGAATTGTATTCTTGATGTGATGTTCTAAAGGCCTGATCTTACTGGTGCCTAGCACTGCTGGAACACGTGTTTGGGCAGTACTAGGTGCTTACTGGCCATCACACAAGGTGACACGCTGGAGCGCATGGTCTGGCTGCCACCACAAGTGGCAAGTGGCCAGCTCTACATGCCAGAGGACTCTCGACACCTGCTGGCCTGGAGAGTATGCACAGGGGATAGGAGGAAGGTGGGAAGTTTGTGGAACAGGGTAGGGGGTGATTGGGACTGGGAAGGGCTCAGGTTTGGTGGCAGCAGTGCCAGCTGAATCCTAACCTTTCCCGGCCGCCTTGCATGTCTGTGCAGACTCGTGCTAGCTACAGAATTGGCTCAAGTCTGAGTTGACGAGTGACTCTGCACAAGTTTACCCTAGGGCAAGAGAACAAATATTCCCTTACTCTGAGGAGGTCTCTGGAGGCCGAAATTCCCCCTTGGGATACAACAGGTGCCATGTTGGTGCCACTGCATTGTAGAGAATTAGTTAGGATTGGACTGTTAGGATTGGTCTGTAAGTCTCAACTATCAATGAGAGATTACAAATACTGTATCTTATCTTTCAGGTGAAAGCAGAGTTTGCCAAAAAGAAAGGTGTAATCATTGTTGATGGACAAGAATCTTTGGCTGTCAATATTCCAGGAGATGGAAACACATTGGATGTGGATGGGAAGTTGTATTTAGGGGGTCTACCCTTAGATTACACAGCCAAAAATATTGGAAATGTAAGAAGGCTTTCATTTTAATATCTTTTATCTATCTACCATCTATTTTCTTTCTCTGTGCTAATTACAGTATAACATTTATCTGCAGAGGATTAAAGTTCTGAAGCAGTAAGTCAATAAGTGTGTTTGGATGTGTGATATATTTATCATGGTGGTGAAATGGTTTTTGCAGATTACTTACAGCATCCCTGCATGTATTGGAGAACTGTCCATTAATGGCAAGCAACTATCCAGAGAGAGCCCAACCTCCATCTTTGCTGTGAGTAAATGCTATGCAGCAGCCCAGGAAGGAACATTTTTTGATGGAAGTGGTTTTGCTGCTCTGGGTAAGAAGTTGTTTGTTTTATTCTCCTTTAATAAAATTGAAATAAGCATAAATAAAGCAATGTTCCAGAATTCCCCATATACAGAGTTTCCTTTGCCCAGGTATCCGCCCCCCCAAACACGTGCGACACAAAGACTTGGTTGTAAACAGAGCCATGATTTATGGAATTATAAAGCTGAGCAGCGATTGGTATAAATGCAGTGGGTCCTGACTAAACTCCACCCCCTTCAGTGCAGGCACCTAACCAGGAGGAGACAGTTGCCTGTCTGAGCCCTCCCTTGAGCAAACCACCCTGGCTCAAAACCTGACCTTGCCAAAGGCTCCTCCAGGTTCTTCACCCCAACCCCTGGAAACAGGGTTAAGGCAGCTGAATTGTTCTACCCACCCTGAGCCAGATAACCACAAAGGTGGGCATCCCAATTCCATTCTGGGCTCAATCCAGGCCAACCCTGATCTGGGTAGCCTTAGGGGACCAGCACAGGCCTTAACCCAGCCTGTTACTAACCTGAGGGTAGACACCAGCTCCCTACCTCTCCTTCTAGTCCTGCACTACCCTGCCAGACATGGTCAACCTGGCTAAAAAATGCCCAGAAAACCCCAGGTGGACAGTCAGGGGTAGGTGAAAAAAGTTTCTCCCCACAGGCAATCCTGGGGAAAGCCAAAAAATTTCTACCTGGCCCCAACAGGTGGCCAACAAGACTTCTGACCGTACTTGAAGGGTGTGTGAGCAGGTTCCACTGCTGTAAGGGCTCAAAGAGGCCTGGGTGAGCCTGTGCCCTGGCTTAAACTGTGCACCAGAGGAATGCCCCGTCACCAATGATAGCGCAGCATGTCACGCAAGAGGGGGAACCGGGCAAGTTATCTTCCCCCCTCCCCCGCATGCACGGCTGGAGGCTTTTTCTCCTTTATTTTCAGTTTTATGCTTTGACTGATAACCTGCTAGCAGTGTGTAAACAATATCACGTCTTAACTGTTCCCTAACTGAGAATCACCATCAGCTGCATCTTTAATAGCTGCATGCATTCACTTTTTTTTCCAGAAATGAGAAATTACTGCAGTTTATCAAAGGGCTCACTAGGGCTTTCAATCGTAATGTAAAGAATGAGACTGCTTCCACTTCCACAAAGCCGAGCCACACAGGCAGTCTTGAACATTGATAGATGTGCACATTTGCCTGCAATGAGCAGATATCCTTACCTTGAAAGCTGCTCCTTTTACATTTATTTCAATGTGCAAAATGTAACCCGTAATAGCTTTTTGCACATACCCACTCCTGAGAAAGATCTTTGCACTGTGAGAGCATCTCATCAGTACATGCATTTTTCTCAGTCCAATAAGCCCTACTGACATGAATCTTTACTAAGGAGAACTTCCATGTGATAAATCGGTCACGAGTGCTGTCATTTGGCAGTTAGAGTGTGTGAGATGGGCACGTTGCTGCAATACCAGTCTAACTGCTCAAAGAATGATGTTGATCTGGCATTGCAAGAATGCCAGCATTGGTCTGGTGTTGGCATGCACCAATGCTAATTGTTAGGTTTGAAAAGCTACAATGAAGAAAAGTTGAGTGTGATGGCTAATTTAAGTTTTTCTTTTTTTTTAAACATGTGGCAGGTTTTGACATCCCTAAGAAATAGCTGCTCTGGGTAGTACACAGCTCTGGTGTATACACTGTGCAAGCAGTAGAGTGTGCAAGAAGTGCCTGCCTATTGTGTGTAGGAGTTTAAAATGAACTGAAGTGAGAATGATCAATTCTTACAGTCCTTGTGCCACAAAAAAGGACCTGGCTAGATTATCTGGGCAAGGCCTACTTCCATGAATCTTCACACGTAGGGTGGAGGAAACTGCAAGTCTAAGCCTTGTTCTCACACCAGACCACTTGTAGACCATGCGTGGAAGAACCATGTGTGAACCAGCCAAAATCTCAAAATTCTAAATCCTGTCTCAAAACCTTTGGACCAATCAGCTACTGCCTCCATTGCAGATTACAAACCCCTAATGTGATTTCTTTGTTTGCAGTTAAAGAGGGCTATAAGGTTCGATCCGATGTTAATGTTACGCTTGAGTTCCGCACCACTGTTGCAAATGGAATTCTCCTTGGAATCAGTAGTGCAAAAGTAGATGCCATTGGGCTGGAGATAGTCAATGGCAAGGTGAGTCGCAAACTCATTTGACATGCAAAAGTGAAACTGTGTTTATTAATCTGTTTTGAAAAAAACTTGGCAGGTGGATGTTAATAAGCATCAAGAGGAGTACACATGTAACATGTAAAACTGGAATGAACAATGATGGCCCCATAATGTGTACTATTGAGTGCATACTTAACTAACTTAATTATGAATGCATTTTGTTCCACTAGTTAACTAATCTGAACTATCCTGGGAATAATTCCTCGGAACTTTTTCCTTTTTATTGTTTTTTTTCCTCCTTTTCCCTTGCTTCTGGCTACAGTGCTGATTTTGCAGTCTCCTGTTTCATTGTATATAGGAAAAGAATAATTTCATTTGAGGCCTTAATTAAACAAAGGGGGAATGAAAGCTTCTAAAATAAGATGAGAAAACTAGGGAAATGGTTAACAGATCCAATAAAAAAAGAGTATCATGACTGTAATCATATAAATATGATTCACAATGAACCTAAGAAATCTAAAAATTAACTAACTTATTTGAAATCTGTTGGCTCTTTTGCCAGATAATATATTGCCAATGAAGGGAAGTATAAACGATGTGAAGACAAATCCAAATAAATTTAAACATTGTTTAAAGCAAACTTTTAAGTAATATTTTAGGTTAGTAGGAATATTTTCCATTAGATAAGGCTTTTGCAGAATCACTTGAGCCCTTGTTAGTTTTACATAGCTTTGTTATATATAGGGGGGGGGGGTAAACGTGTCTATCCATGTTTTTCAATATATACGAGGATGAAAAGGTTTTGAAAAAGTTTCAGTATATTAAGAGGCAAAAGATTCATTTTTCACATAGTGGGCCACAAAAGGCAATGATTTATTTATTATGCTCTATGTAGAAATGTTACATTTCCTATCCAGTTATGTATGGGGGCTTTGGAGATTCCCTCCACTTTGGGAGTTTCTACCCCCCCCCCCACTGGTGTAGCACAATGGCTGATATGTAGGTGCACATTTGTGCTACCTGGCCTTTCTCTTGTAAATGCTGGAAATCATACTGGACCACTTTTTCTTCAATCACTTCTAAGTTCATCCCATCTTTTCATGTATAGAAATACTCAATATTCTCTGATAGGCAATTCTAATATGCAGATTTAAAAAAAAAGTTCTAGGTGTCACTTGCTATTTATCTCAGAGCATTAAGTATTTTTAGTGAGTCAGTATATACCTTCCTATCTGTGGGTGGGGAAATAAAATGTTGATTCACTCTCAGAAGTAGAATATCAGACAGCATTAGAAGGCCAGTCTGTTTCCTTCCTCTGAGGAAACAGCAGAACAGTAGGGTTTTTTGCTCAAGCTTCTTAAGCCATAAAACAGTGAAGCAAACAGATTGCAATTCTATCCTTCAAATGATCCAGCCCCCCCCCCCGCCGCTGTAACAAAGCTAGGTGGGCAAACAGGTGAGCTGTACAAATTACTTTGAGAGGGGCAAGTTAATCAGACGAGGAGATGGTTTTGCAGTGCATAATTTTGAGCATTGCAGTTCTGCCTGCCCTGCCGGGACTCCTGCTGCCACCTGGAGGCTCATGCTGTGGTCTCGCTACCCAGCAGCGGGTGGCCTGCAGTGCCCCACCAAGTGCTTCATGACACCCCAGGGCGCCACAATTCACAGACTGGGAACTACTGCCTTATCGGCATTTCATTGTTTCTGTGCAGGTTTTATTCAGTGTTAACAATGGTGCTGGGCGAATCACAGCCACCTATGAACCAAAAGGCATGGCCAGTCTCTGTGATGGACAGTGGCACAAACTCCAAGCAAACAAAAGCAAGCACCGTATTGCCCTGATAGTGGATGGGAACTTTGTTCAGACCGACAATCCACATATGCAATCAACCTCAGCAGATACAAACAATCCCATTTATGTTGGAGGCTTTCCTGGTATGTATTTGTTTTCTGTCACCTTGAAAATGCAGAAAATCCGACTAACCCCTTTCTCGCCTTTGTCTTGCTGCTATTTGTTCTGGCTAAATGGTGGTGAAAGCATCAAGCCAGTATCAAAGTTAGTTTTTAAACAGAGAAGCCTATGAAAAATGTCTAGGATCTATGGCCTAGTAGAATTGGCCAACAGCCTGGTTCAGTTTTTGCCTTTGTTCAGAATCAGGTTCAAGGTCAATGTAGGGTTTTGTCTAAAGTGGTAGATGCAGGCTGATTTTAGCCATCTTTGGTACCCTATAGAACCCACCTTGCATCTGATGCTGTGACTAAAGGCTTTATTTGCCTTCCTTACATTGGGCTTTGGTTGGGGTTCCCTAGATAGCATGCAGTTCCTTCACGTGTTTTGTGATGCAAAAGTGCTCAAATCTTATTGAAGCTGAAGAAAGAGGCTGTGTATTTTTCCTTGGCAATTTGTTTGAAGAGTTATTTCTCTCTCTCTCTCTCTCTCTCTCTCTCTCTCTCTCTCAGAACAAGTGTGTGTGTGTGTGTGTGTGTGTGTGTGTGTGTGTGTGTGTAGCCATGGCTCAGGTGCTGTGTTCATCTCCTCCAGACAGTAACAGGCTCACTGTGTTCTTTCATTTGTTTTCTAGCGGATGTAAAGCAAAATTGCCTGACCAGTAAGAGTTCATTCCAAGGCTGTTTAAGAAAACTCATGCTAATCAAAGGCCAAGAAGTGGAATCTTTTGACTTTAGTAAAGCCTTTGACCTTCGTGGAGTTGTTCCACATTCCTGCCCAGGGGCTGAACACTAAATGGCAGGGGAAAATGATCATATTTGAGAGGTTTAGTCTGTCTGTTGCTAATGAAACAGAAGTGTTTTTAATGGTAATCCTGGTCTCAGCGATTTCTATGTATTTTCCATCTCAGGACAAAATTTTAGCTAGAACTTCTACAATTCCAGTTTAATTAAAACCTATTTTGTACAACAAATACCTCTTCTAAAATGTTAACAAGTTTAACTAAGTATTGTATTTCTGTTTTTTAAATGTTGATTGAAGTATTTTTTAAAATCAGTATTTGCAATGTACCTTCTGTTGATTCCTTGACAGTATTTCATTTTTTATGTATATGGGTCTTTTTATAATAAAAATAATGGGGGCCCACACAATAAAAGCATTCTTTCATTACGTGTGCATATCGTAACCGTAAAAAGTGAGTTAGCAAATATTCAGCACAAGATACAATCAGTGGAACTCAGTAGGGAACTTATAATAAAAACTTGAAAAGTTTCTGCTTATATTGTTGCAGTGGGACATGATACTGCTGCTGGTATTTTGCATTTAGTATACAAAAACGGCTCCTTTGGAAACTGGGTGTGTAAATGGCTCCCTGCCACTATAGAGAGGATAAGTTCCAGAACAGTTCTGTTTAATTGAGGATGAAGCCAAGCCATGTTAAAATATGCCTTGAGGGCTTGGGTAGTGTGAGATGCTTCCTGTTCATATTGTAGTGGAAAGCACATGGGTCATAATATTGAGCTTGCTGCTGGGGTTGTGCAGTTCCACATCCATTCTTACAGATGGATGTGAATGAAATGATCAGCAGAATCACATGCTGCAGCTCTTGTTGGCCCACTATAGCATGACTGATTAGGAAAGGGTGATTACATTTTTGAGTGCTCTCTCACAAGCTTTCTCACAAGCAAAACAGAAAGCTGTCATTCCAGAGAGAACTCTTCTCCCTGGTAGTTTGCTATGTTTACTGTGCACAGGGGGAGACAGCAAATGGTTTTTTAATCAATGCTGATTTTCTACTACAAATGCTTTGGGAACCTATGTAAGATACTATCATAAACTACGGGTGCCCTGATCATTATAAATGGTAAACAATAGAGCATTTGTCAGGTGATCTCTTCTACACATCTAGTGAATTCATGGACACGGTAGCAAGACATGCCTTCTGGCTTCACCCCCAATATCTGCACACTTAGCTGAACCAAAAAAAAACACTCCTATGTATGTATTTTGGGGCTTCCATGCGATCCAGAACTCTAGGCATGCAGAGTTCCAGATTGCATAGAAGCCTCTCTGTGCTTTTGTACAAATGTACGAAAAGCTTAAACGTACCAATGTTAGGGGACATGACCAGAGGACACACTGACATCATAAATGTGGCCAGTGGGTGTGGTCTACTACTATGGATTCATTACATGTGTGTTAGGGTTTGTCTGAAGAGGGAAAACTGATCTGAAGCCCTCATGCATTCATTCTCACTATGTACAGTATATCAGAAGGCACACAAGAAATTAATGTGGATTTCTTCATAATGGCCTTATAAAAATGCAGTTACTACTTTAATCAAATTAGTGGTACGACCATGACATTTCTTCCCCTGAAAGTGAAGAGTGCCCTTTTCTACAGTCACTGGGCTGCTGAAATATTTGGCTTGTCTCGGAGACTGGATTGGTGACTGCACAACCAAATGTTTATAGTGTGACATTTTCCAAACTCCAAAAATTTTGACCATCCTATTCACAAACGAACCGAGCAGAAGACTCTTATGTTTATTTCTGGTAATCCAGGTTTGATCAAAGTGCTCAAAATTAACAGGACCCGTTTCAGCTTGTTGAATTTCATTCTAACAGGCTTTTGTATTGCAGAATTGAGTCACTCATTTTTTTTTAGGAAGCAATGTTTTTAAAATAGGAAGCAAGCAAGCATGTAAGAGGTTTAGTTGATACCATTTTAATTTTTGTCCTGGATTAAGTACATACATGTTCTGCTTAAATCCTTTGCATTTAGTTGGAATTCCTGTAAGCAAACCATTCATGACAGACGGTCAATGGAAAGAAAAGCTGAAAGATTTCACTTTAACTAAATGCTGTTGCTACTCTAGAAAAAACTTTTTAAAAGAGTTAGACCTCTGAAATTTCCTTCCAATTCAACATGAACAGAAATTAAAGTGCTGGGGATAATGTTTTTCTGTTTAGTACAATACTGAGACATTTGTTCAACATATTAAACTTTGGCTAATACTGGCTCCTGCCCATGAAAGTGAGTTATAAAAACTTTAGCAGAAGGATAATTCTCATTCTCTCTAACTGTAAAGAGGATGGAATGCACACAAATTTGGTATGTTTGCAAACAGGCTCTGGAAGAGAGCAATAAGGGTTTCCACATATTGGAGACACCAGTACAATGCAGCAAAAGGTGTTATAGTTATATATCACTTTTCAACAAAAAAAGAACACAAAGTGGTTTACATAGCAAAAGAAATGTAAAATGTTTTTAGGAAACAAAACCTTTGCTTGGTAGATCAGAAGAACATTGATGTAAGGATGTTTGGCACAGCAGCTGCCCCTTGCAATCTACTGTGGCTCTAATCAGTGAGGAAAACACAGTGAGGGTACAGGGTGGTGGAGGAAAAATGGACTCAGTTCCTCCCCCCACAGGATGAAATGTGAGAAAAGAAATTAATGGAAAACCCAAATGCATGCATGATTACTCTTTTGAAGAAGTGCAGATGGCTTGTTGAAACTGAACATCCTGGGAACACTGAAGGAAAATATTTCTTAATGCAAAAGATAAAGCAGTATGGCAGTTTGGGTACAGAACCCTTCTCCCACTGAGATAGCCACACTCACTGTTGAGTCTGTGTGGAAACAATTGTGAGAAACCATAATTACAGCCTAAACCAGTTTATACCAGTTATAAAGACTGAAAAGAAAAGAGCTTGGATGTAACAAAAATAAAATTACAATAAATACCAAGGGATGTGTGGGAAAAGACTAGCAAGACTGGGTTAAATGAAGAGGAATGGCCTTTTCCCTGCCCTTCTTCCTCTCTGTAACATTTTGGTACAAGGCCATACTTGTAAATAGAACATGAAAATAAATATATGATTGGTACCACCACTAATTGTAGTGAGGCTAGGTTGTTGGTAAACCACACCCTGATCCAGGAAGTGAAGTCCACATACAGAAAACAACTCTTGGGCCCTGAGCCTACAAGACTGGAAACAGAAATTTGTGCTACGTGTAAAGTTCTTGTGGCTAGATCGCCAAATTCTGCCTTTAGTGCTACAAGCACAACTATTGGAAGGAGACTGTACTTACAGCAACCAACAGAGGGACCACACTGTTGGCATTGCAGTATTAGGGATATAGAAGAAGAAATTCTACCTCACACTGTAGAGATGCTTGGGTGAGGGCTAGCTAATTAGTTGGCAGATACATACAACCCTCTGGATTAACCCCCAAAGCTCCTAACATATAGTTTTCTAAGAATATGTACTGAGGTAGTTAGGCTTAAGAAAGTAGCAATACAAGAAGAGACTATGCTAGTGCTCTTCCACATATTTGACAATGCTTCTCTGACACTAAATCTGTAGGAAGACATTTGTTCTGTTTTACAGAATCATTGTGTTTCAAATTTGTGCCATCTCTGCTTTATTTCCCTCTAGATATTTTACTTTTGGCTATAGTCTGAGCTTACTATCTGTATGGCACGCTGATATCAGTCCTAATGCACAGAATTACACCATGTAATGTATGCAATTCCAACAAAGTTGTGGCTATGACTCATTGAGGAAAGGCACGTGCTACTCAGATCTTGATCAGAAAGTTTTCTCCAGCCATGGTCCAACTGCTGAAGAGCAAAACAAACCACGTTGAATTAACCATGCAGTATTACACATATTAAAACCACAAAATATGTCTGAGGTTTTACTTTACAGCCTATAAGGATTACAATACAATTTCTACTAATAAGGTAACATTTCTTAACAACAACAAAAATGTAAATATAAATTCCTGCAGTAGAGTTATCTTTTTCCTACTGCAAGAATAGTCAGTCGGTATCTTCCAATTGTCAACCAACACTAACTTCATTTTTCATTTATCCAAGCCTAGCTGTCATTTTTCCTAAAACAAGGCATGATCCATTCAATATTAAACACTTTATTAATTTTGAGATGAGATACTTAATGCATTTCTGCCCGGCCCAGAGGTGTACACATTTGATCCCTGTTGTGTATATGCAACATTGGTCTTAAGTACATGCTGAATTTTGTAGTTGAAATCAATGGAATTAAAACTACTGAACTTCACTGGATTGTGCCTAAAGGCTAGCATGCGTCTTTCTGCGTATACACTCCCTTGTGTTTGTGATGAAGGCAACAATGCAAAATTATTTTTCATACAGTTTCAGAAGATGTCATGATTTTCAGTGTTGTTAGTTCAAAATTAAATTGGAAAAGGCAGAAGAAACAAAGGAACTATTTGCTAGAAAGAAAGAGTCGTTTGACTGGATACTTGTAAAACATTCATCAACTTCCAAAGCTGTCAATCTTTTAAAGTGTGGTTAACTAATTAACTAAGGATTTGGAAGTTATAGGAAATAGCTGGACAATTGCTTCCATTGTGGCACAAACAAACAGTGGCATAAAGTCTGAAATGCATGTAATACAAATTAACTTGTCTTGTTACAAAATCAATGTGTATGTTGTCCAAGTCAGATAAATGCCATTAAAATGCTATGCATTTGTGTATACCTATATATTTATATACATGCACAGTACGTTAACAGTAAAAATGCTTTATACAGTAATTTCCCCCCTCTCATTGGCAGTCAGTATAATAACATATGACAAGAAAACAGGAATGAGTTGCCTCCAAACTTTGGCACTCCCCACTGTTTTTATTAAATGATACTCTCCCTTTTCTGTATCTACTAGTCTTTTACAGTATCTTGCTATTGTCAAGCCTACTGGGATGCCATTGCATTTCTTTCTTAGAAAAAATAAGTGGCAAGATGGGAAGAAAAAAAAATCCAGTTTTTATTCTGTTAACTTCTGTCCATGGTCCTTTACATTAGTTGAAAATGAACACAAGTTGAACTAGCGTACTCATTGCAAAATAAATTATTATGATAACAAACCATTAACTGGAGTGACAGTTCTATGTACATCTATGATGCATTTGGAAGAGAGAGGTCGTAAATCATGTTGGGAAGATTTATGCACAGTAGCAACTGCTTTGGTTTTCATCATTGGCCACCTGATTCTTGATAGGGGAGCTTTCCCCACCACCTTTTGGCATTTTCTAGAGTGCTCTGCCCAGAAGTCTTTGGAAGTTTCAAGTTATTTTGGGTTTAATCACCCATTCTGCTTGAGGATTTGCACGGTAAACATCTAGCATGTAAGCATCTGGGTCCAAACAGTGCTGTCCTGAAAGAAACATAGGCTGGTTTAAAAAAAAAAATTGTTTATTTCAGTTATTACCAAGTTTAATTGTGGGAGATTTTGAGAAAGCCATTTATCCATGTCACTGAGCTACTGCAAACCCTTCATACTCATCATGTATTAAATTCTATTTCTGAATGAGGCTCAAGCTCTGGAAGGCCACTGGGACAGGGAGATTCCTAACTTTACAGCAGGGTCCAAGAATCAAACTTCCTTTCATTGTCCTTTCTGTTTCAACTAGAGGCCTTTGTCCCCAGGTAAAGTGTACCCCAATCAGGTTTGTGGAAGACATGAGGATTGCACATATGTACATAACAAACACACATCTAGTATATGATTGATGGAATGCAGAGGCTTCCTAGGTGTGTTGCTGTAGACCAGTGCTTTTCAACCTTTTTCATCTCACAGCAAGTGACAAGGTACTAAAATTGTCAAGGCACAGCATCAGTGTTTTGACAATTGATAAGGCACACTATGCTATTGGTGGGGGGTCTCACATTCCCCAATGGCCTTACTAACAAATGACCCTCTCCCAAACTCCCGTGGCACACTTGCAGACCATTCGTGGCACACCAATGTGCCATGGCACAGTGGTTGAAAATGGCTGCTATAGACACACAACCAACGAGAAACTGCAAGAACATGTTCTGCCTGGCCTTTAAGCCTCCAAATAAGCTGTTGCAACTGAATACAGCAATAAAGAGGCAAGATTCAAATATTGGGAGAAAGGTCACATCTTTCTTGAGCAATACAACTTTATTAAACTATGACAATTAACTGAATTAGTTAATGACACCTGGAGCTGGTGCGGGTCACCACAAGGTATGCGATGACAAATCTCTTCCACAGGTATCCGCATCCTAAAACATTAAGGGCAAGTCCACCTTGACTCAGTGCCTGTGATTGGTCTCCTACCACACCTCAAAGACATGGCATAATGAAAGTTATACCTTCTAAGGTGCCTTGAGGGATTCCAGCCTTCTTCATCACTACCGCCACCCTATGGCCCTGAGTTTGTGAACTGGCCATTCCTCATAAGGCTTCATTCTCTTTCCTACTCAAGCCCCCAAACCATTAGTGGCAATCCAGACAAAGCCTCTGGGTGGCTGCTAATTCCCCGAATTTTTCTAATTACTAATCCTCTAATTCCCCTCTGTGTTCACTCACCTCATTACGACTAAACTATGACAAGGCTATCTAAGCCTAACCACCTTATCCAAAGCAATGTAAAGCAGGCAGAAAAACTCCCCAGATTCACAGCCAACCTAGATTGATGAATAAACAATTTCTACTCAGCTTCAAAACTATGATTTGCAGGACCTGCACTGCGCATGGGAGGGAGCTGCTCAGTGTCAAATGAAACTAGGCCTATGCAAGTCTCCTGCACCAGCTCCGGAAGTTGCAAAAGTGCAGCAAGGCACTTCCGTACCAGTGAGGGAGGAGGTAGGCTGGTGGCGGCCTTTGGAGGCTGAATTGGGTCCCGCTGCACCGGCAGACGGGTAAGTATGCACTGGCCTGCCTCAGCTGGCACAGGGGTTCCAGGTGTGGGAAGGGTGGGTGGCATGTGGGCAGACTGGGTCTGGGGGTGGTGGTGCCAGGATCCGGCACTTAGGTGCCAGATCCTAACCCCGCTCCCGGGAGGCCCAGCCTAGCACTAGGCCTATTGGATCTGCACCACCTCTTTAGGTGGCGAAGATCCAAGTAGTCCAATTTGGGCCACTGCTGTCTGACATGGGGTAAGGGGAAGTGATTCCCTTTACCCCATGTTGTTCTGTAACCAGCCCCAACCCTGCACTGGATACAATGAAGGCCAGTCTACCTGTTTTTTCTAGCACAGGATAAGACTCTGAGGCCCAAATTCTAACCCACTTTCCAGCACTGGCATAACCGTGACAATGGGCCGTGTGCTGCATCCTGCAGTTAGGTGGCACTCATGGAGACTTCCTCAGAGTCAGGGAATGTTTGTTCCCTTGCCCTTATGTCAGTGCTGGAAAGTGGGTTAGGATTGCGCCCTGAGGCACTTAATGCACCATGGGACAGTGTTGGATGGCTCTGCCCCACACGCTGAACATTGCTGTTGACTTTAGGCACAAAGTAAAACCTAGTCTATAGGAAAAAGCTATTACTATTGACATTTAAACACTTACCTATATTTCCTCCAACTTCATGTAAACTTTGGATTTGCATTTTTATGTTATCTGATGATCCATGGCTGTGAAAGGAAAAAAAAAATCACACAACCACCAGTACAGTCACAGCAACTGAAATATTGTACATAGTTTATTTAGAAATAAGTAAAATCTTTTTTACATACTCTTCAAACATAAATCTAACCTAGATGCAATTAGTGCATGCATAATCACCATGACACTTGCTTGACACTGAAATTTAAATTCCCTTGATATGGCTGCTATAAAAATTAATTTCAGGCTAGCTTAAGGGAGGACAAATGTACGAGGGTCACCCAGAAAGTAATGCACCACATTTTTTTTCTTCAACAATTATTTATTGAACACAATGAAACTTACACACAAGAAAGAATGATGTTTCTTCTACACTCCCTATTTTTCCACATAATCTCCGTCCAGTTCTATGGCCTTCCTCCAGCGAGACACAAGGGCATGTATGCCCTGTCGGTACCACTCCTTGTTCTGGTCACGAAGCCATTTCTGCACTGTGCGAATCACCTCTTTGTCATCCTCCAAATGTCTTCCGCGAATGGCATCCTTTCGCGGAAGACATGGCCCAAACAAGTGGCCCAAACAAGTGGAAGTCTGAGGGAGCTAGGTCAGGGCTGTAGGGTGGATGGGATAACACAGTCCAATCCTGTTTAGTGATGTGTTCCGAAGTCCTCAAACTTGTGTGAGGCCGAGCGTTATCATGTTGAATCAAACATTCACCTGGGTTGTTATGGCGCCGAAGTCGCTGGAAGCGCTTCTTGAGTTTGGTTAATGTCTTCACATAAGCTTCAGAATTAACGGTGCTGCCTCTTGGCATCACATCAATGAATATGACGCCCTCACAGTCCCAAAACACAGTGATCGTGACCTTACCGGCGGAAGCAGTTGCTTTGAATTTTTTCTTCTGTGGAGATTGAGGATGACGCCATTCCATCGACTGTCGTTTTGTTTCGGGCTCAAAATGGTGAACCCAGGTTTCATCACCTGTCACAATCCTGGACAAGAACGCTTCCCCCTCATCTTCAAAACCTTTCAGCAACTCAGAAGAAATGTTTTTTCTGAGAGATTTGTGGTCCACCGTAAGACAGCGCGGAACCCATCGTGCACACACTTTTGAGTAATCAAGAGCACGGATGATTGCATCCACACTTACTTTGCTGATTGACAGCTTCAGCGCCAACTGCCTAGTCATTATGTGTTGGTCCTCGCGAATGAGCACATCAGCAAGCTGCATCTTGTAAGGTAAGGTGTGACAGCCGTGGATGGCCGCCCCGAGCGCTGCAAATCTTGGAGCTCTGCCGAACCGCCTTCTAATGGCCTCACCCTCTGTGCCCAGCGACTAACCATACTTCTGTTGACTGCAGATTCTCCATAAACTGTACACAAACGTTTGTGAATGTTCCCAACAGTTTCTTTCTCCGCAGTGAGAAATTCAATGACGACACGCTGCTTGTAACGTACATCACTTACAGACACCATTTTGAAACACTGCTGCAGCTACGCTATCTGTCTGAAGAAACCAAAAATTTGTGTGCGCACTCCTGAAAATTCAAATAATGTATATCTAAAGTTTCGCATTCGTACCATTACTGTAGGCTGAGAGAAAAAATGTGGTGCATTACTTTCTGGGCGACCCTCGTACATTCAACAACAAGCCTCCCCAAACTCATCAACTGACATTTTTTCCCCAGAAGCTCCTTAGAGTCAGGGCAATGTTGCCCTCATTGTGTTGGGCTTCAGAACAACACTATACATGTAACATAGTATATGAGTTCATGTTCTGAAACCTTGGTCTGGGTCCAATTTGTTCCCTTTCCCCACTTTTCAAATTTCCTAATTCGGCTCTTTCTTATTATTCCTCAAACAGTGAAACAAAACTACCATTAACACCTGAAAAAATAGTGTGCAAACTACTTCTATCATTAAACCAAGATTTCCCATTGTGCTACAGCTCAACTGCATGCTTTTACTCACCTGTTTTCACAGTGAAATCGTGCCAGAATATCTTTGGCTTTTGTCTGATTGTTCAGCTGAATTGCCATAGAAACTTTTGAATGTAGTGGAGCATGAACTCTTATCACCCCTTCGGGTATATCAGACTGCAGAAAGGGGAGGAAATGACAAGTCACTAAAGCAACCATATGGATAAGTCTGTACTATAATGCTAAGCTCAATGTTTATTTTGCACCATTTCTGAGGGGACTTGCGCACAAATAGAGTTCAGTGTCAGTTTCAAGCACAGAAAACTCTGCATGTTGGAAAATGGTAGTTTTCTTCTAAAGCGGCAAAGGAAGTCACAGGAACAAGACAAAACAAAACAAAAAAGGAAACCAAATGTCCAAAGTGCCGTTGGTAAGGATGTGGGACTGAACTTTTTCAGCTGCCATGCCCAGACTTTGGAACTTCCTCTTTTGGGAGACATGTCTAGCTCTCCCATTTAACCTTTCAAAGGCTAGTGTCAGGTTTCCTGTTTAGGCGGGGTTGTTCATGTCATTTGGGTGTAAATCTATCCACTGGGAGTATACCTATTTACATGAGAGTAAGTACCACTAAATTCAATAAGCCTTACTTCTGAGTAGGCATCCCTAGGATTTTGCTGTTAGCTTGCTCCTCTGAGTTGATTCTTATGGCCCTTTCGCTGTCTGTGTGGTTCATGTGTTTTTGTTCTGTTGTTACTGCTCCTTTATTGCTATTTTTCACTTAAAATAGGTGTGGTTGATTTTATGTTTTTAATATGATTCTACACAGATTTGAGGGCTTGGACAAAAAGTCACCATGCAGTTACATGCGCTCAGCATCTATCTGCTGGGACTTGCTGGGACTGTGTCGTGCTGTTACCCCATCTTCATTGGGCAAAAAGCTCAGAGGGAGCATCTGCTACATGCAGGTCACTGTTGCATTTCTTGTCAACCAGACCACAACAGAAGACAACAAATGTTCACTGCCCTGATGCAAGGAAAGACGGCTCAGGGTGGAGACAGAAAATCATGCTGGCCTTCTTTTCCGAACTGCAATGACTGCAGGTCAGAACTGGATTGGGTGCATCTTTTAGCAGGGCACACCTTTGCTCTTTCCTGATGCCTCAAAACAACCAAGGGCACAATCCTAACCCACTTTCCAGCACTGACATAAGGGCAATTCAGCTCCTAGGTAAGGAAACAAACATTCACTTACTTTGAGGAGGCCTCCGTGAGTGCTCCCCAATGGCAGAATGCAGCACATGTCCCATTGGCACAGCTATGCCAGTGCTGGAAAGTGGGTTAGGATTTAGGCTCAAATCCTATTTAGGCCCAAACCCTCTCTTGTTCCCTGCTGCCTGGGGCAGTTCTTACCTCCTGCGGGGACCATATAAGAATTGCAGGGATCTGGCCACAGCCATCTTTGCCTTCTGGTCAGTCTTTCCCCTGGACCAGATCAAGCCAAAAAGCCCCTTCTTGAATGGTTAATAATTTGTTCTTAGACTCAGAAGGGTAAGAAACAGGGTTTGTGCTCCCGAGCATACTGCTGCACTCTTTCTCGTTATTGCACCTTCTTGGGGCTATTTGAATGGACTTCTTCTGAAACTGACATCATAATCAGTTAAGCCTGAGGTAGTGAGCTTAACCTCGTGACCATCATTCATGCCAACATGGCTTCAGAATTGTATTTCTGAATTAAGTTCTGTGTACACCAGTGTGTACCTTCTGTTAGTACTGAACATGTTAGCTTGTCCCATGAATGGAAGAAAAGGCCCCAGAATCACACAACAAGACTTCTAGTGCCCAGTCATTTTTGCTATTGAAAAAAAAATTCAAAGTGCCATCTTTTGTCCCACAAAATCTTATACAGTCTCCCCCTTTATCCCATCTTAATCTTTTGAGCATTTATATTGTGAATTGCTTTGGGAATAGATTATTTTTCCTGTAGAAAGATGACCAGCCAATACTAACTGGCATTTGTTTTAATCTTCTTAATACTGTTACTAATTCTGTACTGTACCTCGGTTCTTTCTGGTCTCTCCCTCTCCATGGTTTTCCTTCTCAACAGCCTTCGCACACCCTTGTCAAACATTAGCTGCCTCTTTGTGTTGTTTATTGCGGCCTCATTCATTTTTCTCACCTGAGAAATCAGAAATGTTGGCACCTGAATGGAAGAAAGAAAGCACAGCTGAGTGCACGTGACAAAGGCCTTTCTCAAAGTCTTCCCCTTGCAATCCCAGGACATCACTCCCTTGTAGCTATTCCAAGTTTACCATCTTGGAAAGAGAGGTCTTCTTTCCACTCTCCAAAAAATAATTCCAGATTCCAAGAAGAGTGGTCCTGCATGTGGTCCAGTATCCCATCAGTCACAGTATTCATCACCAAAAATAAAGCACTGATTTATAAGCCTCTTCGACTTTCTCACCCCCCTCGTCAGCCTGGGAAGGCAGCTCATCTGAGAGAAGGAAAACTCTTGATGCCAAACCTCCACTGCCTTGTGGCTACATCCAGGTATGGAAAAGGCTTCAGGAGTCAACCTGGAGGCAAAATCCGGAGCTGGAGTCCCTGAGGCAGTTCATGGCTGAACACAGTCATGTTCTGGCAACTCCTGTGACGCGCTGGAACTAACCGCATTGGCGTCTGCCTTTCCATTGGACCATTTCAGCGACGTGGAGAGGGGGGATTTGCTGCATGGGAAACAGTCTATCCTCCATATCTACTTTACCCAGGCTTTGAGCATTGGAGAGGACACTCTGTTCCAGAACACTATTCAGAGTGCGATACCATAGTCTTCCGAAACTGAAGGATGCCAACAATCGACTTTCTCAACAGAGAAATATGATGAATACCAACTATATTTCCTTGTAGTATTTTTTTTAACTATGCAGTTCCAAAACAAACTGCTAATGAGACAAAACAGTGCACTTAATTTAAATCTTTGAATGTCCCTATTGTAAGCAGGTGGAGGAAGACACAGTCCTTATCAGCTTGAAGGAACTCAACCCAGAGTTATAATGGCTGAGAAGTACAGTGGACCCTTCTTGTCAGTGGTTCAGCATCTGCGGATGCTAAGCCCTCAGTTCAGGGGGCCTCAGAGGACCTCCCTGATGCAACTGGAAGTGGCTTCCGGTTATGTCCAGGAGACTTTCTGAAGAGGCTGTTAGGCCTGTGTGAACTCTGACACCCAGCATGACCCCCACATGAGTCCTTGAGGCACCTTGACCCTGCCCCCTGCAGGTTTCATTATCCACAGATTTCAGAATCGTGGGGGGTTTTGGAACTGATTCCCTATGGTTACTGAGGGCCCACTGTACTCGTAACTTGTGGATGATCATTTCTGCTAACATCTCCAGCCCCCCAGTCTTGATCTTGTAGGAAATTTAGCATAGTCTTCTTAAAGAGTAAGAAGAAAACTTGAACAAAGAACTCTCTTTCTTGGGTTCTTACCTATCAAAGCAGTTCCCTCTTGGTTATTATTCAACATTTATACATAAATGCACTGTATGCTACAGATTTTGGAACTAGACCTCTATTTTCATGAAATTAAGTCTGTATTAATTTGTATCCTAGGCTAGTTCTATATATAGCCCAATCCTATCCCTTGCCAGCCCAGAGTGGACACCACCACCAATGGAGTGCATACTGCATGCTGGGGGGGGGGGGCACCAGAGAGCCCAGGAGACGTTAAGTAACAAACTTTTTTCCTTACCACTCTGTAGGCTGCCTGGTCTCCAATGGGTCTCCTCAGATCCATACCAGTTCTTTAGCTGCATAAGTCTGAGGGGTCGCTTGGGTGCAGAACCAGAACAATAAGGAGGGGATAGGATCTCAATGTGCTGCCCATCCCGCCCCTAAATTGCCTCACCTCAATCCACCTCCTGTCTCCCCTCAACTGCCCCCGCTGCTAATCTACATGCTCTCTGGTAATTCTGCAGCCTGCTGGCACAGGGTTTATCAGCTCCTGTGCCACCATTAGCAGGGTGTAGAATGACAGAGTGTTTGGAGAGTCATCAGTCCTGGCTTTACACTGGCAGATCACAAGATCCACCAGCATGAGGCCTGGATAAGATTGGACCACAAGAAGCCCAAGACTGCTTTCCTGGGAGAAGGCCCCACTGAACACAATAGGATGTACTTTGGGGAGATATGCATAGGATTGCACTATAAGACACTGACAACTGCTTTTGTAACAACAGCCTGGGTTTCAAGCGTGGTTGTGCACCATCAGATTGGCCTGGAGTCTCCATGAAACAGAAACAATATCCAAGTGAGTACAAAAAGCAACTATGGAGATTTTAACAGGGCCTCCAGGAATTTCCAATATTATATCATGTTTCAGTCACAGTTGGCAACCCAAATTACAAGGGCTATGAGATGGATAACCTACATGACATCCAGTAGTGTAGCTACAGGGGACCTAGTACTAAGTTTTGCAGGACACCTCAACGCACCGTGCAAGCTCCCCATCCTCCTCGCCATTGAAGCCATTCCTTGCAGCAAGGGCAAAGCAGAGGAGACTCCGCTTTGCTCTTATTGCTGGGAATGGCACTGAAGGTGAGGGAGAAGAGCATCTGGTGTGTTGACATGCCTTGCAAAAGGTAGTGCTGTGTCCCCCATAGCTACTGATGACATCTGCATCATTTTTGTGTAAAGACTAGAAAAGGCACCCAACCTGTATTTAGCAGCATGAAGACTTCAATACCTTACAAACAACTGAATTGAATCCAGTTCACTGCAAATACAGTCTTTTGGCCCAATCCTAAACATGTGTTATGCCAGCAGACAGGTAAGGTTGCAAAGCAGCTGTGAGAAAGGCAGAGAGGGGGTGAAACTGGGCAGGGGGTGGGAGAAAAGGGGAGGAGATGGGGCAGGCAGGAGGGTGGACCAGGTCTGAGAAGGGGGCAGGTTCAGTGGCAGAAGTGCCCACTGAATTCTAACCCCTCTCCAGGCTCTCCTAGGCCTGATCTGCCTTCACAAGGCAGTGATTGGCCTGGAGTTGGCCTGGATTGGCCTGGAGTGGTACAGGTCCGAGTTGACCTACTAGGCCAGCAGGGCTCTTCCCCAGGGCAAGGGACAAATGCATTTATTTATTTGCAAATTTATATCCCACTTTATGTCCCAAGTGGGTATTCAAAGCAGCTTACAAAAAGGCAATAAAAACATAAAATACAATATAAAAAATATAAATATTAACAGTCCCTTTAAAAAGTATATAATCTATAATCTTATCCTAAGAGAGTTTCCTTACCCTAAGAAAGTCTCAGCATGCCAAAAGTTCCTGAGATTTAGAAGATGCTGCATTAGTGCCACTGCATTGCCATGGAAGGTAGTTAGGTGGAATTGGGCTGTTAGTTTTGGGACCATTTGTAACAATAAATATGGCATATTCTTCTCCATCTCATTTATAATTGCATGAGGTAAATCTTAACCATAGTCACCCTTTTTTGGAAGAATTCCTGTACTTTTCAGGGGTGCACAAAAGACCCAGCCTCTTAACATTCCATTCTTACATATTCATGTCAGGAAAAGAGGCCTGGTTGAATTTCTTGTATGACACAAAAAGCCTTGCCAGGTAGGGGAGCCTTGCCAGAAAATTTATTTTATTTATTTACAGAATTTAGACCCTGCCTTTCTACTTGCTAAGAACATTCAAGGCAGCTTATCGATAAAACAATAAAAAAATTCTAAAACATTGATATGTATACAGTACAATAAAAACAATTTTTTAAAAAATACAATAAACTTGGATCACGATTAAAATACAATTCATAAAAAAGCGCCAGCCCCTCCCTCCCCTGGCATCAGCATACAGTAGCTTCCCTGATTAAAAAAGTCTTAAGACTCTGCCAAAAGGACTCCAGAAAGGAAGCTGTTCTCAGTTCCAGGGGAAGGGGATTCCACAGGCAGGGTGCCACCACTGAGAAGGCCCTATTTCTTGCTGCCATCTCCCTCAACACTGCTGGTGGCAGCACAGTTAGAAGGGCCCCCTCTGATGACCTGAGAGGATAGGTTAGATTGTATGAAAGGAGGTAGTCCCTCAAGTACCATGGACCTGAGTCGTAGAGGGTTTAAAAGGCAAACCTAGCACTTTGAATTAAGCCTGGAAACAAACTTGCAGCCAATATAGTTGCCCAACTGAGTTGAACTTATGAGCTCCCGCAACCACATGGGAAGCGACATTCTGCACTAGTTGCAGTTTCTGGATGGACTTCAGAGACAACCCCATGTAGAGCACGCTGTAGCAATCTAATCTGGATGTCACTCAGGCATGGGTCACAAAATTATGGCAGTCTTACTTAAGAGCACCATTAAGAAAGAACCAACCTACCATCCACAGGATATCCTGGTATTTAATCAAAAGTCTCACAATATGTGCTGTAGTGGCTGCTGCTAGCATCTCTTCTTGGTTTGCACGTTTGCCTTTGTAAATGAAGAGGTTCGGGGCAACAACCATGGAAACATTCCACAAAGTCATTTTGTTTTTCCTCACATTAGTAACCACTTTCTTCAAGAACTGCAAAAGGACCTAGTAGAAAGAAGATTACTCAGACTCAATTTATTGGATCACCCAGACCCATGCTGCTATGAACATTAAGTTCATTTGGTTGCCGTTGCACTAAATCTTAGAGGACATCTACACAAATTGGATGTGCCTAAGTCTATCTATTTCCATGGATTTGAGCATCTCTATCTACCTCACTGTGGGACTGTGGCCCTTGCAAAATAGGCTGACACTGAATAATTCTTGAAATCAATTAGCATACAAATAAATATCAAAACACCTGCTTGACATCTTATATTCTGGAAAGTATTCCATTTAGACTGCCTGTACAGAACCACGTTCTGTAAATTCTGCATTTTTGCAAAACAACTGCTTGCTGAACAAGGGACTCCATTAATTACAGATATGATTCAACTAGCCCTATCTTTGCAGAATGAACTTTCCCTAGAGGAAAGTCGTTCTCTGATAAGAAAATGGCAAGTTTGGAGGTTTTTGTACATGGCTAGGTTTCAGCAAATATAATTAGCTGTGTGGAAAGTTGACAATTACAGATGCCAAAACTCATAGAACAATATGCATACCTTTGCTGTATCCCTGCAGGCATCAGGAAGCAACATGATCAACAAATGCAAAGCTTGTAACTGTAGTTTGACTTTGGAGATCTCTAGGAATAAAATGGTGGGGAACAAACTATTAAAAATATGACATAGGCCCTCCAGGGATAAGGCCATGCTTTAGCAAAATAGTATTATAGACCACAATAAGATATAAAGAAGCTGAATACGTTCTAGCAGTGAAGCAATGTTTCAAATAGGAACAACTCCCCCCCCCCAAAAAAACCCCTACTAGTTCAGACCAAGAGTCTTTGTGGTTCTGCATTCTTTTTCCAACACTGGCCCACCAGAGACTTCAAGCAGGACATGAGGACAAAAACCATCCTTGTTTGTCCCATGCAGAAGTCCACAGTCTAAAATAAAATGTGATAAACCTACAAATCTTTCTAACCCAGCGGTTCCCAAACTGTGCGTCTGTGGCCACAACGCAGGTTCCTTGGCTTCAGTGGCTCAGCCAGAGGCAAGGGGAAGCTCTTCCCCTTACCCCTGGGTAAGGGCTGCTGGCCCCAATGAGTCTCCTTGGACCCGTGCCACCTCTGGAGGTGGCGAAAGTCCAAGGAGAGCGGAGCAGCTTGAAGCTGCTCCATTCTCCCCAGGGATGGGGGTTGGGATCCGGCATAACCACCAGGTCCCAGCCCCGCCCCCAGCTCCCACACACCTGCCCCGGGGCCACCCATCGCCTGCCCTCCCCCTTTCCAGAAACGCCTCCCTCCCGCCCCCTCCACGCGCCCCCACGCCTACCTTTGCTGCTTGTGTCGGCGCAGGTGCGCCGACACAAGCAGTGGCATGGAAGCCGCCGTGGCATGGAAGCCGCCGTGGAGCCTTCTGCTGGCCTCCGTGCATCAGTGCATCTAGATGCGCCAACGCAGCTTCCTCCCATGGAGGTGCAAACATGCTTTACGGCACGTTTGCAACCCTCCCGGGGCACTTATGCCGGCCTAAATGCTGGTTAGGATTGTGCCCTAAGTCAATATTGTTATAGTGGGACAGACACACACACACACACACAAAGAGTTGACCATCATATAAATTAGGCAAAGCCATTCTTGCAACTATCACTATAAGAGATGAATACTTCTTCTATACTAGATTTGTAAATAAGGGATCATCCCTAACAATCATTTGGAGGATACAAATGCCAAGCTCACCAGCCCTGCCTCTTTGGAAGCTGGATCAACATCTCTGAGGGATTATTTGCTATGTTTTTCCAAACATGTCAGTGTACTAATCATTTGCTTATAGTCTCATTTCAAGTAGTTTCTTTCTGTGTCTGCATTTTTTTTTGGTAACAGTTGAGCTGCTAGATCAATTTAGTGTAGCTGCCTACTTGTAAAAGCTGAGCTCCTCTTCAAGTTCATTAGAAGATGCAAAAGTGTTAGGAAGCAAAATGTGATTAAACAAGGAAATCAGATTAAAGAATTAGGAGGTAAAATACGAAGATTCCTCAGAGAGTAGGGATGTGCTCTGGAGAGAGGAAATAAAGATAGCCTGGCTTATGTGTTGTAAAACCAGTTTATGTGTTCTATCAGATGCAAAGAAGGCAGAGAGTTTATTGACATGTTTGTCAACAAACCAGGCTTCAGTTTCTTTCTATAGTAAACTAGATAATTCAATTCATACTTTACACTGGTTGTTTTTTTTCTTTTTTCTTCTTTTGCATCAAATATTTACACTCATAATTGTAATTATTTATATTTTGGTGGTTGGGTTAACTTATAATGTATGTTGGTATTACTCAGGGCTGATCCAAGTAATATTCATATATATACTTGGAATACTTGGAATATGAATATTACTTGGATCAGCCCTGAGTAATACCAACATACTATACATTATAAGTTACTGCCATAAGTTACTGCCATTACTGAATGGCAGCAGAAGCTTGTGGACTTCCTTATTTTACCAAAGATCTCTTTGTATAGCTCCTCACAAAGTACTGTTAATATTATATTCTAGGCTACATATTATAAATAGGCTTTAATCCTATGCAACTGACCTGGGTGTAAATGTCATTGAACTTATTTACTAAACAGGATGGGCTATAACACAAACAAAACCATGATTATTTTCACACACTCTCTCTCTCCTTTATACACCCGCTCAGATGCCAGGCAGATAATTCTACATAATATAATACAGAAAACTTCTGTTCTGGATTTCAAAGGAGCAGGCCCCTTAGAAGAAGGCTTTGTCTTCAGGGACACATTCTCCACATAGTTTATTCTCTGGGTCACAAATAGGCCATCTTTCATTGTAGGCTGTCAATCAGCTCTTCTTTGAAGTTTCAATTGGCTGGCCTTGTAGTTCAAAGCAGTCTTCTGTTACTAGGTGCACCGCAATCTCAAAATGTTACAAAACACCTCCTTTCCAATGGATTTTTTGATGTCATTTTTTAAACTGCTATATAGATTCTAGTTATTCTTAGACCAGTGTTTCTCAAACTGTGAGTCGGGACCCACTAGGTGGATCACGAGCCAATTTCAGGTAGGTCCCATTCATTTCAATATTTTAATTATTATATATGAGACTTGATGCTTCACATGGTATGTGACTGCATTTGGGGAAATGTCACACATCTGTACTTTTTAAACAGGCTACTACGTATATACTTTTAACAATGATAATCCATAGGGCTTACTCCTGCGTAAATGTAGGTAGGATTACAGCCTAGGATTGTTAAAACTCTTCCTGCTTGGTGAGGTCACTTCTGGTCAAGACATCACTTCTGGTGGGTCCTGACAGATTCTCATTCTAAAAAGTGTGCCCCAGTGTTAGAGGTTTGAGAACTACTGCCTTAGACCATACATTTATTTTGCCATCCGTTTCATTTCATGCACACAGACAAAAACCTTTCTCTGCAAAAGCACAGTGGTCTGCCATTTAGCATGGCAGATTAGGAATGAATGAGCTGAGGATTGTTGTTGTGGCAGTTGCTGCCACAACTGCCGCTGTAAGCAGCTGTGCTACTGTGAGCAATTGTGAAAGCAGAGCTGCAAAAAGAGGAGAAAGCAGAACAATCAGGATTTGATGCTTGTAGTCCAGCATGAAAGAGAAGAAGGTGGAGGCCTCATCCACTTATCCTTCCTGTCCACTTGAGATTTGCAGCCACCTCTTCTAGCTTCCAGGCGGCCTGCCAGTTCCAGCACAGGATAGGACTGGGCTATAATTGTCTCAAGCTCTGTGGCCATTCAAAAATCAGATAGCTGCTAACTGCCCTGTAAAGAGCTAAGCTCCTGCAGCTTGAAGCTTGTGTAAATATAGGGAGATAAGTGTTTTGAGTTTTTTTTTCTGGCGTATTTTTTCCCACAAAGGACACGTAGCAGGGGCAGGTGAAGGATGGCTGACATCCTTCCCTCAAGCAGCAGTTCCCAAGCTCGCAAGGAGAGTTTGGGAATCAGTAAGTATCTGCAGGGGAGGGGACGGGGTGGGGAGGGGGCAGCAATACGATTGGGTCCTTCATACTGCTGCCAGGGAGGGAAGGGCTTTTTGCACTTACCTGGGGATCACTATGGCTCTTTGGAGGTTCTAGGGAGCCTGCAATCACCTCTGCAGCCTTCCATGAGAGTCCAAGCTGCTGTAAAAAATAAAAAAAAAACCACTCCCTGTCTTGTCACAAAACCAGAAGTGATTTTTTTTCTTTTCCACAGCAGTTTGGAGCTGCTAGGAAGGCTGCAGCAGGGGTCGCAGGCTTCCTGGATCCTCCAGAGAGCCATAGTGACCTCCAGTTAAGTGTAAAAAACCTGTCCCTCCCCAGCAACAGCACTATCATCTCAATAGTGCTGCTGCCAATGCTGTCTCCCCACCCCTTAAGGGGGCAGAGGCAGAGCTTCACTGACTGGGGCAACACGACACCCCGGTTTGGGAACCTCTGCCCTCAAGCCTTAGGGCTACTCATTAGGGTTGCCTCATGAGAAATGGATCAAGGTTTTAAAAAAAAACAAAACAAAAAACAAACAAAAATATTGTTTCTTTCTAGATCACCTTTTTTAAAGCCTTGTAAAGCTAGGTAGGTACCAACAGAGTGTCATTTTAAAAAGTGGGTCTCCGTGCTAAAAACTTTGAGAACCACTGCACTGGGGGATTGTTACAGAATCTTACAGCCCAATCCTATCCTCAATTGACCTGGACAGTGCAGCAGCTCTCATGCAAGGGACCATGACAAGATGGAGAGATATGTGAACAAAATTCTTCCTTACCTACTCCACTGCACCCTGGTCCCCAAGGCGTCTATTTGTATCTGGGCCAGCTGGGCAAGAGCATAGTATATTGTTGGCATTGTTGCCTTCCATTGCTGCTGCTGCTTTCCCCTAACAAGACTCCCAACATCCCTCCGATCCCTGCCCCAATCCTCCACTCTCCAACCCAGTTCTCCCCCTCCCTGCCCACAGCTCACTCCTATGCCAACTCACCTCCTCCTGCAGTGGCTTGGTGCTCTGGTGGCACAAGTGCATGGTCACCAGTCTGTCACACTGGTGGTCTGCTGGCCTATAGCACCAATGGAGTGGGGCTTCTGCTGACAGAACACTCATTCCATCAGCAGAAGGTGCCCATAGGATCAGGCTGTTAGTCACTGAAAAATCCTATTGACGTATTCGGTTTTGCCCATGACTCTTAACTAGTCCTGTTGGGGAGTAGCAATGATGTTATTTGCCCCCACACGATGCAGGAACACTTACTTTTCATCTTTCCACTTACAAGGAAGTATAGAACAGCAGTAAATACCACAATCAGCAGAGCATTAGCAGAGAGGAGATGTATTTCTGGAACAATGAGACTTCTCCTAACCTATGTTGAAGACATAAATCTTCCTATGATTGTCAAGGATTGGATAGTATCAATCCCTGGCAGTTTATCTAATCCTGTGATTCAAACTACTCTGATTCAACAAATTATCTTACTGAAGTCACTCCTGGTTTAGCTTTTGGCAGCTCAAATGCATCCTGCATGGATAAAAATATGTCAGGCATCCTGGGGACAGACATTACAACAAAAACAAACATTTGACTGCTTTCCAGAAGCCGTTTCTTTAAAACACATAGTTTCACTATAACAGATACTTTCAGGGAGAGAACCACATATTGTTTCTATTTAAAATTAAGTTTTTTTAAGCTTACCTTATCAACATTATCATAATACCATGTCATACGTATTGAAGTATTATTTAAATAAGTTTCAAAAAAGCCCAAGTAGGAAAAATCTTATGGCCAGAATCCAGAGTAGCAGACTCCTTTTCCTCCTCTCCAAAGCAGGCCTCCATGCCTGATTGAAAACCACTTTTGGGAGAATGTGTAAAATTATTTGTGAAGTGACCTTGAGCAGATCAGCGAATCCTTTATATATGAGGCACACAAGTACTGTACACATTGTGTCTATGATGTAATATATGATGGGGGAAAATTCCCTTTTTTGAGATGGAGAAATCATGCCAACAGAGCTTATGAACACTTATATATGGGCACTCTCTTCACAGGTTGCATCACAAACATGACGGGGGATGCATCTGTGTCCTGCTATGCATATATTATCTCTGGGTTAATGAGAGAAGGACTGATCTACAGAGCACTGGTTTAAAGAAGATTAAACTTCCACCAGGGACATGAAGCCTTGGGCAAACCTGAAGGAGTTTGCTGTAATTTAATCCATTAAAAAAAACTCTACTTTGTGTTAAAACACAGCTTACACTTGGAAGGGAACAGGAATGTAAGTGAGTTTGCTAAAGTGAATAATATTAAAGGAAAAGCACCCAACTGGATGTGCAAGTTCTCTTTGAAATTTCTGGATTGTGGTCAGAGGGTAATCTAGAGCCACTAAGTAAATGGCACATTGATTCCTCATTACTTACTTTCCACTAATGTGATGAAAGCAGGCAGATATTCAACTGTGAAGAGAGGACTTGGGAGTTCCCGTATAAACATCTTCAGCAATCCTGCTGCATCGTTGTTGCGTACCTGATCCCAGTCAAAGGAATCCTCATCAAATTTTGCTTCAATTTCTTGACGAAGACTCTGCAGGACAAAACAAAGAGGACTCATTATGAGGGACTACAAGTACAATTTTTCATATAGCAATTGGCGGAAAGCCCTGTTTTGAAATGAAGCCATTATTGAAATAAAAGTGTATAAAGATAGTATCATTTTTGGCCAATTAAATCTAAACTTTTGAAAACTATCTGATACGGCTTGAATACAGAGGGTCTGAGGGTCCCCAATATAAATATCCCTATTTTGCATTTCCCCACATGGGCAGGCCAATCTTATCTGTGGCAGGTCTTGCCATTAGCACTGCAGAAGCTGTGGCACCATCATGCCTTTTGGAATCACTGCTGCAAATGGACTGAAGCCCTCTACACATGCCAGTGGCTTTGAGATGCCATGCTGATGCAGATAAAGTGGTGGCAGGCGTGGTTCAACAGTAGGAGGGGGAGGATTATGGGAGACCAGGGTGGGCAAGGACCGGGTTGGGGGAAGGAGGAATAGATCTCAGTGGCATTAAGTCCTTATTAACCTGTATTTACATTATTTCTTATGGAGGAAAATTCCCCTTTATAACACGTTTTCCTAAAAATCCAAACTTTCAAATTTCCAGTTCCAATTTTTATAAAGATGGCCCCTTATACTAACATCAAGTATCTTTAGGTGAGTTTTTTTGAAAATAACTCCCAGTTGACAGTACAGGCTATTTGGCTCTAAATATGTCACAATCCAGCTTGTTAGCTTTTGTTGCTAGATTTTGCTATTAATGAAAAATGTATACCAGCCTTTAGGTGGTCAGTATGTTAATGTAACGTATCAAAAAAGAACAACAGAATAAAAACCCTCAAAATAGCACAATAAATCAGTGACAAGCACCACCAATCAAATATCTCCACAATTCCAGCAGCTAATGAAGGTGACCAACAGAAACAGTAAAGCAGTTCATCCATAACTGGTTATGTAAATTACTAAGCATGAAGACTTTCCCATTTCTTCCACAAACAAGCAAAGCAATCAGCTCAGGAAATAAAAGTGCAGGGAACTGAGGGACCAATCCTATGCATGTCTACTCAGAAGTAAGTCCCATTATAGTCAATAGGGCTTACTCCCAGGAAAGAGGGGCTAGGATTGTGGCCCAGCACCCTTCCTCTGAAAGGCAAATGCAAGGCAGGGAGAGTCGCTCTGGGAGCTGCAGGCAATTGTGGCAAGGAGAAGGGACTTTCCTGGACCCTCAGCCAGCTCATTCTTAGGCTGGTGGTCTCAGCAGACTTGCTGGTTTCCTACCTGCTTGCCTGCCCCTGGCTCCCTCACTCACCCCCCCACCTCCTCCAGGCTTTTCTGATTGCCCAATCAGCACGCAGGGCAAACAAGGGACGATACCCAATCCTAGGCATGTTTACTGAGAAGTAAGCCCCATAATAGTCAATGAGGCTTACTTCCAGGTAAATGAGGATCCGGTTGCAGCCTTCCTCTTGCTCAGCAGCAGGAGATGCAAAGCAGCTGCAGCTGCAGCTGCTCCTTTTTTGACACTGCCATGTGAGGGGCAAAGCAGCAACTTCTCCCGTGCGCAGCTGCTGCCTACCATGGCACACTTGAGGCTGCCTCAGGGCACACTAGTTGAAAACCGCTGGACTACAGCTTTGTAGGTGAAGGGAGTAAGAAAAAGAAAATGCAGAGCTACTGAAAGTAGGGTGGTGAGGAAGGGAGAATAGCCCCAGGTTCCAAACCAATCCAGTGCGCCTATCCATGATAAAAATATCTAATCCAGCCCCTGCAAACAATCTCAAATAAATTAGGAAATTACTTAAACCTATGTTTATTTCAGAAGGTGAAGGCTGAGTTTCTAATTAGGACTCTAAATTAAATAAAGAACAGGAAATTAAAAATAAATCCAATAACGCTGACTTTTTCTGGCTAAGCCCTTTAAGTCAAACCAGGAGACATTTATCAAAAAAGCAGAAAATTGGCTTAATTGTGCTGTTTTAAGGGGCAAAATGTACAGAGGCAAGACTGATTGCAACCAAACCAGAGCATAATATCTTACGTCATGGGCACAGACCAAGCGTATCTGGAAGGTTATCTGGCAGATATCATATATATTTGGTTTCCTTCCCTGATCCAATATCCAGTTCTGCACAATTAGGACCCCTTTAAAACACGAAAATACCAGGAAATGATTGTTCAAGAGGAAAGGACTCTCCAATGGGAGGAGGCTGTATTCGGGTCCACAACATTCTGACTTCCCTGTCAAGTCAACTGCTTGGCAATGTTTTGGCTACTATTTGCTCTCATGGGGGAAAGAGAATATCTACACTTAGAAACAACATTCTGGGAGCAAAATGTCCCAGGGCTTTGCTGACAGAGATCCCATAGGGCTACGGTTTTCAAACTCTCTGGGAGTTTGAAAGTTGCAGTAGGTGCTTGCAGGGGAGGGGAGGGAGGTAGCGGGGGCGAGGGGAAGGCAGTGACGCAAATCCCAAGAACGCATCACTTGGGGGCTGCAGGGACTGGGATGTAGTCACCAGTCCCTGCAGCAGCATCCTGGGGGTGTTGGGAGCCCTGCATGAGCATCTGCAGGGCTTCCCAGCCTGCAGAAAGTGAAAGGAGAGCAATTGCACTCCACTTCCACAAAACCAGAAATGGAGCGCAATCGCTCCACTTTCACTTTCTGCATGCTGGGGAGCCCTGCAGATGCTTGCACAGGGCTCCCCGTACCCCCGGATGCTGCTGCAGGGACGGGTGAGTACATCCCAGTCCCTGCAGCCCCGTTAGCAACGCGATCCCCAGGATCGCGTTGCTCCCTTCCCCCCTGCCCCCAACCTTTAAGGGCAGTCATAACGCCCCAGTCTGAATACCACTGCCATAGGGTGAAGAGATGTACACTGTGCCCCTTTTCAAATAGCCAATTTCCCTTGACTCCACTTGTCAAAATAATGAGCAAGGAGAAGCATGTCAGATTCCCCACCACCACCATAGGATTTGGCTGTGCCTTTCTGGCACAGCTACATCGGCGCTGGTGGTGGGCATAGGTTTGAGGTCCAATATTATCAGGATCACTCTGAAACCAGTATCTCTGCCATCTGTCTCCAAAAACTGGAGTCTCCACCCTAAATCTACATAGCTCTATATGGCTGTTGATCAGGCCAGAGTGAGACCAAGAGGCCCTGTGATTTTATAGATATGATCAAAAATGACAGGGAGTCTTACACGATTTGCTATGATTTGTTACATCAACACTAGAAAGAGGAATCTTTAATCAAAACCATATGCATTTGTCTTTAAAAAAAAAAGATCTGGAATATTTTCAAATTCTAACATCAACATAATAAATGATGACTCTGAGTGGTGAAATCTGGATCTAATTAGAAATTTTTTTTCCTGTTGCCCCTTACTAACTCCTGACATTTACTTAAATTATCCAATAACTGAAAAAAAAATTACACCTTTTATGCATATTCTCAGCTTTCTTCCCAATACAGAAAAGTCTGACACAGTAACACACATCAAAAAGTACTGCTTGGGATACAGGAATAAAAATGATTCACACACACACACAAAACAGAGCAGCATAAAAACAATATATGGAAGTGACCAGCACTGGCCCAAGACCTCCTGGCACCTGAGGTGGCATGCAAAATGCTGTCACCACCTGGGGATGTGCCAGCCTCTACCCCTCCCACTTCCTGGATCTGAAAAGCAACAGAGGGAAAGAGCAGAAGTATGGAGAAGATGAGACACTCTAGTCCACCAGTCTTCTCACTTGCAACAGTGGAGATAAGCAGCCAGACAAAGGTGGATCCCCCTCCCCCTCTGCCTGAGGCAACCATTTCAGTTAATCTCATAGATGGGTCAGCCCTGGAAGCAACTACTGAAGCTGCAAAACATAACTGCTCGATCATCCTCATGAAAAGACTGACTTACAAAAAGGGCCCAAATAATGAGCATGTTACTATACAAAGCAAGTGATCTAATTGAAAAATCTGCAACCATGAAAAAAGGTTACAGTGAAAAAAGTCACTTTGGAATATGTGGCTTTAATCTTGGCAAAGACCAGAAATAAACTCTTTCCAAAAGAGCACTTTACATGGAAAGAGTGTTGACACTGAAGGCAAGACTTTTTATGCACATTGCTAATATAACCTGGTGATGGCAGCACCATCTGATCTGCGTCCTTAATGCAGGAGCTTTCTCAAAAAGTGGGATTCTCTTAAAAATTCAGTATAATTAAAAATAAATAATAATTTCAATACGAATTATTCATTACTCAGTATAAAAATGGTATGGTACCTCAACAGTAATGCGTTTAATAAACGCATGAGCTATGGCCATTCTAAGCTATGGTTATGGGAGATATAAAGTCCATTCACAGCGCAATCCTATTCTGTGGCTATGCTGGTGCAGCAACTGCTGTGCCAGCCTAGAGTGTCTAAAACGTGCCTCAAAGCACATTTGCAACTACTTGAGAGCCAGCAGAAAGACCTGCACTGGCCCGCCAGTAGTGCATCCCGACTGCCAACTGCCAGCAGAGGTGAGTACTTTGCCAAGTGATGGAGGGACAGGGTGCTGGAACAGGGGTGGATCAGACCCAGGAGGGGGTTGGGATTGGCAGAGAGGCTTCCACTGAATCCCAACCCCTTTTCCAGACCTGTCGACCTTACACGGGGCTGCTCGTATTTGTGCAGGTGATTTAGCTGGCACTGATCTAAGTAACTCCATTGGGTAGGCTGCAGCATTACTCTGGGTAAGGGGAAACAGGGAGATTTGAACTTTGAACTGGGAGATGTCAATGATTGCTCCCAGGTGTTCTATGGTCTGTGAGGGTGTCAGGTGACTCTTCTCTAAGTTGATGAGGAACCAGTGGTTCCGGAGACATTGGATGGTCTGGTATAGGTGTAGGGCGCCCTCCTCTGGCGAGGCAGATCTCAGCTGTGCCTTCTGTGTCATGTAGCTGTGCCTTCTGATGGACATCAGGATGGAGCGTAGGGTCTCCATCTTGAATTTTTGTTGACGCATCCATCTGTTGAGCCACTTGAGGTCGAGGATGGCTCTGGTGCCGCCGGATCTCTTGGGCACAGTGAAGAGGTGGGAGTACCCCTGGACCTGCACTGCTCCCTTGGAACCGGTTTGATGTCCCCGACCTGTAGGAGGTGTTGGATTGCCTCATGTGTCTTGCTGTGCTTTAGCGGGCACTTGGGTCTGGGGACCCGTAGGAACCAGTTGGCTGAACGGTTGGTCGTCATTGAGACTTTGGGTCCTTTGCACCAAAGCACTGCGGCTGCTCTAAAGCAGGAGCCTCCAGGCAGGCTGCTGGTTAAACAAAGGAAAAATTTCTGAAAGGGCAGCAGCTGTTCTTGCCTGTTGGAAGGCTGGAGAGTTAGGAAAAAGTTTCTTAAAGGGACAGCAGGCATTATTGCCTGCTGGAAGGCTGGAGAGTTAGGGAAAAGGTAAAAAGAAGAATAAAATAGCTTCTCCGGGAGGGGGGGGGTTCAGCAGAGCTGAACCCAGCTCTGTCCTGCTTCACCGATAGGCTAGGCCACTGGGGAGTCCAGGCAGCCCCTCCCCTCAGGAGGAACAAAAGACTCTGGCCTGCCTACCTGAGAGGGAGGAGCTACCCACTTGTAAGGACTAATCCGGACATGGCAATCCCACTGGAGAATGTATCCCCTTACCCCAAGGAGACCTCCAGTCTTCTCCTTACCTGTGCTGGATAGAATTCATCTTGTAGAGTATGTGAGGTAGAACTATGTACCTTAACTCTTGAGGCAGATCCAGGCACTCGAAGAATTCCTTCTGTTTCCAGACCGGTTTCCTCAAGCTTCAGCAATAGCTAAATCACCAGACAAAGAATATTTTTATGCCATTTGTCAGTACAGAAGAAAAACGCACATAATTTGTTTAGCAACTAGCCTTTACAAAATTAAAATGGAAAGACCACTTTCCAGTACTGAGCTAGTCATTCTTAATCCATTGATCAGAATGTACAAAATGCTGTAATGTCAATAACCGTGACATTCCTCACTGGACATCTTCTTGCATGCCAAAGTTAGATATTGAAATTGCACCATGTAATTAAAAAGCTGGAAGAGAACTAACAGGACATCGTCTTTCTATCTGTTCTATGGATAATTTAAAAACTTATATGAAATCTCATGGTGAATTTAGAGGTGCTTGCTTAGTAAAGCAGTGGAGGTAAGGAATTATGGGGGACTCTTTGGATCCCAAAAGTAGCATGGCACTCCTGCCTATGCTTGTAATAAGAACTGTGGGCACTATCCTACCCTGCACTGGAACAGGCAAGCCAAGAGGTTTGCGCTGTTTCCAGCGCAGGATAGAGGCCAAAAGCGGCCCAGTCAGAAGCAAGGGGAAACTTTTCCCCTTATCCTTGGGAAAGGTGCCCTTTCCCCTATGGGTCTCCTCAGACATATGCCACCTCTTGAGGTGGCGCAAGTCCAAGGAGAGCAGAGTGGCTTGAAGCCACTCTGTTCTTCCTGGAAACAAGGGTTGGGATCCAGCGTAAGCGCTGGATCCCAGCTCCGCCTCCTGTTCCCTGCCTACCCTCAGGGCCAGACCAATGCCCAGCTGGGCCAATGCAAACCTCAGCGAGGCTGACTTATGTCAGCCTGTGCAGGCCAGCACTCCTCTGAGTGCCGGCCTGGTTTCCTCCTGAGGAGGCACAAACATGCCTTATGGCATGTTTGCAACCCTTCTGAGCCAGTACAAGCTGAGCTGCCTCACTTATTTTATTGTGGATTTTTGCCAGTGTAGCTCAAGTTATCCATTTCTTGAACAAGCAACTGTCAAAGAGACATCAATTTAACTTTCATAACTGCATACTGGACAGCAAGTCAATTTTATTCTGTATGGCACTGCATTTCTAAGGATGCCTCAGATTCCTATAAGCATTGAATAAATCACATGAGGACTCTTCTTTTTAAGTCTGCAATTCTATACACAATTACTTAGAAGTAAACCCTTTTGAACTCGCTCGGACGTACATCTGCGCTTAGATGCATCAGATTGCACACCACATCATATATCTCTATCCTGAAAATACGAATTGAATTAAACTTTAAACTTGAAATGTGTAAGAATGTTCTTTTGTGATGGTTTCTCTGAGTACTGAGGACAGTGAGAAGCTGGACTTAAGTGACTGGGATCATTTTGTTCTACTCACTTTCTGAAAGATAAGAGGAACTTTTATTCCAGGAATCTTCTTCTGATCATTTTCCAGTAGCACTGTTAGAGGGACTCCAAAAAGGCCAGTTTCTCCAGAAAAAGAAATAAAAATAGAGAATCTTTATCAAAAATGCCTTACTACTACTACTACTAAAAAAAAAAAAATTACCTGTATCAATTGTTATGTCATCATATACACTTACCTCGTCCTTTGACTCTTTCTGTTCTATTCCTTTTCAGCTCTATTCCTAGAGCATCGTAAAAGGCTGTTAGCTCAATCAGCGAGAGATACCGAATTTTCTTCATGTCATCAAGGGACAAATCTCCAACTTCTGTCAGTCCAAATCGGCTTTTCCTAACTGTAAAATTCTATAAGATATTTTGAAGAATTGCTTTAGCTAATACATCTGTTGTTTACTTACAAAATGTTTTTAAAACATGTTTTTTGTGAAACTGATGTAGGAAATCCAGGGTTGCAAATCCCCTTCACGGTGATGTGTGCCAAAGGTCCACTGAAATCCAAACAGGATTTGAGCATGCAAATTCTATTCAAATATACACAGCATGCAAATACACACAGGTTTTGGTTAAACATCTCTCCAGAAAACCAAACATTAAATACTTCAAGAGAGGAAAATGTCATCCCATTATCTTGCCAAGGAGATCACATGGCAGCATATAATGGACTCTGCATAAAACAATGGAACAAGGGCAGATATACTTTCCATAATATACTGAAGAATTTTGAACAAATGTATGTAGAAGAATCCATGTACCTTCTTTTGTCCCTCCGTGTGCATATATAGTTTGTGTCTTGGGAGAATTAATGAGCATTGTCTTAGTTGCACAGAAGCATAAGCATTTCAAGCTCAAGCTGCCCTGGTATCTGGAATAATCAGGCCTGGTGCTGTCACTTTGATTTCTTGGCTGAGCACAAAGCACACCACACTTGCTCAACTCCCTTCCCTACAATCTTCATGGTGGAGGTAGTGGAGCTTCATCTGACTTCTTTGCCACTGTCTCACACTCTCCTTCACCACTGCCCATCCAGCCACCCCTGGTCCTGCCATGTGTACAGGGTGAGTGCTTGCGTTTGCCACTCCATGTCTCCCCTGCATCAGCTGGTGGTACTTTTCAATTGACAGAGTTGCTGGCTGTGGCAGGAACTGGTAGCAGAGATGCACACTGGGCAGCAAGAGACATGCTGGGAAGTGGCAGCAGATGAAATACCGGCGTGCAAAGATGCTAGGCAATGATGGAAACCAAAGGGCCACTGGGTGCAGTGCATTCTACCTCCCACTTTCCCCCCCTCCCAGTGCCACCTGGGTTCTGGAGCTCACTATGGTCAACTGTGAAGTATAAGCAATCATTTATTCAGTTGCGAAGGTCTACAGATAATAGTCCAATGTGGAAGGCAATGCCCTGTTTACAGTCTGCCCTGTCCCACATCTCTGAAGTAACTCAGAATGAAATACGAATACCAATATATGCCTTCCCAGAGCATACTACGCATGAATTGTCTAATAGCCTGAGCAGAGGACTTGAGAAGTAAGCATTTCTGAAGCTATCTTGACATAGCTTTTGCTTGCATTATTCAACAGGAATATATTACCTTAAGGTTGAAGGGCTGGGAAAACCTCCTAAGAGCTGAATTCAAGCACCATTTACATAAAGGAAACTCTATTTTGCAACTCTTAGGAGATGGCAACGGAATGCAGCAGAGTGAGGCATCAGAGTATTCCTCCCTTAAAAGTGTTGGTTTCATGTCTGTTTCTGCTTCCTTCTGCTTTTCATGGTACTGAATTTTTTTAAATGATTTGCCAGTTATTATTTGGTCATGCATTCTTAAAGACCTAGCCACCCTTTGGAGGACTGAGGAAAAAAAATCAGCATCTTTAGGCAGGGCATCTTTCAGTTTTGAACCCAGCCTTGTGACATTTACAGAGCCATATGCAAGAACCTTTTAAAGATTCTGAAAGGTTTCAGAGAGCTTAATATTTGAGGCTCCGTCTAGGGCAATTGCCCCCTCTCCATGGACCTGAGTGAAATTCAGGGCTTATATTTTCACTGGCCATTGTTAATGCTCTAGGAAAAGGATCTGTTTATTATCTCAAACATAGAAATAAAGTACTGTTTGTCAGTGCTGAAATTGCCCTCTCAGCTGTGTGCATGTATTTATTAACAATATTTTTATACTGTCTCCAAGGAGCTCAGGGTGGGGTGCATAGTTCCTTCCCCCCTTTTGTCCTCATAACAATCCTGTAAGGTAGGTGAGGCTGAGGGACAGTGACTTGTCCAAGGTCACCCAGGAAGCTCCATGGCTATGCAGAAATTTGAACCTGGATCTTTCAGGTCTAAGTCCCACTCCAGACCCACTGCATCATCCTGAAACAATTGCTTTATCCCTCTTTTCCTAACCAATACAAGATGCTCTGATTTATTTGGTTTATTTTATTTACTTCTAAACAGAATCTAGTAGGCAAATGGATTCAAAGTAAAAATAAATGAATTTGATTTCATTTGGGGCGCAATCCTATCCTGCGTTGGAATAGGCAAGCCAAGAGGCTTGCACTGTATCCAGTGCAGGATAGGGGCCCAAAGCAGCTCAGCCAGGGGGAAGGGGTAACTTTTTGCCTTACCACTGGGAAAGGTGCCTTTGGCCCAATGGGTCTCCTCAGACTTGCACCATCTCCTCAGGTGGCACAAGTCTGAGGAGAGCAGAGCAGCTTGAAGCTGCTCCATTCTCCCCAGGAACGGGGGTTGGGATCCAGCATAACTGCCAGATCCCAGCCCTGCCTCCCACTCCCCACCTGCCCACCCCCAGGTCTGCCCACTGCCCATCCTCCCCCTGCCTTCCCCCACCCTCCCCCCGCCCAAGAACACTTCCCTCCCACCTACCATAGAGCCTTGCGTTGGCCCAGCCGGGCCGACACAAGACTCATGAAGGAAGCCGGAGCGGAGGCTTAGGTCAGCTTCTGCAGGCCAGCACTGCTCTGAACGCTGCCCCAGCTTCCTCCTGAGGAGCAGGCATAAGGGACTTGCACCGGCCCAAGTGAAGGGCTGGATTGCACCCTTACTTTTATAAGTAAAAGAGAAATGATTTTCTTTTGCTTTTTGTAACTTGTAACTGCACCCTCTTCTGTCAATGCCATCTTTTCCACCCAGTAGTATGCTAGAGAGGGTGCAAAGCACTAAGTTTAGGAGGAAGACTCACTGAAGTGTGCAAGCAGCCCTTCTCCCTCCCCTTTGGCCTCCATTTCGTTCCCACCGCCTGAAATGGCTCCAAAGGGGAGGAGGAGGGGCCTCTTGCAACTGGCAGTGAGGCTCCCTGCAAAACTTAGTTCTTTGCGCCCCCTCCAGCTATGCTACTGGTTCCACCATGAAAATATTGTGAGTGCCACAAAGCAGGGGAGTTCCGGAATGTGTTACATGTCAGTAACACATGTTATATGCCCAGTGTGGCCACAACATCTTCTCTTACACAAGTTCCAAAGGAGTTTGCTTCAGCCATATAATCTGCCATGTGTCTTATTTCCCTAGGGCAAATACTATCTGCCCCCAAACAAGCAGCAACTGCCCAGCAAACAAACTGCACTGCTCTATCTGGGGGAAGGTATCGTAAAGTATTTAAAAATGTGCCGTTGTGCTAGAAAGTAAAAAAATTAGTGGAGGGACACTAAATAAATAGCATTGAAATTGCCTAGCATTGAACTCACAGGCAAAGTAGATTCATCCTTTTTCAATCTCTGATTTTTGCGCCATTCCCTGTGCTTTGGAATCACTGTGATGGATTCTGAGAATGAGACTTCAAAGGATAGCTCTTCCGTCAGTGATTGGCTATCTTTATCGCATTCACTTTCACGACAGCTGGCAGCTGAAATCAAGGGAGATTGTGCATGAATGCTGCATTCTCTACAGGGAAATAATTCACAGAGACATAACTTCTTGCTACTGAGAAAGAAGCACCACCACCACCAACCATTCCAAGTTCACAAGCATGATCTATAGATGACTCCCTACAAATGATGTCTGGGACTTTCAAGGGAATTGTTTAACTCTCCTCAATTCTTTAGCTAGCCTCTGATTAATTAAGGGCACAAGCCTAACCAGGTCTACTCAGAAGTAAGTCCTATTTTGTTCAATGGGGCTTACTCTCAGGAAAGTGTGGTTAGGATTGCAGCCTAAGTGGTCTCTCTCCTTTGTCTTCTCCTTACAATGCCTGGGCTTAAGCCATTTCTGCCCAACTTTGCATATGCACAACAGGTACCAAATGCATCAGAGCAGATAAGGAGGCAGCAGGGGCAGGATGTGGGCATTTGGGGCAAACTGGGGCAGTTCCAGGGAGGAACTATGGACAGTTCAAGAGCTGAAGCAGGGTAGATCTCAGTGGTAGCAGTGCACACTGGATCCTATACCCTTTCCTGACCCAGACCTGCACCTTGACTCTCCTCAGGGCACCAGCAAAAGAGCCGAGGAGAACCACTGTAGGAAGCTTATGGAGAGGTAAGTAATTGTATTTACCTCTCCCAGGTCATCTGTTTGCAATCTCTGTTGACAGTGCTACATGCTATGGACTGGGGGACAATGACACAGGATTGGGCTGCCTGTTTGGTTTGTGCTCTTAATGTTAAAAGAGCCCAAACTTTGCTCTTTTACATAAACTTTTTACACAAAAGAGCACAAACTTTGCTCTCAAACCTATGTGTATTGACTGGGATCCGTTTGAGATTCGTTAGCCTCAAGCTAACACTGCTTGATAAAACCACAATTCTTTTGACTTATTTAATACAGTTAAAATATAAAATAACGCACTGCCACCTTGGACAAAGAATCTCTTTCATGCCGCGTTTATTTATATGAACAAACTATGTAGTAGCATGTACTCACATCTAACCATTTCCCAACCTGTTTCCTGCACGGGAAGCTGGATACCATTCGTTGTAACAGGGGATACTGGTATGGCCTCAAATGTGGGCTGGAAGGGAAGAAAAGGATATTAGTTCATCTTGGATGCAATGCTGCAATATAAAGTTTCAACCCTGACTTTTGGAGTGAAGTGCAATAGCATAAAAGAAATGTGTAAAAATTGAAATATGGAATTTTTAAAATTCCAAACAAAATAAAAGGTGTAATTAAAGGGCTAGCCTGGCATGTTTACTCCAAAGTAAGTTCCACTGCATTTGTTAGGACTTACTCCCAGATAAACTGGCCTAGGATTGTAGCCTTAATGTAACATGAGTTATATATAATACTGTTTCTTAGGTAGTCCACAAGAAATGCAATGGCATAAACATAAATATCTGCTTTAGGCAAATTAATGGTTGCCTTCTTCTGAGCCTGATGCTTCTTCCTGTCTAAGGCCCTTTCATAAAAGTTTCAAAGTCAACACTTGAGAACTCCAGCTGGAAGAGACATCCTGTCACACTGCTCCCCTCAATTACACTCCTGCATACATGATGGTGATGGTTGGCAACCTTCAGTCTCGAAAGACTATGGTATAAGCCTACAGTAGCAGGTATTCCCAAGCGGTCTCCCATCCAAGTACTAACCAGGCCTGACCCTGCTTAGCTTCCGAGATCAGACAAGATCAGGCATGTGCAGGGTAACAGTTGCTGCCACCAGCAGTACCAGACAAAACTCGATGTTATGAATTACAAAAATCACTTCTCTTCTTGGAAGAGAAGTGAGAGATGATTGAACTTTATGTCCTGTGTGCATTGTGGAGACATAAGTTGGATGGTTACAGCTCAACCTGATCAACTTGTCTCTTGTGCTTGCAGAGGATGGTAAGTCAGCCAAGCTGATCTGCACTATCAGAGCTATGTCTACCTTTAGTTGCCCTGAAAATCCTTAAAAGAATGTCATGAGAACCAGAAATAAAATTATATTGCATTGAATTGGAAAAAGGACAAAGTAGTTGGTATCTGGTGCTTCTTTACATGATGATTCAACCGATGCTAAAAATGTTTTCAGTGTTTGCTAGCACAAAGTACACAGGAACTTCCAAAAGGAAAAGGAACTCTAAATGTGCTTGAAAAAGATGATAAAAGGCAAAATAATTTTTTAAAATAGTTTTTACAGATTCTTTTTATAGTTCATTATTTTGAAGGCATAAAAATAAATGTTCTAGTAACTAGTTTTCAGCTGTCAGAGCTGTAGCTCACAAGCAAATCCTGATATTATCTCTTTCTAGATAGATATTATTTCACATTACAGGCTTGCCCCCGTATCTGTGGAGGTTCTGTTGTGGAACCAGCTGCAGTTAACTGAAAGAATGAATATGGGCAAACGCTGCCCTCCCACCAACTGGAGCCAGGGGGAGCCCCAGGCTCCGGAGGGTGGTCTGAGACCAGCAAAGACCACTGAGCAGAGTCCAGCAGAGACTTTTTGAGAGCAAAAAACACGTGACTTTGTTTTTGTTTTTTTTTTAAAACAAATCAAAACCAGAAGTGATGTTTTTAATGCCTTGTAAGGCGTTGAGGAGGCCCGGGGAAGCCCCTTAGGGCATATAAGGCATTTTTAAAAATCTCACTTTGTTTTGCTCTCAGGCTCACTCTGAGCATGGCAGAGGATGCGGATGGACAACAGCAGCTTCTGCTGGACTCACATGACTCTCTGGATGTGAGGGGAGTGGAGCTCCCCTCGGATCCGGAGGGGATGCACACAGGTGGCGTGCTCAGGGGACACACACATGGGGCCTGCAGACCCAATCTGTGGATATGGAATCCATGGTGTTAATACTGCAGTTAAGGTGTGTAAAAACTGTCTTGAGAAAGGGCAGAATGATTAAGGAAAATGGATGGAACCCTTGAGTGCCAGCTGAATGGAACTTCAGTAACATAAGTGAATATGAAGAGAAGGAAAATACGAACAACAAATAACGTCAGATGCACTGTCATTAAAACAACTATCAGGAACTTATTTAAATAATGGAAGGGAAGAACATCACTAAACCCAAGCAAAGTTAAAACATTTCCATTAGTTAAGAAACCATCACAAATTCTTCTTATAAAATCATCAGACAAAAAGAAAACACAATCCTATTCCAAAAGTCAGTCCTGAAAAGATCTGACCCGTTTTGCCTGTAGATTTTCTGTCAACAGAGCATAGTATTGCTATCCTTTCCCAAATTTGGCCATATATTTCAACAATTATTGACACAATACATCTAATCTCAATGGCCATATTGCAAAGGCAAGGGTATGTAGGCTGATAAAAGTATACATCTGCGGCAGAATATATCTATATTACATTTATGGCACAATCCTCTCTGGTAATAGTGCATAGGATGCAAGACCACTGGTGCAGCGTCCACTGAATCTGGTGCACCATACACAGTGGAGAGGCCATTTGAGAGGGGTGGGAAGGAGAACGCCTACCATTGGATTCTGCATGGTCCTCAATGGGACTCCTCAAAACTATGCCAACTCTGTTGCTGGTGTAACTCTGAGCAGCCTGCTGGGGGCATGTCCTGCCTGGGGGCCAGCTGTGCTTTGACGCACTCCATCACGTTCCATCCCTTTCCCACCTGTTTACTGACAGAACAGAAGGCCCATAGCCAGGGAGACAGATCAGGGACAGACTGCACTTGCTCCCAGTGTGGAAGGGATTGTCACTCCCAGATTGGCCTTTTCAGCCACACTAGACGCTGTGCCAGAACCACCTTTCAGAGCGTGATACCATAGTCTTTCGAGACTGAAGGTTGCCAATACTCTACTGACAGAACACCACAGAGGGCCAGTCTGCACCAAGCTTCTGATGGCATGCAGCTTTATGGCTGCTGCACCAGCGACCACACAGAAGCTGCCAGCGGAGGGCCTCCGGCAATAGTGAGGCCTCTGCAGCAGCAGCACATCTGGCAGCATGGCAGTGCAGTCGTTCTATAGGACTGGGCTGTCAGATACATTTTAGAATTGCAAGAGTTCACAGTTCCTACTATAGCCATCATAGTTAAAGAGCCCTCAAGTGTATGTGCATATAAATAAATACCCAACAGATGCAGACAGAACATATAGAACTAGATGAGTTGATACAGCACTTGTATTTACGAACATCATTGTCTTCATTAAGTGCTAAAAAAACATTATGTGCTAAAAAACAGTTTGATGCCACTGGGTGAAAAAGTCTATCTATTATCCTAAATAATTATCCTAAATAATAATTGAAGTACTCAGTTTCATAAGCAGAATAATTAGACAAATTTTGGGAAGATTAAATTTTTTAAAAGTAAGTTTGTAGGCGTTATGGATGCAAAGATGGTACACAGTACAATCCTATCTTGCACTGTAATAGGCAAACCAGGAGGCTTGAGCTGTATCCAGAACAAGAAAGGGTTGTAAAATGGCTCAGCCAAAGGTAAGGAGAAAGTCTTCCCCTTACCCCTAGGTAAGCCACTGCAGCCCCCATGGGTCTCCTCAGACTCGCGCCACCTCCTGAGATGGCACAATTCCAAGGACAGCGGAGCGGTCTGATGCCGCTCCGAGCTGCTCGGGAATGGGGGTTGGTATTCGGCATAACTACTGGGTCCCAGCCCTGCCTCCCGCTCCCAACCTGCCCACCCCCAGGGCCACCCACCACCCACCCTCCCCCAGCCCCGCAATGCCTCCCTCTTGCCTCCTCCCGGCTTCCTCCTGCCCTCCACAGAGCCTTGCATCGACCGAGCTTGCTTGATGCAAGGTTCGCTCCCTCCGTTGCCACGGAGGCTGAATTCAGCCTCCATGGGCTGGTGTGCCTCCACATGCTGGCCCAGCCAACTCTCAAGGAGCCACAAATGTGCCTTATGGTACGTTTGCAACCCTCCTGGGCCGGCACAAGGGTGAGTCTTGATTGTGCCCACAGGCAATGTCTGGTGAAATCTCTAAGCAAAAGAATGACCCAGATCGATTTTCAGTGGGAAAGGTTGGGGGGCTTACTTCCAAAGCACTGCATAACTTACTTACAGAAGTATCACTGATTCCAAAGATGTCTCTTACGTCTCTGACTGTGTGTTTGTTCTTCTTTCTCATTGTTTGGGTGTAAGTATTGTATCTCTTTTGTACAGCAGCTGCCTGAGTTCGAGTCAGGGTGGACAGCAATGCTTCTCCATCCTCCTCTTCAGAACCTGATATTAATGTAGACAGACCCACATCTTGCAACCATTCAGCTTCCAGTTCTCCTTCTGTGGAAGAGTAGAAGAATTTTAGAGTATTTTACTATTAATGGAGTAAGGTGACTAGGACGTCAAGTGTTCTAGAGAGCTAGATATCTGGAGATTTGATACCTGGGAACTGATTTCGAAACTGGGAACTGGACTCCTCAATGGGTCATGAAAGACATATATGAGTGGACAAGCAATGGCTGTTGGGGATAACACAGTACAGTAGTGGATGAGGTAAAAATTTAATAGGTTTGCCAAAAGTTTATGAGCGGGCAGGGGAGGAAGATAAGGGATACCTTGGGACATCAAATTCCTCAGAGGTCCTGCAGGGCTGGGATCTTCAGAAACAAGAAAAACCATTTTGTGGAGCTGTCTTGATTGCCAAGAATATTTGCCAATATATTGTGTGTATGTGTGCATATGTCATGTTTTATAGATCAGGAGCACCAGTACAAACTAGTAATTGTTGTTTTGACTTACAAAAGATAATTTCCTACAGCTACCTCATGAAATAAACCTTAAGTTTATCTTCTATAAGAAAGAGAGAAAAGAATATTCAAAAAGAACAGCTCACAACACTGAAGTGGACTAGTTTTATGATAACAGATATAAATTATTATTATGACAACTACATCTTTGTCTAAACCCAAGTATGTGGAAGTAAGTTGTTTATGGCATGTCTTTTATGCCTACTGAAGATCAAAACAAACAATGGTGCCAAGCAGTTACTTTTCATTCTGTAATCCAGCCTCTGTGAAATGTTTTGTGCAGTCATGATTCTGCACAAAAAACAGAAGGCGATTTATGTCTCTTATTAAAACTGTTAAAATACCTCCTAGGGGAAAAAAAAAAGCATTTCTTCTTCCCTCTTCTCAGATGGAAAATGAAGAACTTTCAGTCATCTCTTTAAAAGAAAAAGTGCTAACCAATGACCTCTTTGTTCTTAATAGCACACTTAACTTTTCAATGCTTGTTTCAGGGCTGATGATATCAGAACCTCGACAGAGCGATAACATTGTTTCTGAACTGTGTAGTCAGACGGACAGGGCTGGCTCAGGCAAATGAGGCAACTGCCTGGGGTGCTAAAATTCAAAGAGTTGCCTATGTGAGTTCTATAAATGTCTTGTGGTAGGAACTGCTGCCTGCAGTGAAGAGATGCACACAGGCAGTTTAGCATCTTGTTGGTTGAGTCTGAATGATATCCTCTGGATTCCAGGGGAAGCAAGTGAAATGGGCCTCCACTAGTCGTCTGGGGCATAGACAGAGTTGTAAAAAGGAGAAAAAGACGTGGCAGGCATTAAAAATGAAAATAAGAAAATAATATTCAATCGACTCTTGGGCAACCAAGAAAATCTTGTGCTGACCCTGAAGACAAACAGGCAGAACATTAAACTGCCATCTGCTGGAAGAAAAATTGGGTTTTACTTCTCCCCACATTGGGACAATGTATCATGTTCTTAATATACACATACTGAGCATCATAGTATGACCACTTCATGGATTCAGTCCTTGAGACCAATGAAACTGTATGCATCTTCTGAAGCTGTTCTGCAAGACCATAACTAACAATTCAATCCCTTGCCCCCAAGCTCATATTTAACCTCCAGGTCTCCCCAATGCCAGTTTCACACACTTCTTTCTATGCAACAAACAACAGAGTCTTCTTGGTGTCCTGTGATAGAGGACTACTATAATCCCTTCCTCTTTCCTATCTAATTTGCCAGATTCTTTTCTTACAAACAGTTATACAAGCTGTTCATCCTGCTGTGTGAAGCAGGACACATTTATTGTCCTGCTTCACATACGATGCCCATTAGGTTGTCTGTAAGCAGTTGGTAGGTCTTCTGCTGCACGCCGTGGAGGATTTTTGGCTGCTAGAGGTCTGTGGCCCTGCTGGTGTGTGGGAAGCTGCTGCGACCTCCCCACCAGCGAGCCTGCAGTACATGTTGTTGGAGGCTGCTTTGCGAAAGTTGTAAAGCAGCCTCCACCAGCATAGTGCTAGTTACACTGGTGGGGGAGGAGGTTACGATTGGGCTGAAACTCACACTTTTCGCAACCAATAGGACTAAAAGTGATTAATTTTGATTGGATTATACATATAATTTCCGTTACATCCGAGACAAGCTCTAACAGTCCAAATCTACCTAACTCCCCGCATGGTGAGACGCGGCACCGGTGCAGCTTCCGCTGCATCCTGCAGGGGAATTTTGGCTACTGGAAGTCTCCTTGGAAAAAGGAGTCATTTGTCCCCTTGCTCCAGGGTAAGCTTCAGAAGCCACTACGGTTCAACTCAGACCTGTAGCAGCTCCAACGCTGGCACAAGCCATGTTGATCTGTGAAGGCAGATCAGGCCTAGGAAGGGGGTCAGGATTCAGTATGCACTGCCACCACTGAACCACCCCCTCCCAGACCTCATCTGCCCTTCTCCCCACCTCATCTCCGCCCCATTCCACCCACCCCTCCCTGCCTCCCACCAATTCTAAACATTCCTCGCCCCATTCAACCACCTCCCTACCTCCCACCCCACCCCCAACACCAGCTTACCTCCAGTGGTGGCATCCAGCACCTGTTGGCATGTGGAGCAGAACTGCCTGATGCATATAAATGCACTTAGCATAAGCCAGAAAGTTAAGTGCATCTCCATTTCTAGATTGCAATAGTACTTGCATGTAAATTTTTGACCAGGAGGTTCTGGAGTTCAAATGCAGATTTTGTGTTTGTAGCTCAAAAAAATTATTCATTTAAAACCTAATTTTGAATCTTGCAGCTTTGTTGAAGAAGCACCTAGGATGGCATCCTGTGCATTAGACCTCCAAAGAGAATTCAAAATATCTAAAGGAAAACATGAGTTGTGGTGCATTTGAAGACCGTTTACTCACCATCTGGGGGCTTGATTTCTAACAAGCTTTGTTCATCTTGCCTATCTTCAGTGCTCTCTTTAATATTTTCCACCTCACACCAGAAATCTTCCATGGAAGTGCTATCCACAGAGGCTTGGGAATTAGAACGGTTATACACATGAGGATGTAAGGATTCATTGGAGAGCATCCTGTTAATTCTTTGGCATCGAGGAAGGGATTTTCTGGAACAAAATAAGAATGAAGAAATAAGTTGTATAAACCTTTGCTTTCCGAAGTTAGGTTCTGTATATTTTCACATTGCCTAACCAGGGCAAGATGAGCCCAAAAGGGGACTCCAGTGCTAATGTTATACAGATGTATCCAGCCCATGGCAAGAGGAGGCTCAGATGATGACCAGGAATCAACATCTGGGCCATCTCACATTCATCTACCTTGCATCAGATCACAGACCAGAGACACCTACTATCAAACATAAAGTGTTTCACTTGCTTTATGGCTATAGATAGCATAATAACTTCTCTTTGAACCTCTGCCCTTGGGTTAGACTCAAAAATTGAATGATTTGTTTGCTGGAACAATGAGGATGCCAGATTATTATAATATAATCACTAATGTATAGTGTTAGAAAAGGTATTGAGAACAAAACAGCTAATATTATAATGCCATTGTACAAATCAATGGTAAGGCCACACCTGGAGTATTGCGTCCAGTTCTGGTAGCCACATCTCAAAAAGGACATAGTGGAAATGGAAAAGGTGCAAAAGAGAGCAACTAAAATGATTACTGGGCTGGGGCACCTTCCTTATGAGGAAAGGCTACGGCATTTGGGCCTCTTCAGCCTAGAAAAGAGGCGCCTGAGGGGGGACATGATTGAGACATACAAAATTATGCATGGGAAGGATAAAGTGGATAGAGAGATGCTCTTTACACTCTCACATAACACCAGAACCAGGGGACATCCACTAAAATTGAATGTTGGGAGAGTTAGGACAGACAAAAGAAAAAATTTCTATACTCAGCATGTGGTTGGTCTGTGGAACTCATTGCCACAGGATGTGGTGATGGCATCTGGCCTAGATGCCTTTAAAAGGGGATTGGACAAGTTTCTGGAGGAAAAATCCATTACGGGTTACAAGCCATGATGTATATGTGCAACCTCCTGATTTTAGAAATTGGCTGTGTTGGAATGCCAGATGCAAGGGAGGGCACCAGGATGCAGGTCTCTTGTTATCTGGTGTGCTCCCTGGGGCATTTGGTGGGCTGCTATGAGATACAGAAAGCTGGACTAGATGGGCCTATGACCTGATCCAGTGAGGCTGTACTTATGTTCTTATGGGATCCTCCTAGGGCTTTTGCCCTAGGGCTACAACTCATTCTTTGCATATGCACTGTACACATGTGTAAAAGCCATGCTGCTTGTCCTTATGGATTGCACTGGTATCACCTGACCCGTAAGGCAGGAGGGCTCATAGCTCAGGACACAGGTGTGGCATTCAAAAGACGCCAGCATCTGTAGGTAGAAGGATATCCGGAAGCAGGGTTACTAAGGTTCCTGACTGAGACCTTGGAGAACAATGCTCAATATCATAGGCTGGAAGGCTGTGGGAAAATATTCCAGGAAGAACTGATGTGGATGCACCAAGGAATCAAATATTTGACACATTTAATTTGTTGCATTGTTCTTTTTCTCTTGTTTGACTTTCTTTGCTTCTTTACACTTTGTGCCAATAACTAGCAAATTGCAGGTAATTAATGTTCATTGCTAGAAATGTCCCAACTAGACAAAGACTTGCAAGAAAAAATCCTCAGCATATGAGACATATGACAGTTTACTGGCAGCAGGTAATCCAAGAACTTTCACCTGCTACCTTATAATTTAACAGCGCCTTTAAATTTAGACCACTGTCCCACTGCGATAGGCTTTTCTATTCTCGTTGGCAACCTTCAGTCTCGAAAGACTACGGTATCGCGCTCTGAATGGTATCGGCTTTTCTCTATATTAATATAAACATTTCATGGTAAAAATAACCAACTTAAATATTAAAAGCACCCTCTGTTGACTTCCAAATATTCAGCATTCCAGACTCTGAGAGGCAGATACACACACAAACATGCTTGCATTATATGCCTGTCCCTAAGCTTCTCCTTTCAACTAGAGAAATAACTACAGTCATTTTGTTAATCAGATTGTCAAATGGTTACTTTTCATTAGCTGCAATCCTAACCACACTTTCCTGAGAGTAAGTCCCATTGAACAAAATAGGACTTACTTCTGAGTAGAAGTAAGGATTGTGGTTAGGAGTAGAAGGTTAGGATTGTGCCCATTCTTGCTTTTCCAGTTATTATGTGTATCAAGTTCAAGGTTAATTCTAGTGATGTTAAGTCTTTTTTTTTATCAGCCAGTTTAGTCTAGAAGAGAGGTGTGCAAAGTTTTCAGCAGGAGGGCCACATCATTTCACTGACACTGTGTCGGGGGCCAGGGGAAAAAAAGAATTAATTTACATTTAAAATTTGAATAAATTTACATAAGTTTACATAAATTAATATACTAGAGGTGGAACTTATATAAATGAATGAAGGTCTTGCAATAGCTCAAAGGCTATAAAAGGCCTTGCACAAAGCAAGGCTGGCCTTTTCTTTGCTGCCGCTACTGCATCACAGACGTGAAACAGCAAGCAGCGGATGGAGCTTACAGCTTATGGGAGAGGTCAAACTGTGGCCCTAATGCTGAGAGCAGTTGTGTTGGGCCAGTATGGGCTCCAGCAAGTTTCTGGAGGGCCAGAGGCTCATTGGAGACTGGGGTCTCCCTGAGGGCCACATTGAGAGGCCTCGAGGGCCGCAAGCCGCCCCAGGGCTGGGGTTTGGGCACCCCTGGTCTAGAAAGTCTAGAAAAAGTCTAGAAAGGTTTTGTTCTGTGTGCCAACACCTGCAAAGTCTTGGCTGTCAAGCCAATAGGACAAGATCTTCTCAGGAGATGCACCCAGACTTTGGAACACCTTCCTCCAGAAAACTGCCTCATTCCTCCCAATCTATCAGTTCATGGTGAATACAAGTCTTTTCAACTGGAGATCAGAACTGGGAGTTTTTGCACTGTTCCTCTTTCTGATTTTATTATGTTTATTTAGCTGCTGTTGCTTTCATATGCTTCTAAATTTATTTTGGGTTTTGTATGTGTATGCCGCTCTGGGGTTTAACAGAAAACAGCCTAGAAATATAACTAATAAATAAAACCTCATGGATTTGTGATATCGCTCTAGATCAGGGGTATCAAACATAAGGCCCATGTGCTGAATATGGACCCTGAAAGCAATTTATCTACAGCGGCCCCCATTATAATTGGGCTCTCCCAGCATATTTGGGTTCACTTAGCTCTTGAAAATATGAACAAGATTTGCACATTTTCTCTTCTGTCGTTTGAAGCTAATGAGTTTGTATGTGAGAACAAAGTGCTTATTTTTGGCCACCAACAGCTTAATGATGTCACTTTCTGCTTAAGGATGTCACTTCTGGCCCTCAGCAGATACCATGAATGCTAATTTTGGCCTTCTGTGTGAAACAGGTTTGATATTGCTGCTATAGATCAATTTTTATTTTTCTTGAATAGAAAGGAGAGTTTTCTAATGAAGGGTCAACAGACTTAGGTCCAAATCCTAACCAACTTTCCAGCACTGGCATAGCAGTGCCAATAGGACAAGTGCTGCACCCTGCAGTTGGGTGGCACTCACGGAAGCCTCCTCAAAGTAAGGGAATGCTTGTTCCCTTACCTCAGAGCTGCATTGTCCTTAGGGCGGTGCTGGAAAGCACTGACATAAGGGGTTAGGATTGTGCCCTTAGTTGTTTTGTCTCGTGAAATTTCCATTAACCTCTGTGATTGACTTTACATAGCTTAGGAACAGCATGAACTTTACACATGATCTGGCTAAAACGATAGATTCTTTTTGGCACTGACCTCTGTGGTTCAAAATGCAAGCTACAGGAAGCTGTAGTTTGGAAAATCACACTAATCAAATTACATGCATTTTGCTCCCTGTCTGTGGATTTTCATAAACACCTGCCCGCTTTGTAGAAAGGACCTGAGTGGTAGTAATTACTCAGCTGGCTCCAGCAAGATATCTGATTGGTCTGCTTTGAATGTGGATGTAAAAATTCACTCCAGAGTGGGTTTGAATGCAACAAATAGGTCACCCAAAGCGGTTCCTACAACTACAAGGATGCAGCCTTTGGCAGAATTTCAAACTCTTCCCAGAAAATTCAGCAGTGTCTCATAGGAATGCATGGTGATGGAGGCAGCATGTTCACTTTCAGAGGAGGAAAAAACTATGAAGACATGGATGTCATTATCACCACAACAAACAATCTTACGGTCCAGTCTTAGAGTCTAGCACTGTCTGGCAGGAGGCTGAATAGTATGCTGTTGAAGCTTTGTTGGGAAGGCTGGAGCCTTCCTGCAGGCACTGTCAGACCTGCAAAGGCCCACCGAGGCAGGTAAGATGGAGAGGAAGGTGGAAGGGGCAAGGGAGGGCAGAATGGGGGTGGGAAGGGGCAAATCTGGGTGGGGAGGAGTGTAATGGGGCAGGAAGGCTGCTGGAAGGGGTGGATCTGATGGCAGTGGTCTGTGCCAGATCCTATCCCCTCTGGCAGCAGCCTCTCTGTCTCCTTTCTGTCCTTGGACTTGTGCTAGCAAAATCACCAGTGCAGGTGTGAGAGGAGACCCACAGTGCAGCAGGAGACTTACACAGGTAAGGGGATTTAAATCATCCTGTTTGGTTAGAATTTCAGCCTTGTGTTCACCTGCAAACTGGCCTCTATATTGGCCACAGTGTTTTATAATTGTTCAGCTCAGCACTTTATGGAAAATAACAGCCCAATGCTATCTCCCCCCCCCCCCCCACTGCTGCACCTGGTTTTGAGCACTTGGAAAAACCACCTCCAATTGTAGATTAGGGGCTTTCACACAAAACTGTTAGGTACCTTGGTTAGGAAGTTTAACAGCACAATCCTATGCATGTCTAATCAGAAGTAAACTTAATTCTCTTCAGTGGGACAGGTTAGTGTACATAGGATTGTGGCCTAAGGAAGCTGGTAAGGTAATCAGGAACCTGGAATTGAATCCATTTTAAAGTGCTAGCCAAATGGATCCCCCTTCTTTTCATAGTACCTTCAGCATGAATAAGTACACGCAGTGGCGTAGCTCAGGGGGTGCAGAGGGCAGCAAATGCACCAGGCTACAGGTTTGGGGGGCAACAACGCTCAGGGGCAACAATGTGCAACTACACCCCCGTGCGACTTCCTTCGAGCTGCCTCAGCCCTGCTGGCACACAATTGCCTGCACAAAGCCTTCTGCCTGCCCACCCAAGCGCGCCCATTCCAGAAAACGTGGGACAGTGAGCACTGCTGCTGAGGCTGGGCCCTTCCACTCCTCATCAGGGTCAAAGCTCAGAGTCCTGCCAGCCAGCTGGGAGCCTCTCTTCACTTGCCCATGCCTCCTGCCCTGCATTCCACAGCCTCTGGGAAGCCCGGCAGGCTCCTCCGTTGCCCCTCATTCTGCAGCCCAGCGGGTCGGTCAGCGTCCCTCTCTCTCTCCCGCTTGCTCTCTCCCTTTCAGACACACATGTGCCCCCCTCTCTCACACACACATATAGACATATGTGCTCTCTCCCCCACCCCCACACACAGAGTCAGGCTCCTGTGTGTTGGCAAGGCTGCAGTAGCCTGATGGAAGTCACGCGGGGGGTTGTTGCGGATTCTTGCCCCCATGCGTTTTTGTCCCCCCCAGCCTGAAGCCTCCACTATCTCTCTTTCTCACTCCCCCAGCCTGTAGCATCCACAACCTCTCTCTCTTCTCCCCCAGGCTGGAGCCTCCACAACTTCTCCACAACATAAACGCTCCCCCCCTCTCTCACAGACACACACACAAGCTGCCCCCCTTCTCATACACACAGATGCTCTGTTCCTCCCCTCACTCACACACACACACACACACACACACACACACACACACACACACACACACACACACACACACAGTGGGGGGTGCCTTCATTCACCTCATCCAGCAGCGGAATATAAGTCCGTCCCTCCCACAGCTGGCAGCAACATGCCATCACAAAGAGAAAAATGGTCTCCTTTGTAAGAATGCCGGTGTTTACTTCTTGCACAAGCCCCAGGTAAGGCTCAGTTTTCATGAGGAATCCAGAGGTTGTTTGTGTCTTGAGAATTAAAGTTGTGGTTGGATTTTCCACTTGCTCCTTTCAGCAGAGAGATAATGTGATCCCCTATTTGTGTGTGCCTTGAAAATCTGTAAAGCTGCAGTCCTATGCACACTCTCCTGGAAGAAAGCTTCACTGAACATAATGGAACTTACTTCTGAGTAGATGGGACTTACAAGTACTTTCAACAAGTGCTTGCTATTTCAAAATATTAACATTTCTCACTTTAACAAATAAAAGACCTAATTTAATTAATTAAATCTGATGTCATTGCCGGGGAGGAGGGTTGCAGAATCTTCTTTGCACCGGGTAGCAACTGAGGTCCAAATCCTATCCAATTTTTCAGTGCTGGTGCAGTTGTGCCAGTGGGGTGTGCACAGCTTCCTGTGGTGGAGGGGCAGTCACTGGGGCCTTCTCAAGGTATGGGAACATGTGTTCCCTTACCACAGGGCTGCATTGTGGCGACACTGGAGCTCAAAAGTTGGATAGGATTGGGCCCTGTGTTAGCTATGCCACTGGCATGGTGCCTTTATTACAGGCTACAGTGAAACACCAACCTTCTGCACAAACAAACAGCATGCTACAGTAGCCTTATAAGCCGTACTATAAAGCCATACCTTTTAGCATTTATGCAAGTGATTGGCTTCATGCAGATAAAGCTGGTGACAGCTAAAGAGAATATAAAGGGTAGGATGTCTTGCTTGGATTAGATTGCCTCTTAGTCACCATCAAAGAATTCAAATAGTTCCTCTCTCCCAGAGGGAGAAATGCTGACCATGTTCCTTGCCCTCCCCAAGCTTCACACCCTGATTCCAGCTCTCTCCAACTTGTTCCAAATGATGTCTTACCCCACCATATTAGGGAGAAAGACAGTATGGCTTCAGCAGCAGGATTTTAATTCTTTTTTTTTTTTTTTACAACACCATGATAACAAACAAATACAAAACAGACTATGTCATGTTGGTAACATCTAGCACGTCAAGCTAATATATAGGTTTACAGGCAAAATCACAGCTGTAATCACAAAAAAAGCAGCATTTAAGCAACAAAAACACATCTGGAACATCTGCAAAGCATCCCTAAATGTTAGAAGAAGTGTTTGAAACTTGTTTGTTCAAAATAACTGTCAGTTGGAAAGTTAAACACATCCTTCTTCTTAGTACTGGCCTGATAATCTCATACACATCAGGTATTTGGAGACTTGTTTATAAGAACATAGATGTACTCAGTCATCCAGGTGTCATACTAGCAGGATGACCTATATTTGTAAATGTTATCTGGAACTTTATCTTGGAAGGAAATGTTCTTGTACTCATATGCTACAGGAGCTTGTTTGCAACTTTTTCTTGCAGGACATAAAGGAAAGGGGAGTATGACTAAAACAGAACAAGTCATCATGCCTGTTCATTCACCAGTCCACAAAGCAACATGAATGGAGAGAAACTCAATGGGAAAATTATGTCAGCTTTTGAACACCAGCATCAGTTCCCCAGTACTGTCTGGGAAATTATAGGCATACTCACTGGTTCTCCAGAAGGAAGGCATATTAAACGGCACCTATGTCACCCATAGCCCAATCCTATGGGCTTTCTATGACAGTGGAACTTCTGCTGTCATAAAAGGCCCAGTGATGGAGTGAATGTTGTGCTATGGCTGGGCCATTTGTTGTCACTGACAGTAAGTGTCAAGAACACCACATAACACCTTTGCAGATTTTTTTTAATTTTTAATTTTCATTTAACCAGCCTGACCTTCTGGTCATCTCCCCCCTCCCCCCACCACTGGATGCAGCAAGCATTCTGTCAGTGTGCATTGCAGACAGTGGTGGAAAGGACTGGGCTGTTAGTATACCAAACCAATAGCCCAGGTCACTTGGATATTACCTCAACAAGAGCTCAGGAATGATAGACACGGGGTAGACTGAAGCTGCTGCTTTTGAATGCCAGGTCGGTGAATAACAAGACCTGTATCATCTGGGATGTGATCCTGGATGAGAAAGCCGACCTGGTATGCATTACGGAGACCTGGTTGGACGTGGAGGGAGGCGTTAGTCTCTCTGAACTTTGTCTGCCAGGTTTCCAGGCGTTGCAGCAGCCAAGATTGCAGGGACGGGGAGGGGGAGTTGCAGTGGTCTATCGTGAGTCCATCTCCCTTACCAGGTGCCCTGTCCAGCAGTCTCCTGGGTTCGAGTGCTTGCATGTTGTATTGAGAGGGCCGGACAGGATTGGGATTCTGTTGGTGTACCGCCCGCCCTGCTGCCCAACAATCTCCCTGCCTGAGCTGACTGGGGTGATCTCGGGAGTGGCATTGAAGGCCCCCCGCCTGTTAGTGCTGGGGGACTTCAATGTTCATGCTGAGGCCCCTGCGGCAGGTGCAGCTCAGGATTTCATGGCTGCCATGACAACCATGGGCCTGTCCCAGAAGATTGGGACCCCAACACATACAGCAGGACACGTATTGGACCTGGTGTTCACAGCTGGGCACGGGGGCAGTCATCTGGATGTAGAGGAGATCAAGATCACTCCGTTGTCATGGACAGATCACTTCGTGGTAGGGTTTAGGCTTGTTGCGACTTCCTACCTCCACAGAGGTGGGGGACCGTTTTCTATGGTCCGCCCCCGGAGGCTAATGGATCCTGAAGGTTTCCTGAGGGCCCTGGGGAATTTTCCCACTGCCAAGACTGGCGCCTCATCTGTGGCCCTGGTCGACCTCTGGAACGGGGAAATGGCCAGGGCTCTGGATGAGATTGCTCCGGAGCGACCTCTGCCACGTTGCAGACTCGGAGCGGCTCCTTGGTTCACTGAGGAGCTGCGAATGATGAAGTGGCAGGGCAGGCGTCTAGAGTGACGGTGGCAGAAAACTCGCGATGAATCCGATCAAACATGGAGTAGAGCTCATTATAGAGCCTACTCCGTGGCGGTGGTAGCAGCAAAGAGATCGTTCTTCTCTGCTACCATTGCGTCTGCTGATAGCCGTCTGGCAGAGCTGTTCCGTGTGGTGCGGGGCCTCCTCCATCAGGCCCCTCCGGTAGTCCAGGAGGAATACACGGTCAGCCGCTGCAACGTGTTTGCCCAACACTTTGCAGATATAATCGATCGTATTCGTCGCGACTTGGATGCCACATTGACAATGTCTGATGATGTCCCCTTGGCAACTGCTTGTCCAGTGTTGTGGGATTCTTTTCAGCTTGTGCAGCCTGAGGATGTGGACAGACTCCTTTGGAGTGTGAGGCCGTCTGCCTGCTTGTTTGACCCTTGCCCAGCTTGGCTGATTAGAACTGCCCGGGGGGGGACTGGCTGAGTGGACGGGGAAGGTGGTCAATTCTTCCTTGGTGGAGGGGATGTTACCGCTCGCCTTGAAGCGGGCGGTGGTTCGCCCCCTCCTGAAAAAGCCCTCCCTGGATTCCACTGTGTTGAATAACTACAGGCCAGTCTCCAACATCCCGTTTCTGGGCAAGGTAATTGAGCGGGTGGTGGCGACCCAACTCCAGAGGGTCTTGGATGAAGTGGATTATCTGGATCCTTTTCAATCTGGTTTCAGGCTGGGCTTCGGAATGGAAACTGCCTTGGTCGCCTTGGTGGATGACCTACGCCGGGGACTGGACAGGGGGAGTGCGTCCCTGTTGGTCCTGCTGGACCTCTTGGTGGCTTTTGATACCATCGACCATGGTAACCTTCTGGGCCGACTAGCCGAGTTGGGAGTTGGAGGCACTGTTTTGCGGTGGTTCCGCTCCTACTTGGAGGGTCGGTCCCAGATGGTGGTGCTGGGGGATGCCTGTTCGACACCCTGGCCTTTGAGGTGCGGGGTGCCGCAGGGTTCAATTCTGTCCCTCATGCTATTTAATATCTACATGAAACCGCTGGGAGAGGTCATCCGGGGGTTTGGAGTGAGGTGCCATCAATATGTTGATGACACCCAGCTCTATCTCTCCTTTCCTCCAGATTCCAGGGTGGCGGTTGAGGGCCTGGAGCGCTGTCTGGAAGCAGTGAGGATCTGGATGGGGGCTAACAAGCTGAAATTAAATCCGGATAAGACAGAGGCTCTCCTGGTTCGGAAATCCTCGATGCAGGTGCTGGACTATCGGCTTGCGCTGAATGGGGTTGCACTCCCTCTGAAGGAGCAGGTTCGCAGCTTGGGGGTCCTCCTGGACTCGCACCTGCTCCTGGATTCCCAGGTGGCGGCTGTGGCTAGGGGGGCCTTCACTCAGCTTCGGCTGGTGCGTCAGCTGCGGCCGTACTTGGATCGTGCAGACCTGGCCACGGTGATCCATGCCACGGTGACATCGAGGTTAGATTGTAACGCGCTCTATGTGGGGCTGCCCCTGAATACGGTTCGGAAACTGCAATTAGTACAGAATGCGGCAGCCCGTGTGGTCACTGTTGGTAGGCGGTTTGACTCTGTCAGTCCGCTTCTCCAGGGGCTACATTGGCTGCCCATTCGTTTCCGGGCCCAATTCAAGGTGCAGGTTTTGACCTTTAAAGCCCTATACTGCTCTGGGCCAGGATATCTTAGAGACCGCCTACTCCCGTACAATCTGGCTCGCCCTCTCAGGTCATCAGAGAAGGCCTTTTTACAAGTGCCGCCACCCAAGGAGGTCCGGGGGGCGGCTGCAAGAAATAGGGCCTTCTCGGTAGTGGCACCAACATTATGGAACTCCCTTCCCCTTGACTTGAGAATGGCTCCCGCGCTTGAGAGTTTCCGGCAAGGCCTGAAGACACTGCTGTTTACACAAGCCTTCTGATTCGTTGGCCTTTTTAACATTTTTTTACACATTTTGTAGTTTTTACAGGCTTGATTCCTCAGTGACTTGCTCTTTTGTACTCTTTTTATTCTGTCTTTTAATCTGACTACTGTTTTTTAAGGTCGCTGTTAATGTGTTTTTAATGTTTTTATCTGCTATTTGTCTTAATTTATGTTTTTAAATGTGTTTTTTATATGTTGTTAGCCGCCCTGGATCCCTTTAGGGAGAAGGGCAGGATATAAATAAAGTTTATTATTATTATTATTATTATTATTATTATTATTATTATTATTATTATTATTATTATTATTATTATTATTAGACTCTTGAGTGCCTGAATGGGAGAACTAACAGAGCTTGGAAAAGCAGGCACATTACAACCCTCCTCCAGTAAAGGGAAGGGTGCTGATACACAATATGTGAAGAAAGAGCAGTCTGGCAGTCTTTGGACAAAGCAGATTGGATTGCTATACAACACTATTGGCACCCCACAAAGAACCAGTTGTGTGGAATGAAAGTGGCAAAAAAGGAATATCATCAGGAGTCTGACGTGTGCCCAACCATAATGACCACTGGTACCTAGCCTTCTCCAACCCCAAATATGGAACTTATCCCAATATAAGCTTGCTCAGGATAGTGGCTGACCTGAAACAAATTTACACAGATGTGTCCTTTTCACTGTAAACTATTCACTGTTAAGTAAATTTTTTTAAGACCATAGCCTAGGGCAACTTTGCAAACTGCCAGTTACACTGATTTTGTTTCCGAATGGTTGTCCCACCATACAGAAAGCTGAATGTTTGAGACACAGTAACTCATCTCATTTCAGAATCATGCTTTTGTTCTGATTCTTCTATTGCAAACAGAAGTGTAATGTTGAAGTAAGCAGTGCCACTGGACTTCACATTTTTCTTTCTACAGGAGCAAAATGCAGACATAAAATAAGCACCAAAATGAAAATGAAAATAATCCTATTGCCAAAAAGTTGGTTACATTTGCGATCTAATCTTCTTCTTTATTAATAAACAGAATCGGAATGCTCAGCATATCCTACTAAACATTCTTATCTGACACCTACAGCAAACTTGACCATATAGTCAAAATAAGTTTTTAATCAACTCAACAGAGAGACCTTCTGGGTCGGACTTCAAGCCAGATGTAGTCAATAAAATATGTGGGAAACATAAAGAGGGATGAGACAGTGTTGCATGATTGGTAGCGGTGAAAACTCCACCCAAACTAAAGTAAACTTCACTACCCAGTTGCTGTTTGTCAAGTATTTACTACATATGTAAAGCATGAAACTGGCTCCAAGGCATCTTGTTCTTTCTCTGATTTCAGCCTTAGAATAATTTGCAAAAGAAAAACTCCCTGGAAAAACGGTCTACACAGGACCATAAGCTTCAAGGGTCATTAGGTTTCCATTACTAATGGAATAAAATATGGATTTGTTACACTCATTACTGATACATATACATTTTTACAGTATCAGTGCCAAGAACTGGTGCCATATTGAAAAGTTGATCATACCGATTGATTTCGGTATTAACTTTACCAAGCTAATAAACAGTTGTAATCATGTCCTCCCAAGGCAAACAAATTACACTACATAAAGAACAAGGGCAGTGACACATAATCACTGTTCAGTGATTAAGTGAGTAATGAGAGCAGAGAGCTGGTGCTTTCCATTCAATTAAGTGACACGTAGTGAAAAACCATACAAGGAAAGGGAAGCAACACATTGGACATAAAAGCCATATTTAATCCTTCTCAAAAGAGAGAAGAAAGGGGAGATTCTTCTCATTTAGATAGCCGTGACTCATTATGTTCAAGCAATGAGCACAAAGCCTGGCAATTAGGATAGATAAAGACTGGACAGGGAAGCAATTTCAAGATGTTGTGCAAAATTTGCTTATAAAATTTACTGTAACACTAGGGTCAATCATTTGTCATTTTACACAGATGGGAAACTCTGATAAGTAATGAATGTTTGCACAGAAGCAAACAAGGTAGGCTACATCTTTAAACATCACCAGGCCACTGGAATTTATTTAAAAAAAAAAGAAAAAAGCTCACTGTAATTTCCACTCTCATCCATTCAGCTGAAGTAAAAAGTTTGTAATGAATTTGGAATTTTAGGAAAAAATTGGCTGTTACTTACAAACTGATAGCCCAATGCTGGAACAGGCAGGTCAGCTGGCCTGCACTGTATCCAGCGCAGGGTTGGGTCTGACTGCGGCACAACCCGGGGCATGGGAAATTGATTCCCCTTACCCTGGGTAACATGGCAGCGGCCTGAATGGGGTTACTCGAATCTGCAGATCCAGGCAGCCTGGCATCCCCTCCAGGGATGGGATTAGGATCCAGCCTAAGTGCCAGATCCTGGCTCCATGCCCCTCCCGGGCCTGGAGAGCCTGCCCACCCTCCCCCAGCCACAGAACACCCCAGTTCCACCCACCCCCCACCCTCCCCAGACCCCCATGCCGGCCAAAGTCACCTGTCCTAGAGCTTGCTCCGGCACGGAGAGGCCAGCGCGCATCCTTGCGCTGGCCTCCCCACCTCCTGAGACATTGCAGATTTGCCTTACGGCATGTTTGTGACACTCCTCGGCAGGTGCAAGGGACTTGTGCCAGCCGATTGAGCGCTTGGGATTGCGCTCTGAATCAGTGGTAATTGTTCAGGCAGTGTCTCGGAAGCTTAGCAGTATTGCCAAGGAGAGAGGTCTCATAAAGAGGCGACACGTGAAGGAGTGCCATTACAGGGTATGACACTGCCCACTCCACTGCTCACCATCACTGCCTCATAGGGCAGGAGGTCTGGCTCAGTTGGTAGAGCTGCCGCCTTGTATGCCTGAAGATCAGAGGCTGCCAGTTCGAAACAACCGGAAGTACCCAAAAACTGACGACACGCTGATATACTGATGTGCTGACCCTAGATGGCAGAGAGGAGTTGCTGTCAAGTGGAGCGTGGGAGGCAAAGGGCCAGAGAGAGGCCAGACCAGGAAGGAATCCAGCTGGAAGGAGGAGTTCTATGAAAGACTAGAACTATTCAATTGTAAGGTTTAGAACAGCCTGCCTACGAAAACCGCCTTGGATTAAAGACTGAGGAGAAATCTGATGACCAAAGAATGGCGGTATATAAATACCTGTATAAATAAAATAAATATGCATTTTAAAAGGAGGAAAGTGCTAGACTACAGTGGTGACTGGATGCTCCAGCCCACCACTCTCCTCTCTACCACATCCTCTTCCACTTGATTCCTCCCCTCCTTTTCCTAAGTGAAGCATTGGCAATGGGCTCATGGTCCAGGCACTTTCATGTCACTGAGCCAGTAGTGGATTCTTCTGGTGCCTCCAGGATGCATGGTGAATGCAGATTATAGCGTTCCTACCTCAAAAGGTCTGTTCTTATTATCACTTCTATAGTTCCATCAGTGTACATCAGAGGTGAATCCAGAGTTTGTGTTGGGGGGTAGACCTCGGCTTCCGGTTAAGCTTATGGCTTCTGTGACTGAGATTTGCTGGGCAAGTAGGCCTGGGCTCCTCCCTAGACATGGAGCCCAGATCTATATGCAGGGTAGACCTGGGCTCCTGGTTGAACTTATGGTGCCTGTGGATGAAGTTTGCTGGGCAGGTAGATCTGCGCTCCCACCCAGACTTGGAGCCCAGATCTACCTACTGGGTAGACCTGGGCTCCCATTCTGACTCTGCTCCACCAGCTGAGGACAACGTGCCCAGTGGGCAGTTCCCTGGCACCTGACTTTGCTTCCCATCCTGGTGGGCACCCCCTTGGTGGAATGACAGTTTGGGGTGGCCAAACACCCATGGCCCCCCCTTGGATCCGCCCCTGGTATACATAGATTTTACACAGAGTCAAAAGACATGTTTCTGCCCCATGAGGTTTACAATCTAGAAAAGAACACAAAGAAGATATCAGAGGGAGGGAAGGGGGGTGGAGGCAAAGGATGAATGTGTGATTGTTTCAGTGGCATATACTGAATGGTAGGGGAACATCCTGCAGGGGTTCTGGGGCAGTTCTAGTCTAGTCTTAGCAAATTCTAGTTCTAAGTAAAAAGATAGAATGGAATCAAAGGCAATCTATGGAGAGCCCACTGCATGCTTCAGAACAGTGGGGGCCGAATGTGGGCAGAATAGGGAAGGGAGGAATGAGGTTTGTCCAGCAGGGGAGGGGTGGAAAGGAGCAGGCATTGGCAGCAGCAACTTGTGCTGGTATCTTTGTCCCATTTTCCCCCATTCCTTCTCCGTACTCATCTTGGACTTGCACCAGCAAAGTAGTTGCTGCAGATTTGAGGTGACCCATTGGGCTATTAGAAGCTTACTCCCCCATGTAAAGGAACAAATGTTTCCTTTCCAGAAAATTTTGTCTTAAAGGGGAAGAAAAACAGGGCTGCATCATCACCTGCTTCCTCGACTTTTAAAGGTATTTGCAGCACCTCCAAGCTGCTCCTTTCCTATTATCTTCAGAATAGAAAGGGGCAGCCTGGAGGTGCTGCAAATACCTTTAAAAGTTGAGGAAGTAGGTGATGATGCAGCCCTATTTTGGGGTGCCCAAAGCAACCATAGCACAGTCATTCAATTGTAGAAATCTTAATTGTCTGAATTTTATCTATTAATTAAATCTGCATAAATTTGCATATGACCAAAGCAATAGTTCTTCTGAGAGAACAATATATGTCCCTAATTTTTAGACACTACATGTACATGTTGCAGCAGGTACCAACTTAAAGGCTCATTCTTTTGTGTAAAGTAGGAGTGTTCAAACGTTTTGGCAGGAGGGCCACATCATCTCTCTGACACTGTGTTGGGGGCCGGGGAAAAAATAATTAATTTACATTTAAAATTTGAATAAATTTACATAAGTGAATATATTAGAGATGGAACTTATATGAATGAATTAAGGTCTTGCAATAGCTCAATGCCTATAAAAGGCCTTGCACAAAGCAAGGTGTGCCTTTCCTTTGCTGTCGTTGCTGCATTACAGATGTGAAACAGCAAGCAGTGGAGGGAGCTCTCGTTCTACAGCTCAGGCGAGAGGCTGAACAGTCGCCCTCACATTGAGAGCAGTTGCGTCAGGCCAGCACGGGCTCCAGCAAGTCTCTGGAGAGCCAGAGGCTCATTGGAGACTGAGGGTTCTCTGAGGGTGAGATTGGGAGTCCTTGAGGGCCACAAGTGGCCCCAGGGCTGGGGTTTGGGCACCCCTGGTGTAAAGAAAAAGGGAGAGATGTCTCTTTTAAGGTGATACTTACCTCCCAGTTTTGGCAAGTTGTTTGGCAGTATCTTAAAAATCTACAGATTAATAGAGGAGCCTTTTCAGCCAACAAAACCTTGTTTATCAATCTGATCTTAAAGATTAATCACCTAAATGTTGCAGATCCAATCACCCTTATTATAGCTCCGAAATAGAATATTCTACTTTTCAGATGACTCTGCTAATGTTTTCATATCCAAAGAGTCAACAGCAAGTAAGAGTTAACAATATTTCCTAAGTCGAGATTAAATACCAGATAACATTATGTAATTGCCTAAATTTATGTAATGGACTATAACATTAAACATTGCTAAAATAACGATAGACCCCACAACACTGTGGTTAAACTACACTTGAGCAAGGTCTTTGATGCATGCATAGGTCAGTGAAGTTGTCATCAAGGAAGATAGATCATATGTATTGCTCTTCTGTAAAATCGTGGTGTATCTGCCATCTGTGTCAGGTTGCTTCTGCAGATGTATGAGGAAGTGCTCTCTGGCAGGCATTTATACAGTTTACCACTTGTGATGTGCTTTAGCCAAGACTATGCAATCTGCAATCTACATGCAGGAAATAGCAGAAAACACCTCAATGAGCAGGGTGGTTAAGAAAATATTCTCATCTAAGAACGTGGCTCTGGACAAGCCTTCGCCAGCAACTCACACATTACCATAGAAATTATTCATAACATGGGCAAGGTACAGTTACAGCAACAGCACATTTAAGAAGCCTGGAACATAGAAGAGACTTCAATAATTCAAAAAGCAAAGAGAGAAACTAAGAAAAATCCACAGGCTGCCTCTACAGCTGATTTTCCACAATTATTTTGGCATCTGAACTATGTGTGTCCTCTGAGGGAAAAGAAATATGACCATGTCGAACAGTCATGTAAAAGTGACAGAATAACATGATGGGAAACACATTTCAGGCATTCTGACAATGGACTTCTTGTGTCGTTCAAGATAATGCACTGATGGCTGGAAGTGGTGCATGCAACATGAGTGAAACGTCTCTAATCTCAGTCTAATCTGAGAGGTTGGAAAAAGCATTTGAGTACTACAATATCCCCCCCCCCCCCCCCGGTGGTCTACCTGACTGATGTATCAGACAACAACAAGAAGGTGGGTGGAATGAAGCCTTCCTGTCACCGGAAATTTTTTTTTTCCTGTTTTATATCCTTGTAGCATAAGTGCCACTACAACAAAACCACAAACCCCATCGAAACACCATATTTGCACTATTAGCGCTGTATTATTCTAAAAGTAAGAGACTGTTAGAGTCTTCTCCTTATGCACCCCAATTACTGACTAATTTACCAGGACATAGGCAAAGGAGAAAATGTTAAACTGCTGGGCAACAGAAGGATACAATCACCAAATCATCTGTTCACACTTGAAAGGAAATGATTAAAAAGCCCTTTAAGAGGGTTCCATGCGAGTAAGTCAATGGGAAGAAAAGCCAGGGTTGCAGACACTACAGTCATTGCTCAATTCTGAACAGCAAGTTTGTTAAGAATTAGTTGCTGATCAAGGCTGTTTACATACACAGAGTATAAATACATAGAGTAGCTCCTGCATACAGTAAGCACCTGCCAGGCATGTTTCGATAAATCGTGTGTAAATGGTCTAAACAAAAGAGGATGTTAAAACTTAGATCCTGTTACCATGGTGAAATTTTTGCCTGTGACTTGATAAATCCCACAAGTCATCTATTGCCATACATTCTTAGGGTGATGTCTCATGTTTCAAAGATTCTGTCACCTCTCTTTGTCTGCAAGCACTTTAGGAAAGTAAGCACAATAAATGACTGTAACGCTGCCCTTCCCAGGAGCTTACTGAATTGTTTATCCTGGCTTTACTATAATGCAGCTTGGCTGTGCTTCCACAGCTTACTTCCTACCAAGGAATGTCAGTCAAAGCTATAATTTATTCGTTCAACCCAGGTTTCAACGATGACGAAAAAATTAAGATCTTCCTATGCTAGTCTACATCTCCTAAAGTGTTCTGAAGATATCTGTCCTGTAGTTTGTTTCTAATACAATTTGCTTGAATCAGCATATTTGTTCTGAGTTATTTTGCCCCCCTCTCTGTTCTTTGTTGCTGGAAAATTCCACTCCTGATATCTTTGACAGCTCTCTCTCTTTCTCACTCTTTCTCACTCTTTCTCTCAAAACAAGCTGCAAAGTGTGAGAGGACACACATCTGCAAAACTTACCTTCAGTGGATTGGAGTTTCAGTGAAGAGGACTGAGGAGAGAATTGGTTTTGTCATAATCCCATACCAATAGATCCTTTCCTAACCAAACAGTCTTATACTGAAAGTCTTGTGCATGCCTTGAGACAGAATAGAACTTTACACTTCTAGTTGTGCCAGATTCAGAAGAATCAAGAACAAAGGCATCGCTGGTCCTTCGGGGAAACAGAACCTTAGTGCACGGTGACTATTTAAAGACTTGATGCCTTCAGGAGAAATACTTGCACTGTGCCTTCCTGTTTGTGTCAGGACTTAAAACCCTTCATGTGCTTCCTCAGGAAAAAAAAAAATCTAAATGAGCGGCTGTCAGCCCTAGAGATTCATAAGAGCCCCTACTGGGAGAGTGAAACTAAAAGACAAAAATGATTTGTTTCTTTTCCACTAAAAGGTGATAAGTCATTCACAATGAACTAAAAATAACACGTTCCAGAGTATAGCAAAGTGCAATGAAAACGGTTCTTTGTACTGACATTGCTCCGTCCAGAACACTGCTAGCATACAAGTTATAGAAAGAGAAATTAACAAAATATTTTGAGAGAAATTTAAAAAATCAATTCATGATAATGGGTTGGGAAAGTCTGACATATAGGAGGACAGATCCTTTTCAATAACCCATGACTTCTAGACAGGGCTTTTTTTGTAATGGAACACACCTTTTTTTCCCCCCTCCTCCTGGCCCCCACCTTTTTTCCCCCTCCTTGTGGCACTGCTGGCTAGGGAGGGATTTGAACCTGCGGCACCTTTTTTCCTCCTCCTCCTGGCCCCCACCTTTTTTCTCTCCCTGTGCTGGCTTGTGCAGGAAGCCAAGCCAAGCTTGGGAAGGAAGCTGGCTTGTGCAGCCCCTGCACCTGAGACAGCCTAGGCATGTCTACTGAGAAGTAAGTCCCCTTGTGTTCAGTGGGGCTTACTCCCAGGAAAATGTGGATGGGATTGCAGCCCAACCCCATGCAGGTCTACTCAGAAGCAAGTAATTCATTCATTTTTATAGTTATTAATATAAGGCTTGGCTGATCTAAATTAATTAAACAAAAATTATTACTAATAATTTAGTAGCTTTGTAATGTCATCAACAGGAGATTTAGGTTTTTAACTATAAATGGGGAAGCTTAAGTGTCCTTGCTGCATTATAATAACACTTAGGAAATATGTATTCCTCTGTGCAGTAGGTCAGATCACTGTTGTCTATTAATTTTTGGTTTTTTTAGACTATATTTAATCACTATTATTATAATGGGGACATAGTACACAGGGGAAAGGGGGGAACCACAAAAGATGGGTTAATGAATTGATTAAGTTATGAAGTTATGAATCAAAAATCATGTGGTCACACACCCTCTATTGGTTCAAGATGAGTTGTAAAATAGATTATATTCTGGTATTATATAATTTATCTATTTTACAATTCATCTTTTGTGTTTATTCTTCTGCTCCCCCCTTGTGTGCTTATATTGCACATTCATTGTTATCTGATCACATATTTCTCTTTTTTTTTGCACCAATCATGTTTCAATGTCTTGAGCCAATAGAGGGCATGTGACCACATGATTTTTGATCCATAACTTGTTTATTAATCAATTAATTAACCCATCTTTTGTGCCCCCTCTCCCCTGTGTGCTAATTGATTTGGGTTCAAACAAATCTGTAGAGTGATGTAATGTAATCATTTTTTATATTTTGCCTTCATCAATTGTTTTAACCAATATTTATTAAATGTTTTAAAAGTTTTAATTAATTTTTTTGGTTGTTACATATTTGCAAATACATGCAACAAGACGTGATATAATCCTTGGTGTGCGCTCCCGAGGTGGTCCGTCTCTTTTTGTTCTTCTCTCTTGAAGATCTCCCCTCATTTTCTAGTTCTTAAGTAGTTGGGGAATGGGGATTTAAAGAGAGAGAAATGAGATGAATGAATGAATGAATGAATGAATAAAAGATTTATTTTATTTTAAATTAAAAAATATTTTATATATTTATATATACATATTATATATATACATATTATATATATAATAAAATATTTTATTTTAAATAAATTTAAAAATAAATAAATAAATAAAAGATTAACAAGTCGTGAGTTTCTGCACTTTTTTTTTTTTATTACCAAAAAAGCACTGCTTCTAGAGATATACACAAATAGCTAGAATCCTTCTACTTGATCATCTTTCCAGGGAATTTGGGCTGCGTTCGAGAGTGATTCCCTAAATAAATGTTACAAACTGTGCATGGTCAGCAGGGACCTCTGTATTCTAACAACATATTGTTTTGAATATGCTTTTCTCCTGTTGTAGATTATTTTTGCTACTGATGATTCCCAGGCCAGGTGACTGCTGTGCAATCTATTCCTCTTTTCAGATGTGTATTTTGTAGTGTAAATCCTTTTACACACGAGACTTTTAGCACAAATTCTACAGTCCTAAATATCATGGGATGAATCCCCTAGGAGAGTAGTGCAAATGAAAAGGTACTTCTGTGCAAACAAGGGGGCATGAAATTTGCACCTATGCTCCATTATACTGGCAGTGGCTCCTCCTTTGCCAGTGCTATTCCTGAGTATTCCAACCCGTAAGGTGGGCTTAAGAGCTCCTATGGCTCAAAGCAGTCAGCGCTGGTCTGCTGAGCCAGAGGCTAAAGGTTCGAATGCCTATAAGGAATAAATTTTTTCCCCTGGGGGCTGGGGATAAGAATAGACCCTCAGTTTGGCTGTACTTGTCGTAAGAAGCAACTAAACAGCCACCGGGTAGATGGGACTCGTTAGCCTGAGAAGGCAGCTCATCTGAGAGAAGGAAAACTCTGATCCCAAACCTCCCCTGCCTTGTGGCTACATCCAGTTATGGAAAAGGCTTCAGGGGTCAACCTCGAGGCAAAATCCGGAGCCGGAGTCCCTGAGGCAGTTCATGGCTGAACACAGTTCTGGCAACTCCTGCAACGCCGCTGGAACCAACCGTATTGGCCTCTGCCTTTCCACTGGACCATTTCAGCGACGTGGAGAGGGGGGATTTGCTGCATGGGTAACAGCCTATCTTCCATACCTACTTTACCCAGGCTTCGCACACTGGAGATGACAATGTGTTCCAGAACCACCATTCAGAGCGTGATACCATAGTCTCCCGAGACTGAAGGATGCCAACAAAGTGGGCTTTTTCATGGGGTGTTGGGCAGTGGCGTAGCTAGAGAGGGGCAGGGGGGGCGGTCTGCCCTATAAGTATCAGCTGGGGGGTGACACCACAAGTGATCAAAATCACTAAAATTGCAATAGTTAGGAATAATACCATCATGCTTTATACCGTTGGATGTGGAATTTACAGCAGAATGCAATGAAAAAAAAACTGGAGTGAAAAAGCTCCATTCTATCAAACTTATGAGTGAAAAACCAGAAAACAAAAAATGCATGGAGCCCTATGGAAAGTAAAACAGCCATATCGTGCATTTACTTGTGAGTAGGCAAACTTGCCTTAGTCCATCAGAAAGGGCAGGCTAAGTGGAATCCAATGATACCAGAATGGCCCTGATCGCAGCCCCCAAAAAACATTCAAGAAGGAGGCCTGCGCTGTATCCAGCGCAAGATAGGGGCCCAAAGTGGCTCAGCCGGAGGCAAGGTAAGCCACTGCAGCCCCAATGGGTCTCCTCAAACTTGCACCACCTTCAGAGGTGGCATAAGTTAGAGGAGAGCGGAGCAGCTTGCAGCCACTCTGAGTTGTTCAGGAACGGAGGCTAGGATCCAGCATACCTGCTGGGTCCCACCCCCACCTCCAGCTCCCTGCCTGCCTGCCTGCCCCTGTGACTGTCGTCCCCCCACCCCGGACGTGTCGTCCACCCCACCCCCACTTGCATCCTTCCTGCCCTCCCCTAAGCCTTGCATTGGCTGAGCTTGGTTGACACAAGGCTCCCCTGTGAAGTCAGCGCGGAGACTGGATTCAGCCTCTGCGGGTTGGCACGTGTCCCTGCACCTTATGGCACATTTGCGACCCTCTTAGGTGGCGCAAGGGAATTACGCCGGCCCAGGGCACTCCTAAGATTGCGCCCTTAGAAAACTTTGGTGATCTAGAATATATATATATATATATATATATATATATATATTTACAGTCCATTTCTCAAAATGAGTCAGCCCCAAATGAATAACCTCAAGACTTGAGGGGCACAGTTATGTGACGCAGCCTTCACCTGTCTCCACTCCCTGTCACTGACAAACTTGGAAAAAAATACACACCAGAAGAAAGACGCTGAAATATTTATCTCCCTATATTTACAAAAGTTTGCAAACAGCAGGAGCTCACCTCTTTGCAGGGCAGTTAGCAGCTATCTGATTTCTGAATAGCCTCAAGCTTTGAAGCAATTACAGCCCAATCCTAGGCTCACCAGCATCCAGGGCTACAGCGGCACTGAAATGGCAACTGCTGTATCCTATGGGTGCCAGGCTAGCAACGGGAGTCTCCTCCCGGAGTGGAGTCAGTCTCCTGGGTAATACTGCCATCATGCCAATGGTTCTCAAATCTGCATCTGCTTTTGTGTGGGTGCAGAACCAAGGAGGCCCATGCTGTGCTGCCGGGGCCGGGAGGGAGCATATAATATGGCAGCAGAGCCTACCACCATCTCCGCCCCCCTCCTGGGCCCAGTCCTCTACTCCCTCCCTGCTCAGTTCTGCTGCCCCCATCCTGAAAAGTTGCACCGCCACCAGGTGGTACCACTTACCACTGGCAGCTACACAGAGTTCTCTTCTAGGTGCTGAGGCCCAGCACCAGTGCTCCTTTCTCTCCGGGTGTCGCAAATGTGCTCTATGGCACATTTGCGACACCCAGCACTGCTGCTGCTAGGGAGCTCAGGATTAGACTCTTAGTTATCTGATCTTTCCATTACCTTTGTTTTCACATTGGAGGCTCTGCAGGATCCTCCAGAAATCAGGTCCTGACCAGGTGGGTCCAAAACCCACAGTTTGATAAACTCTGAAATACCCTACACACATAAAACATCACTGTATGGGAATTGAAAATCTACAGAAATAATATACCAGAGATCTGTGAAAAATTTAGATTCATGCCAGCTCCTGCTCATGCATATTTCCATGCATATGCTGGTAAATCCACCAGCTTGCCCCTGTGGATAGAGTGGGCTAAAGGGCTTTGGGTAGGAAAGCACACTAGAGCCATACCACTGAAAGGTTTGCCAGGTCACCTGCAGGTTAAACAACAAACAGGACTTTTGTTCCTATATGTGGGCAGATTAGAAGTGTGTGCACAGGTAAAGTTCACACTGCAGTCAATCACCTGACTATGAGCCAAGCTGGTTTTGAAAAAGTGGCTGGATAATTGACTAGAGTAAAGTGCTTTCAAAAACATTCTAGCTCAGGATGCACTCCCCCCCCCCCCCCGTGTAGGATTGCAACCTGGTGTAGGATTGCAACGTGGTACAATTTCATTCATTCATTCATTCATTCAGACCGTTGTACCTCACTTTAAGTATCAAGTCAAAGGAAAGGTTTTATCAATACATCATCATAAACATTGTCAAGAATGTGCTGACATATGGGTTTTGTCATATTACATATGTATTTGTTTTAAGCCTAGGGCCTAATCCTATCAAACATTCCAGCACCAGTGCATTTGCAATGCAGCCTCAAGGAAAGGGAAAAAATGTTCCCTTACCTTGAGGAGGCCTCTGTGACTGCCCCCCCCCCCAAAGGATGCAGTGCATGCTCCATTGGCACAGCTGCATCAGTACTGGAATGTTGCATAGGATTTGGCCCTTGGTAATGAGGTAATTTGTCTGACCTAATGATAGTATCTTAAGACCAAAAAACAAAGCCTTGAAATAATTTAAAAGCTCATTGAAATAAACATGTTCAGTAACATTGGGGGTCATGAAATAAAATGAAGCAACTTGATATTTAGAAATGCCTTTCATAAACTTAATTAAAGCTTTGCATTTTTTTTTAGATCAGTTCAGCAACTTCGGAAGTCTCCTACATGGAACTTTAAGAAATGTATAACTAAAGTCCAAGAAACTGTCCAAATTAAAACATCTTGCTGATAAATTGTTTTGCAAAAGAAAACCCATCATTTTTGTAAACAGCTTTGAGAGTTCTCTTAAAGATATATTGATTTATCCCAGGTGTCAGCTGGCCATCCACAGAGATTTATCTATGACTGGGTTTTACATTAACTATGGGATAGAGGTGTTTTTAATCAGGAATGCTTGTCACTATAGCACTGACATCATTCTAAAAGTATCACCGAGGAACATAAAAATTATGAAAGCCAGAATGTTAACAAGCAGTGCTTTTTTACAAATAGGTTTCTTTCTCTAAATATCTATTATTACAAGACAAAGCATGCACTGACATCATCAAGAGAGTGCTGCACTGACTGAACAATTTATGTTTAAATTGTATTAGTGCCAATTGTGAGGACAGAGGTTTGTGAGGACAGAGAACAGATACCATGGCTGGAGTGACAACAAGAGAAGCAAAATTGAATTACAGTCCTGATTCTAGGATGAAGAAACTAGGGAAGTATGTCAGTGCGTTATTGCCCAGTATATTATAAAGCAAGTGCTTAACCTCAAGACCGCTTAAACATAAAACCAGCCATGCAGGGAAAGAATGCTTACAGAGCATGACAAATGTGAAGGATTGCATAATGTGGAGTCCCGGTGTGTGATAACAGACTTAAAAAGTACATATTTGAAAATGCATAATGTGACTTTCGTAGGACTGCTGGGTTTTATGGAAGAACTGCTGCATTTCCCAATCATATCGAAATGGTCATCATTATCTGGAGTGAAACCACACAGACCATGAAGGTCACCTTAACAAATTAATTTGCTCTTTGGGAAAGTGGGCTCCGAACATAAATTACCTAGTGGGTACTGGAAACTTCAATCTGGGCAGCCTAATCCAACCTGAATCCCCTTGAGGCAATGCAGCCCTGCCAGTATAGGCTACACTGCATTCTGTGGGGAATTTTGGCTGCTAAAGGTCTCCTCAGAGCAAGTGGGTAGAGATACTGCTGGCACAAATCCACAGTGATCTGTGCAGGTGGAACAGGTCTGGGAAGGGCCTTGGGATTTTGCGCATGCTGGTACCTCTGATCCTGCTCCATCCTAGGCCCAATTCTACTCACCCCATTGCCCGCCTGTTCCACCCTCCCCCACTATGTTCAGCCCCCTCCCCCACTCCTATGCTGAGCTTACCCACTCCAGCATGCCTCTGTTGTTCTAGCCTTCCTGCTGGTGTGCCTGAGCTTTGTGCTGCCGAAAGCACTTTATGGCGCTTTTGCAGCAGCATGTGCTGGGGGAACACATGTTCTGTTGGCGCAGAACCTCAATAGAATTAGAAGTTATAAAAGTAACTTTTTGGCTGATTTGTCTACTTTTTAGTTCTCAGTGTGATGGTAAACCTGTCTGGGCTATACACTGCAGGTTAGAGGGGAGAGCTCACATGATTGAAAGTTTGTCCACAAAACCAAGCACAATCTTCCGTGCTCCCCCCCCCCCCGTTACACCCTGAATGCCAGGGATTGTGCTTGGTTTTGTGGACAAACTTTCAATCATGTGAGCTCTCCCCTCTAACTTGCAGTGCCACATGTAAAATGACAGAAAGTCTGAGAAAAATGAAGGCTCAGCCAGCTAATGTGCTCACCAGCATGCAACTGTGTATCAGGGCTTACAAAAACTTGGAGGCAGCCCTAAATTGACACATGTAAAATGACAGAAAGTCTGAGAAAAATGAAGGTGAAATGAAGGCTCTTTTGGTAAAAAGAAACAGCTGGGAAGGTTTAGGGACTAATTCCCTTCCCCCACATTACAGAATACCTTTGAAGGGAATACTATTGGTTATAAAATGTCAAAAGTTATATTTGCCTGCTCCATTTCCTATTGACAAGCGAAGATTAAATGTGCTTTAAGGTATGTAATGGTGAATCTAGTTTGCATAAACCACAGCCTTTTCGGCTGGCTTACTAAAACAAAACCAGATGGTGAAAACCTATCTCATAAAGGCATAATTTAGTTAAAATATAATAAAATGAAAACACATCATGAGCCCAAAGGGAAAGCAGGGAGGTACCAAAATCCTGGAAAAGACCCAGAAAGTATGAAGAAATAGCTACAAGATATTTAAAATGTTACAGATACTAGAATGGAATTTTATCTCATTATCATTGCAACATGAATTGCCAGCTGAAAAGAAACTTTTGGGACAAAAGAAAGGGGGAAGGCCAGTTGATCTTTTCCTCTGCCATTATTTAGAATTTGGCTGGACTCTGCCCTGAACTGACCAAAAACCAGTGGAATTCTCCTATTTACCCACCCAAAACCAGCTCCACCTAACCATCTCCATCTATAGATTGAACAGGACTCCACTCCCTAAGCCAGTGAGCTGTTATGTCCAAGGTCCAGAGTTTCTTAGAGACCTGCCAATTACACTTTTAAACGTTGAATATTTTCATTACCAGAACCACTGAATTAGCATTTGCATATACATTTTTTAAAATATGTTTGAAACTGAACTAATTTGTAACTAGTGGCAAGTGTTCTTAACCATCAGGAATAACCAAACCCTCAGTCTAGTTTGAACACATCTTCAGCCACAGACATGCAGTGATTACTGATGACATCATCCCAAAAGCAGTGTAGTCTTCTCTTGACATGATATGTAGAAAGTAAATAAATATAGATTTTCACTTCCTCTTAAAGGATTGTATCCTTAGTATCATCCCAACAGCCTCCTCTGTAAGGAAATACCCTGAACCCACTGAAAAAGCTGGTCATGAAGATTAGATGATCCTTGGGAACAGTGTGGCATTTTCTTATTTCAGCTCCTTGATTATTTCCATTCTTCACTTGAACATCTTAGAAGAAGGCGGTGACACAAGTATAATAAAATAAGGCAGAAATCCTGGACACACTTACATGGCAATAAATCTCAGTAGGCTGGAATAAACAGTAGATTTAGGAGAGATCTAAAGGGTTCAGATCTCTACAACAACAAGCTTTGTTCTAAATGATCTTCAAAAAAACATTTTGTCAAAAGGGAGTCAGAACTCACCTAGGGAAATGTCATTTGCATCCTACTATAACAACTATGTAAGTACTCGAGTATCCTAAAATGTTCTCAGTCCTTCATTAAATGTGATCAGGGTTTGAACTGACAGTCTTTTCTCTGGCAGGCTTAAATCACACCTTACTAAGAAATAACTTATTTACAAACATATGTATCCGTTTCAATAGGAAACCAGTTTCTGAACCAGAAGTAACAATGAGAAAGATAAGAAACCTATGCGAAATCTTGATGTACAGATCCTTGGTATATAGATCCAGGGTGGAATAGATTGGACCCATAGCATTCATACAGTTATAACAATGACCACAAATGATGCCAAATTCAAGGGACTTTTTGTCCTAGAAAATGTTTCTCCCTGGGCAGAGGGAAGTACTGTATTTATCATCACCTGGCAGCCGTCAGTACATTGTATGAGGTGAAACCCGTAGGTTTCCATCTGAAGTGCACAAACAGGGATGGCTCAACCAGATCTGCCACCTGATGCCATTCCCCCTCCCCAACAAAAAACTCAGAAAAACACAGTGGCCATTTACCTTGCTCCTTCCCATACGATACTTCTCGATAAAACAGAAAGTGCTAGTGATGCTGGAAGGTCGTCCTGCACTTAAATAAAAGGGACCACGAGGAAGGACAGAGGTGAGTACCTGCTTCCCAGTTCTCAGCTTGGTCCTTCCTTGTGTGCTCCCTTTAAGTTTAAAGGGACCATATGAGGAACAGCAAGGTGAGGGGATGGGGAAGAGGATCGATATGTGTCCATCCACAGTGGGCTGGAGGCAGGTGGCAGCAGGCTTGGGGTGAAGTCTGGGTCTACTACTTCCCCTGCCACCTACTGCTCGATGCAAGCCACATCATACCCATTGCAGATGAGCTGGCCCTACGCACACAACATTATGACTGGGAGAAGCATCACAACCTCACAGCATAACTCTTTACAGCCTGGGCCACCAATGGGTTTGAGTGCCAGCGCCCCCAAAACTGAATCTGAATCTACTGCAGTACAAATGCTGCCAATTCATAACGGCACTCAGTCGTTTCCCTTTTCCTGACTATACTTTTGAGATCTGTCAAAGTTCCAAGAATCAGAAATGAGGGTTTATTACCTGGGCATTTTTAAAACCTGGGTTAGAACAAGTTTCCCACACATTCATTCTTATGTAACAATGCTGTTTAGTATAAAACAAAAAATTCCATTCCCAGAAACATTGCTACTTAGAGCAGAACGACACAGTACATGGGCATGCGTGTAACCAAAGCCCAGCAGTTGTTTTTTCTGTGGAAATAAAGGAAGTTCTGTAATAATGAGCTAGACTGCAGCTGTGGTAGGAGGAGTGCTTTGCTTTCACCTCCTTCTTCCCCATTCCAGATGCCCACATGCACATCTCCCCACATGCACAACCCCAAGGTTCCAAAACATTTGTCTTTCTCTCTAACAATGCATTTGGGTTCCAGAGTATTTCCTGCAAGGAACATCAGCTACAAGGTGCAAAGTGATGTGGTCTTCGTACATTCAACTGTACTTTCTGAAGCTGGAACTGTCAGCTTTTTGTTACAGCATTACTGTGGGCCTGAGTATTCAGGCCCTTAAGGCACCTAAACCCTACAATTTCAGGTCTAAGCTCCACCACAGGATTCCAAAAGCCACTTTAAATCAACCTGTGATTACTGAGAAATGCTAACAGTGTATCCCTCCTCCACAGATTGGTGTAATTAGCTGGAAGTGCATTTTTCCCCTCAAACAATCTTCTGTTTAACATCGCAAGACTACTGTAGTGTATTGTTGCCTAAGCGATAACTTTTAGTGAGGCCAGCATGTTACCCACCTATAGAAAAATTGACAAAAGGCAGCTCAAATTCTTCCTCTGCTTTTGCAAGGAAAACTTGCTGAGCACAGTTCCGAGGAAGTGCACAAAAGGAGGATCAAAGTGGGAAAATCTAACTGAACTGATAAGTTATCATGTTTCAGATAGGGCTGCTGGCAACACACTTGCCTAATTGCAGTGACAACATCATCACATCAATCATCATTATAGACATTATTCTCCAGGCATTCGACAGCCCTGATTAGCCAAATGTGAGAGGAGCTTCCCTAAGGAGACATGGACAATTGCTTGGGCAAAGAAAAATTATTTCCAAAGAATATTGAACTATTGAATATTTTCAAAGAATAAGGTAGCCCAGTGAAGCACTAATGGTTGTCCCAGGCAGCCAAATTGGTTCAACCAGCCCTGATGAGGGATCATATTATTGACTTCTACAGGGTCCAAAGATTTTCTCAAAGATACTGATAATGGAAACAGAGGGTGGAGGGCATCATGATTCAGCAAGTGCTGCTCATCAGCTTTCCTATAACATTGGTCACAGTGCGGTGAACTTATTCATGTGAATGACTGAAAGTTATTCACCTCTATTCTAGGTGATCCCATTGTCGTGTTAGGTGCTCAAACAGGCCGATAACAATATCACGGAAGTGCTTGAAGTAATGCTAAGTTTTCACGAACAGCTTGGACCCTCACCTAAGTTGCTTGGCTAAAAATCATAGTGCAAGTCAAATGTACAGTATTAATATTATACAAGATAGTTGGCAGTTATCAAATCATGGATTGGTCCTGCTTGATTTTAATTAACTAAAGTTAGAATAAGCCACAGTTCATATGCATCAGAAATATTTGGTTTACAGCACAATCCTATGCATGTTTACTCAGGAATAAGCCTCACTATAGCCCAATCCTATTCAAGTTTCCAGCACTGCTGCACCATGCCAATGGGGCATGCATTACATCCTGTCATTGAGACCTCCTCAAGGTAAGGGAACATTTGTTGCCTTACCTTGGGGCCACATTGGTGATGGAAAGTTGGTTAGGATTTGGCCCTTGGACTCCCACCCTATTGGGGCCTTGCACTGCCAGAACTAGTGTTCCAGCAATATAGGGTCCTTTGTGGTAGCACAAAAGTATCCTAATCCCCATCCCAGGACTGAAAGCCCTACTTGTGCCAAGTAGATCCAAGTAGTCCCATTGGGCAGGTTGGGACTTGACATGGATTTTGGGGCAGGAGGTCTGGTCTAGAGGGTTGAGCCTCCATTTGCCTGAAGATAACATCCAAAGGTTGCCAGTTCGAGGCCACCGGTACCGTGCGACCTTGAAGCAGCTGACAAGCTGAGCCGAGCTATTCCATCTGCTCTAAGTGTGGGAGGATGGAGGCCAGAATGTGCGACCAGACCAAGAAAGAAACATCTGAATGTTGTGGTTTCTTGAAAGATAGAAACCTTCTTTCAAAATTGTAAAAATCCCTACAGGGATTTAAATTTGCCTGCCTATGTAAACCGCCTTGAATAAAGTCTAAGGAGAAATCTGAGGACCAAGAAAGGTGGTATAGAAATACCTGTATTATGTATTGTTATTATTTTCCTTACCCCAAGAAGACATTGAGCCTGCCCAGATTCAGTGTAGGATACTGAAGTAGGGTCGCAGGATAGGCCCTGCGACCCCACTGCAGCAGCATTGAATAGGACTGGGTTGCCCACTAGTTTATCTCTAGTGACAGAACTGAAAGTGACCAGGAGACTATTGTTTATAAAGCTTAAAGACAATTCTCAAATGAATAAAATGGATAAGTTAATACCTCTGGAAACTGAAATCTCTGTTCTACAGCACAGATACGGGAGGAGTGGAAGCCAAGAAATCTGGACTGCCTCATCAGTATGTGTCTATACTGATTATATGCCTTCTAGTAGTAACTGAGCCTTAGAAAGGAGACTGATTCTGATTACACGGAGCCAACAAGTTCCTGCACTGCCTGATCAGGACAATGTCTAAGATTTGTGGCACTGACTTGCAATTGGACAGACAATTGGACAGAATGAAGCTTATGAATGAATGAATGCACATTTTCTCACATTTAATATGTGCGTAAGTGGACAAGAAAGTCTAACCTAGACAAGTCAGCAAAAGTCTCATTCCTTTGGGAATTGCCACCCTGACTCCAAGCTGCGAGCCATCAGTTGGCAGCCAGAACCTATCAGTGCCAACACTAAGGGGTTGAAAAAGTTGAACTGCACCACCTCCCCCAGGCCAGAAAGCAAGTTGACTTTGCAATCAAAGTCCAAGGAATTACCAGCCAGCCTCTCTGAGCCAGACAGCACCTAGGAATCAGTACTGCTTCTCTCTGACCTTGCTTCCTTCAGAGTGCAAACTAAAAATCCTAAATTGCCCATGGATCTCCTAAGACCAGCACCAGCTCTAGCTGGAGCAAGTCCAAGGAGACAAAGGGGTAGGAAGGCTGTTTGCTGTTGGATTCACCACCTCCCACAGCCTCACTGCCTCCATTCCTCCCTCATACTCACCTCTCCCTGCCCACCCCCACCATTTCTGCTGCCTTATTGTCTCCAGCAGGAGTGACAGGATCCATCGGCAGGCTTGATGGCTCATGTGGCAAGGCTCAGAAAATGGCAGCTGATGGAGCATTATGTGCTCCGTCAGCAGCTATTTTATGACAGCGCCCTGTTCCACTATTGCAAATGCTTCCACATGACAGTCCAATCCTGAGTAGGACTGGGCTGTAAGAGTTGTATACACACAATTATTTCTTTACATCATTATTCCAAAGATTTACATAACTCACAATGCATCAAACATTTAGAGTGGCATTTGGCATAATGAATTGGTCTTATGAATGTTCTGGCACATGTTGCGTTGTGACCCATCACCTCCGAACTTCAGTCATTCTGCCAAGCTATTCCAGAACATAGGAAACTCCGATGCCAATGACTGAAAGTATCTAAAGACTTTTGCATCACAATACAATACAATACAATTCTTCCAAAAAGTCAATGTGTTACCATGACCACTGGTAACAAAAGGATCAAATGCATTGGCTAAATGAGATGTTGTAACACTGGCAAATTATGATACCTCTGAGTAAACATAAAACCGACCTCTAACTGACCTGACAAAATATGATATTTTGCTCGTACATGTCCAGATTATGATTCAGATTCTTCCCTATTTATTCCCGCTGCATTGAGCAAGAATAACTTGTTACTCTTAACAAGAACAAATCCTACTCACTGTAAGTAAAAGCAAAGATCGTGGATGTAAATTTGGAAAAAAGTTGTGGTTATTCTGCATAGGGAAGGTTGCCATAGACATGAAGGCACCTGGGCATTTGAATAATTTAATCCCTGGTTTATCTAAATATTATGCTTCAAGAAAAGGAGCTCTTTTATAATAAGCATAATGTCTACAGCACCAAGCGTACAATTCAAACTTTGATGATTTCTCTTATTTTCTTTCTTTTAAATTTTTTTAAAATATAACATTTAATAAAAGACAGCTCAATCCAACTACAGGTAAGTGCCACTTAACAACTGTTCACTTAACAATGGACCACATGTATAATGGTGGTCACAATAAAGATGCTCTTAATGCGGAAATCGCATCTCCCGTAGCCTGCAGCAGAGTGTCTGTTTACACGACAGAGAGGCTCTTGATGCAAAGAAGAAGCAATCTATCTCCAGTAGCCAGTGCAGCCAGCTAGTGTCTGGCAGGGAGTGTTGTTTACACAAGAAAGGTAGACTGAATTAGACTTAATGTTCACTTAGTGACCTAACTGCATAACAACAGGGATAGGGTAATGTATTCCCTTCATTAAGTGGTGCACACCTGTATATACATAACAATGTTTGTATTGGCATAATTTTGCTTGTAAGCACAAGTCTTCCTGAATAATATATTAAGCCTAACTCCCTAGTGGCCACACTTTTTGGACAGTCTTTTCAGCCTCCTTCTTCAGGAAGCCTCTGCCACCAGACATCTAAGCATGGGGGCAGCCCACACACTGCCATACCATTTTTCCCTTCAGAAACCTATTTGATTGGGTTGCCATTATATTCTCAGAAGGACAGGCCTTGACACAATAAAGCCCAGGAAAGTCCTGCCTGCACACCCAGAAGATGTTCCAGAGACTGCTATTGATTCAAGAATATATTCTTTGTCCAAAGTCCTATGAATTCTACTGCTCTGGAAGCAGCATTTTGACATTTTGTTTCCCACACAAGATGTTCACACAGTCTGTTTTGCTATTATCTCCCTCCAGTAGAGACTTCAACTCTGGTTTTTATTTATTCACTCTTGCCTTGGAAGTCATTCTCACCTTTGGAGAAGGTACTTTCCCTGTCCACCAAGGGGCACCTTTTGGCTACATTTTTCCCTTTTCCTCAGGATCTGAAGCTGAACAACCCGGGCTTGCTTTGCAGAAGGACATTGTATCCTAGCCTACCTCGCAAACAGCCCAATTCCATCTACACAGCCACTATTTGTGGCTATGGTTCTAGTGTTGCAAGGCAGATAAGCAACTCGGATAAGCAACTCAGAAAGACTTGGTACACAGGGATGAAGGTTCACAGGCTTTTATTTGAATTGCATGCAATTGGGCCATGGGACTCATGTCCAAAGCATTTGACTGTGTCCAGAACTCTTATACAACTCTTGGCCCTTTGTCTGGAAATCCAGACTTTCCATTCGCTGAAAGTTTGACATCATAAATGGGGCTAATTCCTAATGGGATATAGATAAAATACCATTTACATAGAAGACAGAAAATAGGTGGGCAACAAGTGAGCAAAACCATTGATTGGCTCTGATTTACATAGGGGTGGGGTTTCACCTTAAAACTTAGCCAAAATTACACAAATTCCAAAAGTTTTCAAAAACCAGTAGGGTTCACTGTAACATCCTCACTAACACAAGAACACTTAAAACACAGGTGTGGAGACCCCAATTTGGCATATATTCCCTGCAGACCCTTCCTAATTAGGATGGCCTTGCTTGAGCCACCTATCTTATCTCTCCTACATTCCTTCTCTTGGTTTAATAAAACACTGTGGTCCTTCTGCAAATCTCTGTCCTTTAAACTAAACTGACATAATTCTATATGACTATTGTGACCAGTTACTTATTAAGGGGTATAGTGGTGTATATCTTTGCCAAGAAGTGATCCCTTTAGTGGTTTCCTAGCACCCTCTAAAGTGTAATCTCTTTGAGCTAAGGCTTCAGCCAGCTCTTTGCTCTTATATCCTTGAAGCATCACAACAATGTCACCTTCCCTACGTGATTCTTCATATATCAAACTTTCACTGCATCACATTTTCCTTTTTAACAAATCCTTCTCCCATTTACCTTTAAACAAGTTACTCAGATATCCTTACATTACATGCACTAGGCCTCTCTCTCTCTTTCTCTGCACCTTCCAAGCAAACCTGCACCAATCCCTCTAAACATACATTTCTCCGTTTCAGTTGCAATTCAAACAAAGAGACTCTAAAAGCAGAAGTTTGTGTTGTCTTCTGTCTTCTAGAATTCATCCCTTGCAGGTGCCCACGGTTAGCTAGCTAGACGCGTTGTTAGTTTGCCAAGAAACACTGCCAACTGATGAACCTTATGTTGAAGCTTTTGTCTAATTTTAAGGCTTTTCTAAAATCAAGTAGTCGAAACTTACTTCTAATAACTACAATGTTTCCATATATGTGTTTTCTCAGCATTGTAATGTCCTTGGTAAGACGTGTGCTTCTGGCCTATCTATCTTTGCCTTAGATACGACTCCCTTTTCCAAATTCCAAAGTGTATCAACATAGCCTTTGAGGCCCCAAAATCCCAGCTTCTGTGAAACTAGCAAAACAGATTCTAAATAATTCTTTCAAGCAGCTTTTTTGTGAGACTCCCAAGTGTATGCCTTTATGCTTTAGCCAGACCTTTAAAATGATTCTGTCTTTGCTTATACTTTACTGGGCTATCCAATGACTTTACAGTCTAGGGTCAAAGGTCACCGTGACTCACTAGAATAGCCACTGGCAACGTGCTGCATATGCTGCCATATAGCCATTTACAACAGAGGAACCGCTGTTCCACTGTCATAAGGCTCAATTTGGATTGGACTGTAAGGCTAGGTAATTTCTCATGTTCTCAATCCCTCTAACCCACTTAATAACTCTCCATCCCTTCTAAAAGCCTTCATTCCCCAATGCATGTTTTAAATCTACCACTGACTGTTTCCTTCTCTCCCACTGGGTCATCTCTTCTGGGGGGAACTCAGCCAATTGGCAGTCTGACTTTCACCCTCTCTCTTTCCCTTCTTCACTCAGCACATGCCTATCTAAACCAAGCTATTCACAAGTATTCTTTCACCCACAACGACCACTTAAATCCATGTGTACTTGAACTTACATGCAAACCATTTCTTTTTCTTGTTTTTCTGTGTCTCTTAATGCAATCTAATTTTTTTTTTTTTGAAACTGCCTCGTTGTTACTGATAGCCAGCTTGGAAGCACTTTGAGGTTGCTTGCCCCAGTAAGCAGTCCCAGAGAAGCCATTCATTGCATCTCTAGTTATAAATTACCCAGCTACCAGTAATTCTGGGCTGGACCCCAACCCAAGACTGTGCATGTATACACCTGTAATGGTAGTCACATATGCGTATGTATGAGAGCAGTTGCCTTATGGAACTATTTATAGAGCCATCATTCCTGTAATCAAACCACAGATATGAAATAAGAAAATAATCATAGAGGAAAAACTTCAGCTCTCGTTTTAAGAAACACAGCACTGAAGAATACTATTGGGCTTGGCCCTAGTTCACAGTGAAGCAGCCGCTATCCACTGACAAAAGTTTCATTAGCCAATTTATAGCAGCTAAGGAAATGTTTGAGTACTTTCCAGAGCTCCATGTGCTTTTAATGCTGTGCATGTGCTTTTCAACAGTAAAGCTCAAAAAATATTACTGCATTTACTTTTTCATGCAAATCTACCTCACTTCAGCTGGGCTACATGGCAAATAACAAATAAAATCAGATTTTATTTTCAGGATCTATGACATTCTTTTCATAATACGTAATTGGATTCGGTGGGATGATATATTTCTTTCAGCCTTTTTCTCCTGAAAAACAGCCGTATTGTATACCATTTAACTAAACAAACAAGCAAGCAAGCAAAATTAATTATAGCAACGAAAGAGCAATCCCTCTTTATAAAATCCATTTATACACACTTTACAATAGGTTTGATTGTTTTTGCCTTCAGCCACTGTCATTGATTTAAACATATCTACAGAGCCAAATTGTTCCATGGCCATTAAATTAAATGAAAATATGCTGCATGAATAAAACTATCGTTTTAGTTTAAAGTGCTATCAATTGCTTCTCAGTATAGCAAATTGTGCAGAGAAATGCACAGAATTACCATTATTTATTTTGTTCTTCTTTAAAACGTGCTAGGTTATTATATGAAATTATAGTGAACAGAGTGTTTTGACATTTCCCCCCCCCCCCACTGGTTTTCAAATTCATTTGTCACCTGTTATTATAAGCTTCATATGCTTCATGTGCTTATGAAATATATCCATAAAATACATGATTCTCAACTGGACAAAATCCATTCCTATCCTAAGCATTCTGCAATTATGAACTCAATTATTGCTTATCCCCAGCTCTGTAATTGCAACATGACCAATTGCAAATAGCAACTAATTTTATGTGAAATAACTATATTCAGCCATCTCAGTCTCTTAAATATAGGATTTAAAAATCAGCAAGAACTGGAACCAAAGAATGTATTCAAAAGTTAGTATAATATGCAGCAGAACAGGGGGGGGGGAAATTCTAAGGAGACATTGTATAAAAAACACTTACACAATTTCTTCAAAATATCCCCACTTCTTTCTACATGTCCAGCCAAGGATGAGTATGAAGCAGAAATGGTAAGTCCACACAACCGCTCTTCTCTTACCTGTCTGCACTTTTGATTCAACAGAAGTGAAGAGTCATCCTATCGCCACACAGCAAACTTGACTCCCATACATTAGTGTGGCATCATTCATGTCTGAGTGACAGGAAGAGGCATCAAAGGGCACTTATATGTGATTTTGCATCAGTTCTTGCCTTCTTTAAGATAATTCCCATAAGGATATTGATGATGCCTTTGTTGTTATTTTAGTTCAGCTGCCTTGAGTTTCACTGCATTGTATTAGCATGGTAAACAAACGTACAGATAAACTGAAATTCAAATGCATCGGACTGTGAGAAGCAATCAGGAAAGATGTTTGGTGCTTTACTTTTTAAAAAATCTCTTTATTAGCCAGTGGTTCCAGTGATGCAATCAGACAAAGGAAGGAAGATCTGTCTTGCTTCATTGTTTTGTTGAAGGTTTGTGTCCAAGGTTAACATGTGATAAAATTTCCATTTGTAAAAAAAAAAAATTTGACGTAGCTCCAAAACAAAGAACGAACATTTGGTGAAAAGAGTGAGGAAAAAAGAATTCCTCTGGACACATCTGGAACTCTATAGTTTTCTTTAAACAACATGGGCATTGTCTTGCGTAGCACTGGCTTGTAAAGTTTATAACTTATAGTCAAATCCTAACTAGGACAGGGCTGTCCTTTACAACAGCAGAACATAGTTCCTGTGTTGTAAATGGTTATACAGAGGTACACGCAGGTGCTGCTAACAGATATTTAGAATCTGCCTCTGCAAATGGTGGTGGTGCTGGAGGTCTGCTATCGCTGCTGGCTACTGCTAGCAGTGCAGGTAATCAGGTGGTGAGGGTGGAGAGCGGCTGAGACTGTGTGTAATGGGGTAGGGAGGGGGACAAACGGGGGAGTCTTTGGGTAAGGAGGGAGATGGGAGGGAGGCGGAATGGGAGAGGGAGAGGATGGATCTCATAGGTACCAGATCCTAATCCTATCCCTTCCATGGGCAGCCTCTTTCCCCCCTTTCTCTCCTTGAACTCACCCCAGTGAAATGGGGTGCATGCCTGAAGATGCCCAATGTGGGGCGGAGGTTTTACAGAGGGGAAAGGGGATTTAAATTCCCTTTCCCTTCCAAAGCCTTTCACTCTGCCCCCACACCTGCTGGATGCAGTGTACGACTTTTCAGTACAGCTGCACCAGTGAGGGATGGGGAGGATAGGATTGGGCTATTGCAGTGCAATCCATGTTTACTCAGAGGGAAGCCCCAATGAATGTAATGATACTCAGTAACTCCCAGGAAAGTGAGCATTTCCTAAGAGCCAGAAGCAGCTGGACAAAATCCAGCATTCGCCTCCATTTTGCTCCCACTGCTGGAATGGCTCTGATGGGGAGGGGAGGGGCCACTTGCACACTGCAATGAGGCTCCCTGCAAAACTTTGCACTTTGCACCCCCTCTAGCTATGCCACTGTCCATCATAATCAACAGAAATTTTGAAGAAAGTTTGCTGCCTTTGAATCATGTCGATCTATATTTATCATATTCCAATTGCAGCTGAAAACCAAAGAATGGAGCCTGCATAATGGCCATCATGTAACACGTGAAAATTACAAGTCTCTGTTTTTTTTTTTTCCCTGCAGACGTAATCAGCCTGATCTGCTAAGCTTCTTTGGTGAAGCTGAACTTCTAGATGACTGCTCTTCATACTTCAGTGCAGCATATTTTCTATTTGTCTTCAGGCAGAAAACATCTAGCCTAGCATAGAACTGTTACATGTCAGGAGCTTTGATACGGAAGTAGTACAAATTCAAGACTGCTGTTTTAAAAAGAAAGGTGACCTTACAATGAACAGCAGCTAAGCATTTTGGGACCCACTGATTGCAAACCAGTTGAACTTAAATGTGCCTAATTTTGGCTGGATTGCATTTATTGCTATCAGATTTTAAATAAGCAGTTCCTAAATGTTTTACTACTAAGATGCACCTACATTTTCTGGTTTGAGGATACCCTTGTGAGTACTTCTTTCAGGAGCTAAAAGCTTATGGCATCCCATCAGTCCCAAGATTTGTACCATAACAGAGCTGACTTGCCCATGAGGCCAACAGAAACAGTTGCTTCAGGCAGCACATCAAACAGGGGGAAACGACCTCTATTCCCCCACTTGCCTAAATTGGGAGGAGGAGAGTCTGGAACATCACCTGGTAAGGGCAAGGGTAGCATTTGGCACTCTGCCTCATGTGCCAGGAGGTCTTGGGCTGTTCCTGTTCCACACTATTTCCAACAGCCACGAAAACAAAACCACAAACGAGCATAAATGCAAGCAACTTTGACATCTTTCTTTTGGTTCTGGATGACTAAAACTCTGGACTTATACTGTTCCATACTACGTATCCTAGATAGCAATTCTAGTAGTAAATACATTATTAATTAACTTGCAACAAAAATAATTAAACAGACATGTCAGTGTTTACAAAGGCATATTGATGCATCATAAACCAGCGGAAAAGCATGAGCACAAATACGTCATCCATCTTTGAAAATACAGCTGTCTCCTTTCCCTAACTGTAATGCCTATACTTGACTTTTTTTAGGGACATGTGGTGTGGGGGCGGGAGGTGAAGCAGAACAGCCCCATCATTGTCCATGGAAAAGCACCGCAGCTGCCTTGCCCACTTACATCCAAGGAGGTTATCCTTACACCCGAGGAGGCTCCCCTTACATCCACTTTGTCAGGTATAAGGACAGCATCCTCAGGTGTAAGCAGGCAGGGTAGTGCGGTGCTTTTCCATTATGATGAGGTGGTTCTGCCTCACCTGCTACTCCCTGCGCTGAATGTCCCTGATTTTATTGGGAAATTTGTGTTTAAAGGTTTGTACAATGAATAGATTACAAAATGGTATATAAATGTAAGCCTCCAGTAGAGAATGAAGTAAATCACACGGGATATCTTCACCACTGAGTCAACAAAATCTGACAATGGTGTCTTATAGGACCAGGGTCCTAATAAATCAGTCTGTAACAAATAATGAGTTTCGCTTCATAGATCCTCAGTTTGATTCCTGGACTGCTCTGGTCTATCAGTTTTACTACATTATTAAAAAAAACACAACTAAACTTTAAACAAATCTAAAACTAAACACCATTTTTTCACATTTTTATACCACCCTTCCTCCACAGAGCTCAGGGCGGTGTACACAGTGCTACCCTCCTTCTGTCCTCACAACAACCCTGTGAGGTAGGTGAGGCTGAGAGAAAGTGTCTGGCCCAAGGTCACCCAAGAAGCTTCATGGCTGAGGGGGGATTCGAACCTGGATCTTCCAGCTCTAAGTCCACCTCCCAAACCACTACACCGGTCTTACTGAAATAATAATTTGTTCCACCAGAATTTATGCTTTGGGTATCAGATAATACAGAATTAAAAGCAAGTAATCTGGATCAATGCGTTTTCAAAGCTCAAAACCTCATTTTGGATCTGATGAAACAAATTCCTATCTGATGATAAAAAGTCATCTAAGAGAATCATGGAAGCTGTAATGTAATCCAGTCCATCTACTGATACAGCCAGGAATGCATTTTGTCAGCCTACACAGGCTTAGCTGCAGTTGGCAGGGTTGGCCTAAAATGCAAGCTGTTATTAGCAACACAAAATTCCTGAAATTATTTCAGTGGGCACTGCTCATGCCATGACTTTTCTTTTCAATATGCAGGATATGTGGCAGATGGATTTTTCCAACAGAGCTGCTCCCCAGTACTTATGCAGAAATCAGAGTGAATAAAAACACTGTCAAGCAGTTTTGGAATGTTGTTACAACTATTTTTTTTTAAAAAGCTTGACTTGATCGATAGAACCTTTTTGGCATAGTGGGATGAGGATTACTGGGTTACCTAAAGGGTGATGAATTTTGTTTAATTGGTTCACCATGAATCTATCTCCATGATAACTTATGCCAGCATGATAAATGAGTACTGTGAATTAATTTTTGACTAGAAGACCCTGAACAAGAATCATTTCTGCTATACCTCTAAGAGGCAGATATAGAACGTTTTCTTCTACCAGTATCTCTTCAAAAGTGGCCAGTGCAGTGTAGGGGGGATCATGAGAAAGATTTTCCACATACTGGCCTGTTTTGAAGAAGCGCTAACAAAAGAGAAGGCAAGAGGTGTGTTATCTTCCAGTAAAAGGGACTCTCCTTCCAGAAAAGTTGTCGGGAACAGGACTCGAACATGATTCTTGGCAGCAGCACTGCAGGGCAAGATAAGCAGCAGCCCCTATTTTCTTGCTCACTTTCCAGAGAGACTGAGAGAAAAGAGGTTGGGGCAGGTGTTGAATGGTGCAGTTGGTATCCCCTCCCACCAGTTTTCCACCTCCCACAACCCACCACACAAGGCAGGTTTTTCAGTGGACTTCCTACCTGGGCTGGCCCTAAGTGGTGCAGCAGTTCAACAACTGTTCTGACAACTTCATGATACAGGGCATTATGATATTTGCATCCTGAATGACTGTGTCCTGGTCAAATGCGTCCCAGCATTGGCGTCAATGGACTTTGGCATCTGGTTCTGTTTTTGTTTGTTTGCATCCCAGTGATTTGCATCCCAGTATAACTAGGCAATAAACAATAACTGGGCAACTAACCCCATGTTATATATCTTAAGCCTCGTATCTCAGCTCTAACCCTACCTTTGCTTTTTAAAAATGAAAAGTACATCTAATACAAATGTACATATTTTAAGACACAAATGTTTGGGACACAAAAAGAACAGACAAAAAATGGGATACATTTGACTGGAACATAATTGTCTGGGATGCAATGGCCCTGTCACTATGCTATAGGATTGTCTTCTTCCTCCCCAAAGCCATGACTGAACTCGCAAAATGAGATAAAAAATGTCAGATTCGTCTGTGACTGTGCTCATTTTATAATTCATGTTGGCTTGATTGTTTTTTCTCCTTTAAGATTGCAAGTTATTTAACCTTGGCCTTATTTCATAAAGACCTGTTTTTAAAATTATACCTGTAAAATGATCATGAATGTCAAGAATCCATTAGGGGAATAGCTGTCTTCGATGAAACATAGATCAGAGCACACAGCTGCAAAATAAACCAGGTAATCTTTTTTTTTTGTTGTCACTTTTTAAAAGGGGGCTCTAACAACATCTGTTATTAACTCTGAGAAGAAGCTTGCATATAAATCCACTTTGTGAAAGTTGCAACACCTTGTCAAGTTTCTGCAGATAATATAAAGAGTTCCAAATGTAATGCCAACCTTTTTCTATTAAAGCCTAATGGATCTTCAGAAATATGATATCTGTAATATCAATTCTGCACATCAGCAGGACAACAGATATAAACAGATAGTTTTACTGTTTTCCCAAATTTGTGTGTGTGAGTGTGTGTGTGTGTGTGTGTGTGTGTGTGTGTGTGAGAGAGAGAGAGAGAGAGAGAGCGAGCAGGAGCACTTGCTTTTACATGTGTACATTTCAATGCAAAGGCTTAATAGGATCCATTTAGAAACAGTAAACATGCACAAGAATCTGCCCTAGAGGATTGCATTTTAGCAAAAATCTCTGCTAATGCCTATCTACCAGTTTTCCATAGCAGCCCTAATGCAGATTTCTACTTTTCCTCCAGTTCTTGATGTGTGGGTATTACCACTTTCTCATGTCCCATCTTAATATAACAATTCATTTAGGGGTAAAAATTTCCCACTGTCTAACAATGCAGGCCTTTTCCCCTGTACAATTTAGGCATGCAGCACATTTTAGTCACTGCAATATAACCGTGCTGCCTATTTTTCACTGAACATAACACAACGTCCTGTCCTAATTCACTGAGGATATATACGTCTCCAGGTTGATAGCTCTCTGGTTGGAGAGACAGTGGAAGGGTGCTGTGTACCCATTAACAATTTAGCAATCAGTGTTCCCTTTCACAAAGACGTGCACTTTCCAAGTATCCTTTTAAAAACACCAACAATTAGCCATCAGTGGTCAGCTTCCTGATCTACCTGAAGCGTTTTCAAACACTTGAGAGTTCAGAGACAGAACCAGCAACAGCTTGTTCCAAGTCCTGGAGCAAGGTCAGGTCCTCCCCATTGCACAGTGTGCACCATCAAGCACGCCCAGTGCACACTCTCCCCCACAGCTTACTAGATGATGGTGATGGTCACCGCTCAGTCTCCCCACTAGCCAATCATGTTGGCCTTCTTTCCAAGTCCTTGCATTATTGCAGGGACTTGAAGAGAATGCTGAACCAATTGGGAGAGCAGGCAAGAAGGGGAAAATGCCACACAAGTCTTACATGGCATTTTCACTTTTTCCTAGGCTTCTTGTTGTCTAGTCAGCTTTGCAAAAACAGAGTTGGGGAGAAAGCTGGCTCAATTAGCTGACAGGGAGAGCAGGCAACAAGGAGGAAATGACACACAATTTCCCTCACTCTCCCCACCAGATGGTTATGAGTGGACAACCATGGCCCCTTGGACCCCGACCAACTTGTTCCACTCTTGATTCTGGCCCTGCAACTGCATGTGCATGGAGGACTGCAAAACCAGGAGGACAAGCCTATATGAATTCAGTAGTTCTCTATCTCTTAAAACTGAATTTGTGTTCCTGTTCTGAACCTAGGCCAATCCCCCCCCCCTTTTTATGTAAAGGAAGACATATGGGGCAAACATCTTTGTCAGTCATAAGACAGTGCAACAGTTAATTTATATTATGGTTTGATACTGAGAGTCAAGGACTAGCAATTCACAGCATTTCTCATCCACTAAACCATTCAAAGCCCAGTCCTAACCAACACTGGCACAGCCAGGCCGCATAGCCTGGGCTATATCCAGCGCAAGTTAGGAAGCGGATGGGAGTCACCTTGGGGTATTTTTCCCATTACCCTGAACAATGTCCGAATCTGCCATATGGGACTACCCAGATATCCACCAGCTATATAGCTGGCAGAAGTCTGAGCAGTCTTGTGTAATACTGGTTGGCCTAGGAGGAAAGATAGGGTATAGCAAATGAAGCTTGTGTTTTTTTTTTAATAATACTTTTTAGTTTTTTTATAATACTCTTTAGTTTAGAGGAAGCTTCTGTTGATCTTACTCTCTCCTGGGACCAATCCACCCCTTGAACAGAAACTCCCCACCTCCAAAACTCCTTCCCCCCACTGTCTCCCACTAATTGGTATACCTCCACAAGTGGTCAGGGTCTCAGATCCAGAATTGGTGGGCCGACGCAGACTGTCCCACCAGCACTGCCTTCGCATATCAAAAAGTGCTTTGCTTCAAAACCTGTGCTGTGCTTTTGCAACAGTTCACACTGGCGCTTCCTAAAGATAGGATTGCACTGCCAGTGACATTAAACTTCTCTCCTGTCAACTACAGTAACTATCTGATCTCTCTAACTGGTTCAGAGTCCATATTCTAGTTTTTACTACAGTGGACCCTCCATACCTGCAGATTAGGAACCAGTGTATTTCATCATCTGCAGGTTCCAAACTCTCAGATAGACCAACCGAAGACCTCCCAGCGCATGGGAAGCCTGGGAAGCTTTCTGAGTCCACAGAAGCCCACAATGCATTCCTTTCACATTTGTGAGGTATTCCATAGTATGAGAGGCATCTTAAGGTTACATTGTTCGCATCTATATTTTCTGTATGCCAACTTTTGAGAAATTAATCATTAGGAATCTGAATGACCTGGTTCCTAATATATACATCCTATCTAATGTTTCTTTTCAGTTGCTTAATAAATCCTATATATTTTGTAGAGTGCAATCCTAAGACTGCGCTGGGTCAGCGTAAGTCATGTCGGCCCAGGAGTGTTGCAAATATGCTGTTGCTTGCAATAACTTAGGAGCAGGCTGCACCTGCAGGAGGATGCGTGCTGGCCTGCTCCCTCCAAATTCAGTGGTGGAGGGAGTAAGGAAGCATTCGCCTGGGGAGGCCAGCATAGGGATTTGAGGAGGCCAGGGGAGGGCATTTTGAGGGTGTCTCAGGGCAGGAGAGGGTGGGCTGGTGGGCAGACCAGGCCCAGGAGGCCACTAAGACCAGATCCTAACCTCCCTCCTGAGCAGCCCTACGTTACAATGGGCTACATGGATTTGAACCAGGAATTTCGCTGGCGCAGGTCTGAGTAGCCCCACTGAGGTGACTGCTGAGCGACATGGGGTAAAAGGAGTGCAGCTTGGATCACTCCAAGTTGCAATGGATCCACCTCAAACCCTGCGCTGGATACAGCACAGGCTGGCTGGCCTTTTCCAGCACAGGTTAGGATTGGGCTGCCCAAATTTTTCTGGCCATTAGGCTTGTCTCTTCATCTCTGCTAAACAAAAAACAGGAGAAGGGTTACCCTTAATTTCAAAGCCTTTAATTTATAAAGGCATTGAGATGGACTAATGTCAGACACACTTCATCTCCTTCCAAAGGAATTGTTTACAGTGCCACTGTGATTTACACAGCTGCATGCTTATTGATATCTGGTCATAGTGCCAAATAATGTAGTAAAACCACAGCATGATAAATTCAGTCACATCGGAAACAGTCTCCACTGCTCTGGAGCAGCACTTGTTTTGGCACTGAGTTTTTATAAAAGGAATGCTAGAATGGTAATTATAATGAAACAAAGATGGGAGAACATCCCATGCGCTGATCAAAATGATATGAAAATGTTGTGACAAAAGACAGTTTAGAGCCACTATTTGCACTCTGTTTCCAACATCATGTTTGCTTTTTCAAATTCTACATCAAAGAATCCAGCGACATTCTTCAGCAGTATGAACAAGGAGTCAATGGAAGCACATGTCCAGGAAATAAAAGAAGTTAGCTATGGACAATGGGAAGAGGTCTCCTCCAAGGAAAATACTCTGAATGGCATTAAGTCATAATTTCTTCCTTTTCCAAGACCTGTGGAATAGGAAAATGAACATGGATGTTTAATCTTCACCTAAACAGCACAGATGGTGTTCTAGAGAGCCAACAAATAAAACTATGTAGGAACTTTCCCTTGAGTTGACTTTACATTCCCTAGATTTTACAAGTTCCTTTGAGAGTTAATTTCCTAAGCATTCTCCCTCGAGGTAAATTTACATTTCCTAGTTTTTACAAGTTTCCTTTGAAAGTTAATATCCTCTTCTTTTTTTCTCCAAAAAAGGAAATAGATTTATCAGTAATTACAGAAAAAACCCCCACTAATTTCCCCCCTCCCCAAAATACCACTTATGAGTCATGCAACAAGATTTATACAAACTGCATAGTTAAGGGCTGGGTTCCTTCTAATTTGTTTATCATTAAAAATTTTGTGTCATAATATCTAAATGTATCCGAACTTTTTAAATCTCTCATTCTCCATCAGCTACAATGGGCATTCTTGGATGTCTTCACTAAATAGAAGAACTGGCTTTGCAGGAATTCAGAAGGGGAGTTGAGTAAATGCTGACAAAGAAGGAAGACCATTCTGTGAGGGCCCTAGTACAGAACAGCTTTCCTTCAAAATATCAGTATCTAAAGTGAGTGATTAGGTGGGCATGTCCACAAATTTCATACCACTGCAGCAATTTTGCACTAGAAAATAATTTTCTTCTAAATAATTTGATATCTGATATTATCAATAAATGTAAAGAGAAAGTTACATTAAGAACTCTAAAGACAGTAGAAAGGTTACATTTTTAACAGACCAATCCTATCCTATTATACATATATGTCCACATATACCAACACAATGATGGTCCTGCTGGAACAGAAGTCTACCCACTGATGGATGTGCCTCAGATGCCGGAAAAACACTGCATAGGTATAACGCAGGTGCGGGCATAACTCCACCAAAGGCCAAATGATACTGGTATATACAGGGAGAGATACGTGGGGCATGAGGAGTAGTTGACGTACGGCATATATAATTCCCCTCTTCAGATGATGACAAAGCAGGCATAGGTAGGAGTAAACCTCTGTGGAACAGGGAAGGAAAAACACTAGAAAACCACACCGCCCGCCACCTGCTGCCCTGCCCATGTTCCTAGATTACAGCACAGCTGCAGGAGGGGTGAATCTAGTGGTGATAGCACATGCAGGATCCTATCCTTCCTTTCAACAACCTCCCCACCTATTTCTTCTCCTCACACTAGTGCCAGCTACAGACCTGGCCCAGGCCCAAGAAGGCCCACTGAGGAATGGGAGGCGTAGAGAGCGGTAAGGGGATTTAAGGCTCGATCCAGGCCTGTGCGCACTGGCTTACCGATGGCGTGCAGTGTCACAAACATGCAATAAGTCACGTTAGCATGTTACTTACTGTTAATGTTAATAAGCCCTTACTGTGGGCCTAGTACCAGAGCTGGTCCAAAGCAAGCCCGTGCTGGGCCAGCTCCAGCACTGGGCCTGCATTCCACCGCCCAGCGGTCGCCTGAACCACCTGGTGGTGGAGAGGTGAGTGGTGGGAGGAAGCGGGGGGAGGCCTTCCAGGGTGAGGGAGGTGGGGAGAAGGTGAGTGGAGGGTTGGGAGGAGGCATGACAGGGGGAGGGAATGAGACGGGAGGAGGGCAGGACAGGTGGAGCTTGGCTCCACCAGATCCTGAGTCCAATAGGGGACCACACAGTCTGACATGGGACTCTCAGTTTCTGCAGCAGCTCCAGAGCTGCCACAGAATTGAATAGCCCTGTTGCAGGGCTGCTTCCTTTACCCAAGGGAAGGGGACAAAAGTCCCATTCCCCTGAGGCGTCGGCAGCAGCCCCGCACGCCAGGCTGCTCAGGATTGGGCTGCCCAATCTCCTTTCCTCTCCAAAGCCTCCCAATCCCCCCCCCCCAAGCTAGATACAGCGTGCTCCTTTTTGGCACATCTGCACCAGTGAGGGGGAGGATAAGACTGCTATCACATTGCAGACTGTGATTCTTAGCACATATACTATGAGAGATGTTCCTTTTCAAATGAAGTATATTCACATCGACTTGAGCACACCATGCTTGATTTGTCTATTTGAAGGTGCTCACAGAGAACAGACTTTTATTTTTTTGCAGCAGGCAACTTCAAGCACCATTCAGACAGTGACATTGTTGAAATGAATGGAGGGCAGCTGGCCAAGTGTTCAACCAAACAAGCTGATCAAAAAGACAGAGCCAGATGTTTTCCATAAGCTCTGCATTTTGAGGCACCAGGGAAATCAGCAGGGGCACCATGCTCAAGAAACCAGAGAAGCCAACTCTAGTTTCAACCATAACATGAAATTCTATAAAGACTATAAATACCACATTCCTTAGTGAAAGTTTCAAAGGACATCTTGTAGATGTCTCTAAAGCCTACAGGGGAAAAAAAATGAGTCCGCTATTGTCTGGTTTATTTATAAGCCTTACCTCCTGAATGGTTTAATAATAGTCTGTAACAAGATGTCTAGATATGTTTTTTAATTCTTGTCAAAAAGCTGCTTTTAAATTCCCTTTAAGAAGAAGTCAGATGTGCTGTCTTCTCTCAGCCCTACCTGCTTAAACAAGGTAAAGTCTTTCACCCATTCCTAACTTAAATTTCATTTCACACTACCAAAGGAATCCACCCACAATCTATTTTTGAAGTTTTTGATGGTACTGTAGTTTGAAAATACTGGTTTCAGCCACAAATTGCTCTGTCTACAAAAACTTTGGGATAGTTTTCAAATATGTTCTTGAAAGAAATATTTGTTTTGGACTCCTGTCTTTGGAGGAAGTTTACAGTACAATGAGATAAATACCCAAAATAACTAAGATTGTTTACAGTCCATGTCAAACAAAAGAATTTGACATCATTTGTATATAGATCAGACTGGCAGGGCCAGTTCAATCAGGAGCCCTATGACCAGAATAAAGCAGGAAAAGGGATTGGTGATTTATGGCACACCAATCTCTTAGCTACTTTACACTCAATGTAGCATAATATAAGTTGATTATAACACTTAAAAAACAAAAAGAGTAAAAATGTTCCAGTTCTTTAAACCATTTTTGCCCGGCCCACAGGTGTATGCATTTTGGTCCCTGCTGCGTATATGCAACATTGGGCAGAAGTGGCTTAAAAGGTGTCAGGAATACATCAGTCCCTTTGTACAGGTACTTTGTATATGACTTTTTCACCCATCCCACTAAAAAGCCCCAGGATGCATGTAACTGTAGCGCTAATTCAGAAGGAGAGGTTTGGCATCACAGTTGCTGATTTGCGAGTGTTGATCCTACTCATTGATTTTATTTATTTCATTAATATCCCAGCTTTCTGTTATTTCGGAGCTCAAGGTGACTTATGTGGGACTCCCAGGTAGTCATTCCTGCTGTCTGGGAACAGGGGTGTCATCCCTGGCCTTGCACCCACTCCCCCCCCATAGAATTTGCCATCTCTTGCACATAGCCATGTGGATCTTTGCTAAGGTCATTTGGACAGCAAAGTAGCATACTGCTAGTACTTCAGCTGCTGGGTGAACCACAGTCAGCTCTTGTGGCTACGTATATGACTACATATACCTCTCCCAAGGTGGCTCCCTGTTTGCTGGAACAACAACACTAGGAAGGCAGGTTCTGGGCTGAAAAAGGGGCAGGGTCACACATGCCCGTAAGGCAGGGTTCAGTCAGTGCCAACGGTGAGGCAGTAGCAGCAGGATGCAAGGCAGAGGGCTCTATTGCCACAACCACTGTGGAGACAGGCCCAAATCCTAACCAACTTTCCAGCACTGGCATAGCAGTGCCAATGGGACGTGTGCTGCACCCTGCAGTTGGGTGTCACTCACGGAGGCCTCCTCAAAGTAAGGGAATGTTTGTTCCCTTACCTCAGAGCTGCATTACCCTTATGCCAGTGCTGGAAAGTGGCTTAGGATTGCACCCTTACTTGCAGAAGCTGTTCTGTGGAGAGGAGGAGGAAGCAGCAGGTGCTATATAATCATCTCAAAGCCAACCTGAGGCAACAGGGGAAGGTCAGGAGTGGGGAAACCCCACATCTGCAGACACTGACTAGACTGAAACCTGCTTAAGGGTCCAATTCTGTGCCCCACCAGCCCAGGCCATGTAGCACTGCCAGCACAGCATGCGCTACATGCTATGGATGGGGGGGGCAGGATAGACCAGGAGAGGTAAGAAAAAACCATTTTAACTTACCTCTTCATAGGCCGCCTGGTCTCCAATAGGTTTCCTTGGACCTACACCAGCTCTTTAGTTAGAACAAGGAGGCTCAATGAGGGCAGGTCTGGGCTGGGAAGGAGGAACTTGGCGTGTGTGCCTGCCACTGAGATCCTCCCCGTCCTGTGCCCAAACCTTTCCTGGCCTGCCCCACTGCCTGCCCCAATTTGCTCATAATCCTTCACCCCTGCTGCCAACTTATCAGCAAAAATGGAGGCTAGAGGAGGATCTGTAGGCCACTCTTGCCTGTGTATGGTTGTGGCTGTTTGCCCTAGTGGCAGTGGCCTGTTGAATGGCAGAGTAGCTTTCCAACTGTTAGTTCAGAACTTATGCTGATGGCTCACAAGTTCCATCAGTATAGATCCGGGGTCTCCAAACCCCGGCCTGGGGGCCAGATGCAGCCCGCATCAAGCCTCTTTCCAGTGCACAGTCAACCTCTTGTCCCCTGAAAGCCTCTGGCCGACTCAACTGAACATGACCAGAACTGTGCTCTGATTGTGTCTGGAGGGTGTTCTGAGGGCCAGAGAGGTTGAATGAATGAGCCAATTCATTCATTTATTCACTTATCTAAGTTCTATTTCTAATTTATTTATTTAAATTTTATATTTAAATTTTTTTTCCAGTCCTCCACATCACGCCAGATATTTGATGCGGCCCTCTGGCCAAAAAGTTTGGAGGCCCCTGGTATAGACCCTGGGTAAGATTGAGCTATAACTTAAGAAAGATATCAGGTGCTCTCAAACCATGTCGTATTACCCACTAGCTGATTTGTACCATCAAGGATCTACATGTGGCTCAGCACAGTTTCTGTGTGCTTGTAGGTGTCAGATGCACTAAATCAATATTTACTAAATCAATAAAATTGATACTAGACAATTTGCAACACTCTATGGAATGAAGCAGCATGTGCTCAATCAAGGCTAATTCCTGGAACTGCTGTAAATCAGTATTTTATCTCTAAATTTGTTTTCTCATAAGATCTGTGGAATTTCACATTTAATTTTCCCCTTTGGGAAAGGGAACTCAGCAAAACTGTTTGTCAATGCCACTCCATGTTATTGTAAACTCCTGGACTTCAGAAAATGGAAAGATACACTGAAATGTTCCTGGACGTTCGTTCTTTGGAGATATATTCCAATGAGAGAGGAAATGTATTTGGGACTAACCTCTGCTAACACATGCATGCTTCATTTTCAAAAAAGATTAATGGCCTCAATTATAGTGAAAAAGAGAGCCTTTTCTTTATGAGAAAGAATTAAAAAAAGTAAATAGCCCAATCCTGAGCTGCCCGGGGCACACGGCTGCAGCAGCACTGAGAACAGCTGCCGCCACATCCTGCACACCTCAGCCTGCCACGGGTGGCGCCTCCGAAGAAGGGGGTTTTCGTCCCCTTTCCCCAGGTGAGGGAAGCAGCCCCGCAATGGGGCTACTCACTGTACCACCGACCAAAAGGTCGGCAGTAAAGGCGTTCGTGTAGGGCGTCGAGCCCTACACGAGCAGACAGGATCTGGTGAAGCTGAGCTCCACCGGAGCTGCCTCCTGCCTCCCCACTCCCTCCCCCAGCAAACCTCCCACCCACCCTCTCTCCACCCCCTGCGTACCTATTACGCCTCCTGCCCACCCTCTCTCCACCCTCCGCCTGCCTCCCCCCTCCCCAGAACACTGCATCCCCACTCCTCCCTACCCCTGCTTACCGTGCTGTGGCTTGGCGGTTCGTGAGACTGCTGAGCAGTGGAGGATGGGTGCCCGCCCGGTGCTAGCCCAGCACCGACCAGCGCTGGGCTAGCACAGGTGCTGGCCTGGTGGTAAGCCTCACAGACGTGCCTTACGGCACATTTGCAACAGTGCACTCCGGAGGAAAGCTGGAGCACCGAGCTCAGGATTAGGCTCTCAATCAGCAAAGAATTGTGCATCTCTCTTTGTGTGTGTGTGTGTGTGTGTGTGTGTGTAAAAACAATGGACCTAAGAGTCCCTGGAGCACACTAGAAAAATTAAGGGTGCAATCCTAACCAACTTTCCAGCACTGGCATAGCTGTGCTAGTGGGGCATGCACTGCATCCTGCAGTTGGGGGAGGGCAGTCAGAGAGGCCTCCTGAAGAATGTTTGTTGCCTTACCTCAAAGTTGCATTGCCCTCACCTCGGTGCTGGAAAGTTGGTTAGGGTTGTGCCCTAAACTAGTTTATAAGCTATAAAATAGTCCAGTTACATTGTTTTTGGTTTTGATATTTTGAAAAATGATTTGGATAAGAGGCGGAGTTGCTTCCTTCCAAATTCACATGGATTTTGCAATATTTTTACTCAGTCTGCTTATGAGAACTTTCCATCAGAATTTCTCCCCAGGTCTGGACATTGCAAATTGGCTGATCTTGTTAGCAGACTTTTAACAATGCATTATCTATTAGCTCTTCAGTACTGGATGACTGAACTTCTTCCACACCTTTGTACAGAAAATTTGAGAGTTTTGTTTTCTTTTACATTACTGACAAGCATCAATGCATCTTGATGTGATTTTATCAACATGTATACATTCTCATGTGTGTATATGTGCATCAATAATATATAAGAAAAATATGCAAATGGAAAACTGCATTCTCTTTGGGCAAGTCCATGTGTAGCTATACTGGTACTGCACCAGCTATAGCTATCACTAACAAATATACTTCGGTGATGTTGAGTGAAACTGTAGGACTATGGACACCTCGGTATGGAGCCTTCAGAGGCACTTGAGATATGATAATGTCAGCTATCCTGGCACAGCCCAAAAGAGGGTAGTAATAATTTTAAAGAATGGGATGGAACTGACATGCAACATAAAGGAATGGAAGTGCCAGGAAAGAATCTTGCTGTCGCTGTGCTGGTATGAACCTCCCTATGAACCATTCTCAGCTGTGCATATCTATAGAAAACAGAATGGTGAGGAAAGTCCTCTTCAGTTCCATTAACTGCATCTTTCAAAAAATTATAAACAATCATAAACAAGTGATTATGATTTGTATAAAAAGATAAGACTTTACCAGCCCAGTACTAGAATCCCTTTACAATGGCTAGAGAAAGTAAGACAAGAGTATACAGGTGCAGGGGGAATGGACGGAGCTCTTCAAGATGACTGAGTATGTATAAATGAACTCTGAGGCTGTCTAGGCTAATGTTTGATTAATTAGTATGCTGCCACCACCAGGCATGGTCCTTTACACAGAGCAAAAGGACAACCCACAGGGGTCTTACAAGCTAGACTGACACAAGGGAGACAATTGACAAGGGGGAGAAAAGTGACTCGCTGCCTCCCCTTCCCCGTTTCCTTTCTCCTTTTCCTCTGGAATTGCTGCTTCCATGTCCGGAAAACTGTCACTGCCCATGAACTGTTCCTCTTCTAGTCCCTATATCTCCTTACCTTCAGTGAAACAAGTCTCTTCCCTGTGACACTGCCACCGTTGCTGCCCTCTCCTGTGCTGGGCTCTCCTCCAATACAGCTTGCCTGCAAGGTTGTGTTGAAGGGGTTGACCTTCTCTCCAAATCATTGTGATTTCATCCCCGGCCTACTCCTCCACTGGACTGCTTTTTACCTTTGAAGTTCATTCTGTGAGGCTCGACTCCAGTCTGCATCTCCATGTTGCTATACTGTGGTAGGATCACTATTTGAATGATCACCATGTTCTTCAACATCACACACAATCCACCCTCACCCTGTCCAGCTTCTAGCACCTCCTGTGACTGGCAGTCCATTGATTCAGTGGCTTTCTCAGAAGCATTGTCCCCTCCTCTCTCCACAGCTACTTCTGTCTCATCCTTATTTGCCACAATTTCCACTCTCATATTCCTAATCTGGGCTCCAGACACATATGCATCACTCTCCCAATGCTAATTGGGTAAGAGGCACTTTTTCAAGTGGGTGGTCCTTTTTTTATCAGGGGGAGAGTAACTGGCCCACTTCACCCCAGCACTGTCTGTTCTAGTGGCTGTCTGCTGGTATTCATTTTGCATCTTTTTAGATTGTGAGCCCTTTTGGGACAGGGAGCCATTTAGTTATTTGATTTTTCTCTGTAAACCGCTTTGTGAACTTTTAGTTGAAAAGCGGTATAGAAATACTGTTGTTAATAATAATAATAACTATCCTCCCTTCTCATGCCCAGCTCTGGGTCACTTCATCTATCAAATGTTCTGTGTACTTGTGGAGCTGAACACCTTTGGAGGAGAGCTAAGGAACTGGCTGACTACTATATCCATTATAAGTTTATCTTGCCCTCCTCATCTGTCTTTTATCTGGACAAACAACACTGCTAGGGCTCCACGATCCACACCAACTCTAGGAACCCTCAGTGCCTTTTGTTGACATCAGATGATACCCCAAGGCTTGGCCCTTCCTTGCCTCTTCCCATTTCACTTCCCAAAACTGAAACCATCCATTCTACTCTCTTCCACTTCTGCCATCCCCTTCTCCCTCTCCCTTTACCTATCCCACCCCCTTCTTCTTTTCCTTCCATCTCACTTGCAGAGTTGCCTATACTGGGGCAGAGAATGTCTTCTCTTCTAATGTAAAGCACCATGCACATTGATGGTGCTACAAGAACAATATAACTCAGAGAAAAATATGTCTCAGTCTATATGACACAAACTACTTGATATGAAAGCGCAACACGATAATCAAGTCCTAAACCCAGAACATTCAGGAGAGTCTTCCAAGACAGTAGCTGTCAATATTCAGCCCAGCATCCAGTATATTATGTTCCTGAATTAGGACCATGCAATTGTAGAACAGAATATTTAATAGACTTCGTAAAATGTTATGTAATGTATTTTTATGTCTGCTGAAATGATCACCATGCTATTAAAAACAATTCACCTGAAAGAAACAGCTCCTGGTGTACTATACATTCATTTAGAGGCAGTAGAATGAAGGACTATAAAACTAAACATTGGCGCTTCTGATAAAAAGAATATACTATCTCCTGCAGCCCAGAGTTTAGTAGAAATAGAACATCTTCATTTTTGTACTTCCAAAATATATTATTAATAGTGGAGCAAGTATCTATGCTTCTATTAATTGTTCCTACTGGTATAGATTTAAAATTATTCCATTGATTTTCAGCATATTTTTCATCTACATAACGGGAAGGCAATCAAGGAGAAATGAGGCCCCAAGGTTCTCCTATCTTCTATTAGTGAACACTTAGAAAATGGTACCCTTTGATTGCCTTCAGATGTAAAATACATTTCCAGAGTGCTGTCTTAATGAACCACAAAATTAGTGTACTGCAACAACTGTGATGTGATTCAATGAATGCTAGAGAGGAAGAGAGGAAAGCAAATTATGACAAGAAAACCTATTATAAAGAACTCTTAGGAAGAAAAAAAAAGGGAGCATGGATTAGAACACAGACTTTTCTAGCCTTTCTAAAACAACCAGTACATTTGCTTTCATGCATTCCACATTCCACCAGGCCACATGCTGGGGTAATACAACCTCTTTCCACAGCGTGTTTGGGAAACGCAGATGGAGTTACTGACTGGCCATATGGCAAGGAGTAGCTATTGCAACCAGACAGCTGCAGGAAGTGGGCAACATCACTACCAGAATCACTCTTTAACAGTGTGCTTGTTTTGTTTAATTTGCAAGAGTGCCTTGCGTTTATTAGTAATATGATATCCCACAGAACTTTAGTTTTTAAAATGTAATTATATATATTTTTCAAATAATAGTTCACATTAATGATCCTGAAACACAAAGGTTTCAAGTAACTTCTGACACTGTTTGAAGCCTTTGAACTGACACTACTTGGCTCTTTTAATTCAGTAGAATCAACTTTGGACCTTTCATTTTATTTCCTTTCTGACAGTGCAATTTTGTTTTCACTAATAATCAAGGGTATTCCTGTGTGGCTCTGATTCAGTCAAATTAGAACCATGAATCAGACAAATTAAGCCCTTTTAAAACTCTCTTCATTACAATACACATGAAACAATTGTTTTCGTTACTAACCATACAATTAAACAAAAAAGAAAAAATCACAACACACTAACATATGTACTTTTAAATTCCATAGATTTGAATGGAACAGATGAGAAAGTTCTTAACATTTACAGCCGAATTCAATGGGGCTCAGTTTGGCTGAATCCTATCCTAAGCGTTGGCCATGACCCAAAACCATGAAGACACACTTATGAGAAACACTTGTGATGTACTCTAATATCTAAGCTCTATTATTGCCAAGAAAACAGAAAACCCATCTCTTGGGCTTTAGATGAATACCCATCACTTTGTATTAGAGAAACAACAATGAAAACCCATCAGAAAACTCATGACAGAAAACCCATCACTTTAGATGGAGAACACTGACATCTTTGCTTGGAAACCACCTAGAAAAGTGCTTCTGCATATGTATCAGTCTGCCACATGTGACCTGAGAAGAGCACTACAGCTGTACCTCCATATAACAAAAGATTCAGAGTCAGGCTTGGCACTACAAGAGGCAACAATAGTGGCAGCTCTCATGCTTCTAGTAGTGTCTTCTCTTTGGCCAACTGCAGGAACACGTACACTAGGAGGGAGACACTCAAAGCAAAGAGGTGGTTCTTACTCTCATAAGAAGCAGGAGTGGAAAACTTTCTTTATGTACAGGACAACTGGTTGTTAGGCTGATTTCCCATCATCAAAATCTACCAAAGCCTTTGCATTTCCCTGCTCTTTCTTCCAGGTAAATTCATCTGGAACACTGAGTTAAGGACTAGCAACATAGGTCCTGTCATCTGTCAGAGGGCCTCAAATGATTGTGGAAGCTGCATAAAACTATTCTTTACAATGACTGCATCTCCATATGGTGAATAGTTTGTGAACAGCAATTCTCCATGCAGATTAACAGTCCAACCCTATGAATGTCTACTCAGAAGTAACTCCTGTTATAGTCAATGGGGATTACTCCCAGGTAAGTATTAATAGGATGGCAGTCTGAGTCATTTTCTATATGTCATAAGGGACCCTTATATTTGGTCATTTGTGATGTGTGGTAGGAAACTGGTCAATCAACATAGTAAGCTATTCTTGCACATAAAGTGCCCACCATGTGACGGCAGCATCCACATAGAGTGGCCTGGCTTGGCTTGGTTCTATTCTATTACCTATGCTTTAACACCTACATGAAACTACTGGGGGAGATCATTCAAAGTTTTGGAGTTGGGTGTCACCAATATATGGATGACATCCCTCATTTTCACCTTTGACTAGAAAGGTGGTGGAAGTCCTGAAATGCTGTCTGGAGGCAGTGATGGGCTGGTTGAGTGATAATTAGCTAACATTAAATCCAGATAAGAAAGAGGTGTTATTCATGAGAACAGTGCTTCAGAAATTGAATTGTCAGCTTGTTCTGGATGTGGTTGCACAGCATTTAGAAGATCAGGTTTGCAGTTGGGGGATTCTCTTGAACCTGGTTTTGAACATGTCCAGCCAATAGTGGCTGGAGCCTGGAGTGTGCCAACTGCGTCCTTTTTCGGATTGGCATAATCTAGTATGGTTATCTATACACTGGTGACATCAAAATTAACTACTGTAATGCACTCTATGTGTTTAAAAATTGTACTTGAAACAGAATGCAGCTGCTCAGTTATTGACTGGGATTGGATCAAGACCATGTCACACCCCGACTGTACCATCTACACTGGCTGCCTATATGTTTTGTGGCACAGTTCAAAGTGTTGGTGATGAACTATAAAGCCCTCAATGATATGAACCTTAATTTTCAAAGTATTTTTTTGTATGAATCAGTCTCTCCTGTGAGATCATTGAGTGAGGCTCTATTGTGGGTGTTGCAACCTTTGGGAATGTGGTTAGCAGTGACTTATGGAAGGGCTTTTATCTGTTGTGGTACCTAGCCTGTGCCACTCCCTCCTGCTCACAATTGACTGGTTCTTCTGTGCAGGCATTTCAAACGGGAGTTAAGACTTCTGTTCAACCAGGCCTTTCTGCTAGTGATTCTGCTCTGTTTATGTTTCTTTTCACTGGTGATAGCTGCCCTGTTGTTGAATGTAGTTGTTTTGGGAATGTAGTTGTTTGGGATTGGAAAAAAAAAAAACCTGTAAAAAATGTTCTCTCTCTCTCTCTCTCTCTCTCTCTCTCTCTCTCTCTCTCTTTGTTATTGGTGGTTGGTTGATTTTAGATTATTGTGATCTGCCTTGAACTGTCCACTGCACTAGAAAAGGTGGGATACAAATGCTTTTAAATAAAGATAGCATAACGTCCATATGTCCATATCTGATCCAGCCGTAGACCTCTGCAGCCCTGTGCCTGGGGCAAAGCTCCACAATGGCGCCCCCCACAGGCTATCGCCACCCCCGTGGACAGAAATCCACCCCCCCCCACTCACCAGAGGCTCGTGGAGCCTTCTGCAACCTCCTCCCACGCCAGGGAAACCCCTGTGAGGTTCCCCGGTGCTATAAACTGCACTTCAGGCAAACCGGAAGCACATTTTCCACCCCTGTTGGAAGCCTCAGAGAGGCTTCTGCGGGGTCCCAGTGGCCAGCGCCCGGGGCATTTGCCCCAGGCAGGTCTATGGTAGGCACACAACTGATCTTGTCAATGTTGGGACTTTCAGTAAGCAGCAGAAGTGAATAATCTGCATCAAGTTAATAAAATAAAGTATATCATATACTAAAAGCAGATTCATCTTCTACATACATATGACATCTATCATCAGAAAAACATAGTTAACTTCTAAGAGATGCAAACAGAACTTCTTTCAATCCTGCACATGGTCTCCAGACTAAAACAAAATGCTGGTCCATGATCAGATAATGACATCTGCTATTTTACAGTAAAAACCTACTTTTATGCATTTTAACCTTTAATTACCAAAGCAGAAGTACTTTTCAAAGGTAGGAAAAAGGAAAATCCCCAGATCTTCATACACTTATTTCATTTGTAGAACAGAGCTAAAACCAGGGTCACATTTGTGGGAAGGTCGCCGTTACTGGGAGCAAAGGTACCACCAGCAATATTACCCAAACAATTTCCATTATCAGCACACTTATCAGGGACAAATGTAAGGAATGTCTCCAAGATGCACACTAATGTTGTGTAATTCCTGCCTCAGAGGGGAAAAAATGCTGCTTGTTTGGAAATAACCTCTTGAAATACCCTTTTGTGAGCTTGTGTCAGGCTCTGCTCAGTGCTGTATAGTGTAAGGCAAAGTTTCTCAGACTGTAGAGTGTAAGGCAAAATTTCTCACTAGGTGGGTCGCAAGCCAATTTCAGGTGGGTTCCCATTCATTTCAATATTTTATTTTTAACGTATTAGACTTGATGGTACCATGGGATGTGACTACATTTGCAGAAATGTTACAGATCTGTACTTTTAACAAGCTACTGTGTATATTCTCTTAACAGTGATAGTCAATGGAATGTACTCCTGGGTAAGTGTGGGTAGGATTGAAGCCCAGGATGGTAAAAACTCTTCCTGCTTGATGATGTCACTTCTGATCATGACATCACTTCTGGTGGGTCCTGACATTCTCACTCTAAAAAGTGGGTCCTGGTGCTAAAAGTGTAAGAACCACTTTGTAGAGTGTAAGGTTAATTTGGAAGCGTTGGGTTTATTCATCTGCCCTTAGGATAAGATAGGTTAGTATTTTTAAAGTGTGTGCAGTATCTTAAAAAAAACAACACACCAGATATTTCACATCATGTGGGGGGGGGGGGAAGGAGGAGAAAGAATCAGAGTTGATGTTTCAATGAAAATGACGACCTGCCTGCCAGCCAAATCCTATCCACACTTTCCTGGGAGTAAGCCCCATTGACTCTAATGGGACTTACTTCTGAGGAGACACGCATAGGATCGCGCCCTCAATCCGGTGTCTCGTCCACAAGTGCAGCGGTCCCCCGCCCCCTCTCCGTTCACTCCTGACTTATCTGGATGCTAACCTGGGTTAGCAAACAAACTTGATCCGCAGCTCTCGGGAGACTTTAAACGGAGCCCTTCTGCCGGTTCCACCCCCACTCCGGTTGTTCCCCTGCCCGTGCGCGCCCAGCCAAGGGCACCGCCGCCGGCACACGCGTCAAACTTCCTCGGTGGAGCAATCGGGTCCGTGTCTCCCGGTGCCATGGAGATAAAGGCTCGCATGGGGGGAAGCCATCCTCATCATCACCACCGCGGGAGAGAGAGAGCCCCAGCCAGCTGGCAGCTGGCCCCGTCCTCCCAGCCTGCAGGCACAATGGCCGGGCAGCTGCTGGCGAAAGCCTCTGGAGCTGCGCTTACCTGCGGGGGGGACTGCCGGGCTCCACGCGGGCGGGGAGACGGGACGGAGCGTAGGAGTGGTAGGCTGTCAGCACCACGCTGCCCGAGTCCTTGATCTCCATGGCCGGAGGCGCATGTCTTCCTGCAGACGGGGCTGCCCGCTCGCCGCTCCGGGGAGCCCGTCAGCAAAGCCCGGCCATGGCCGCCTCGCCCCTCGCTGCCGAGTGCCGGGCGGGCCGGGAACGAGCGTGCATTCGAAAACACCGCCCCCCGCGCGCCCGCCCGCCCGGGAGGAGGACCCGCAGCGCCGCCAGGAAACCCGACACCCGGCCTCGTCCGCCCAGGCGCAGAGGGACGCGCAAGGCTGCCGGGGGAAGAGGCGCTCCCGCAGGGAAGCAACAGCCAGCCCCGCTCCAGGCGCCAGGCATGCCCAGGACTGACCCCTTGTGGTCCAGCAAAGGGGGCCAGCTGAGCAGGGGCAGGGACTGACCACACAGATTCCCCATAGGTTGACCAACCAGATCAGTGGTTCTCAAACTTTGAGCACCAGGGCCCACTTTTGAGACTGAGAATCTGTCAGGACCCACCAGAAGTGATGTCCTGACATCATCAAGCGGGAAGAGTTTTAATTATCCTAGGCTGCAAAGCTACCCAGAAGGAAGTCCCATTGATTATCATTGTTCAAAGTATATACAGAGTGGTAGCCTATGAAAAGCACAGATCTGTCACATGTCCCCAAATGAAGTCTCATACCATGGCAGCATCAGGTCTAATAGATTTAAAATAAAATATCGACATGAATGGGGACACACCTGAAATTGGCTCATGACCCACCTAGTGAGTCCCCACCCACACTTTGAGAAACACTGAGGTAGATTCCAAATGGCAGCATTTCAAATTTTGAATACAGTGTTCTGTATTTTAAATATGTCCATACTTTGCATTGGAAATGAGCCTAATAGAGCAGTGTTTCTCAAACTGTGGGTCGAGAGTCACTAAGTGAGTCACGAGCCAATTTCAGGTGGGTCCCCATTCATTTCAATATTTTATTTATTTCTGGTCTAGGGTTTGATCGTGGAGAAGTGTGCTGAGGGGTTGGTCTCTTCCAGGCTTATGGTTGCTGATCAGTTTCACAATCTACTTTTAAAATGCCCCCCCCCGCCGCCCAAACGGAGGAGCTATCTAGTCTGCAGTTTCCAATAGTAGCCAAAAGCCATAAGATTATTCCAGAAACTCACAAGCAGGGCATGATAGCAATGATCATTCTTCATTGTTTGTTCCCACCTTCTGCTCTTCAAAGGTATACTTTCCTGTGAACATATAAGTTTCAGTCAGTTGTAATGCAGATTATGATTATATTATGTTCCTCTTTAGTCATTATTTAGTAACCCAACATGCCTTGAACTCTTTAGCTTTTCATCAGCAGAAAGGTTTTTCAATTCCCTTCTCATTTTATTTGCTCTGTCTTTTCTAGCTCCAATGACAGGCAGAACTATAAAACCATTGCTGTTTTCAATGAGCTGACCCCCAGATCTCTTTTCTGAATTGACACAACTAGTTTAAATCCCATCGGTATATAGGTTAAATGCCCTAGGGCAGTGTTTCCCAAACTGTGGGTCGGGACCCACTAGGTAGGTCACGAGTCAATTTAAGGTGGGTCCCCATTCATTTCAATATTTTATTTTTAATATATTAGATTTGATGCTATCCTGGTAAGTGACCACATTTGGGGAAATGTCACAGATCTGTACGTTTAATGGGCTACTATGACGATGCTTTTAACAATGGTAGTCAATGGGACTTACTCCTAGGTAAGTGGGAGTAGGATTGCAGCCAAGGATTGTGAAAAATTTTCCTGCTTGATGACATTACTTCCGGTCATGACATCACTCCTTGTGGGTCCTGACAGATTCCCATTCTAAACAGTGGGTCCCAGGGCTAAAGGAGCGAGAACCACTGCCCTAGGGTACATTATTTTGTAGTAATAATTTATTATTAAAATTCAGCTAGGGTTTGTATTATTTATTGGCCAGCCATTTTGTTGCCCATCCATCCAGTTTGGCATGATCCTTTCAGAGTTATTTGTGGGTCATTTCAGATTTTGTTATCCAGAGTCATTGCATCTTTCTCAAATGTGGAGACCTCACTGCTCACCCTTGACTCCGAATTCCTTTGCAATTGGCTGGCAAAGCACCAACATGATTTCCCATCACAAAATATTTGCAACTTGATCCTTTTCTGCATGGCTGCAGAAAATACTTTTTCCTCTATTTCATTTTAGCCCTGGCACTGTAGCCCCGGGCTGCTCCATTAGGAAGAGGCAGCTTGTGTTCAAATCCAGTTTTCAGGCAGAATTAATGCACTACAAACAGTTAAAAGCACTCATTTAACATTAACGGTCAATAAATCACCATTCTGAATGGATAAGTGGATAACAATCTATTTTGTCTGTGTAACATCTGTTGTATTACACAGCACTAACCCTGTAGCAATACCCTCTGGCCCATTAAGGGCCACTTTGCTGACATCTTCCCTTTGAGTCTTTGTAGGGTCCCTGGACTAATGGCCATATTGCCCAGTTTATGGAATTGTTTAGACAAAAATGGCACTTTAGTAGCAGTGCATAGACTTTGATAGCTAAAGCCCTCAATTCTGTAGCCAATTCTGTGCAACCAATTAAAAGTTGCCAATTCTGTGCAACAGGGAGAATCTTGAAGAGGCTCCCAGTGTGGAAGGGATTGTCTCTCCCGAATTGGCCTTTTCAGCCACACTAGACGCTGTTCCAGAACCACCGTTCAGAGCGCAATACCATAGTCTTTCGAGACTGAAGGTTGCCAACAGACCTCTGCAACAAAAGATAGAATCTACTGGGCATAATCCCATACTTCATCTTCTTGCACTGGAATTGTTGAGTAGAACATGCATCTTCAAAGACAATTATTGAAAATTAATATAGAAAACTTAGGTGATAACATAAGTTTAAAACTCAGTTAAGATCAGTCATACTGGTTTTAACAAGATAAATGGTTGACCGTGATCTTGTAATATGTTGTTCCAAAATAGTACAAATAAAATATACTTCTCAAAAACAAGCTGTCTGTATGTCAGGGGATGCATCAGAGTTTGAACAGCTTGTACATTGGCTAAGGTTCACACTTTCAGGTGGTTCACCCAACAAGGCCAACCCTGAATCTTCAGCACTGGTGGCAGTAGTAGTGCTCTTTGTGATCGAGAGTGAACAGATGGTGTCATGGGGTGTCTAGGACAGGCTTGGTCTCTTGATTCCAGTCAACCTAGGGCCAGCACTAATTTATATCTTCTATGGCAGTGTTTCTCCAACTGTGGGTCAGGACCCACTAGGTGAGCGGGTTGAGACATAATTGTTGAGACATAAATGCGCACAAAGCACTTCCTCATTTCATCACAGAAAGGAAGTGCTATGTGCGTGATTACCTCTCAACATTCCAAGCATTGGGGAGCCCTGTAGAGGGCTGCGCATGGCTCCCTACACCTCTGGAGGCTGCAGCAGCCCTACATTAGTGAAAGTAAGTAAAAAGCACCCCTGCCAGGATCGCCTCACTGCCTTGGTACCTCCGCTGCAAAAACTTTCTTAGGGAATAAATCCCCCTAAAAGTTTGAGAACCATTGGTATATATCACAGACCCCAAGTAATTAATCCATTGTGGATGGTAGATTCATTTTTTTTCTATATATGTGACTACAATTCTTTTTTTATTAAAAAATAAGCAATCATTTCACACTCTTCTAAATATATATATTCTAAGGGTTTATGTTGTGGAACACCACATTGCTCTATGAAAGCAGGGAATTTGTGAAGGGTGATGAGGAAGATGGCACAGCCACTCCTATGCCCTTCCCATGCCCCATCTTCTCCACCATTTTTTGGGTACTGCAGGGCCTTGCCCTGGGCCCCACAGTCTTCAGAGGTGCAATATTGCATTTCAGCCACAGAAGACAATTAGAAGACAATAACCTCTCTACTTTGATGGCTTTCCTTGCAGGATAAGAGACCTTCCCTCAGTCTACTTTGCAGATTTTATATATTAATCATTAATATTTAATTTATTAACATTGGCACTTAAGGAATCTATTTTTAAAATTCTCACTTTGGTATTTTTGGTTCTGTTTTTCATTGAACCTCAGGAACTTAAACAACTACAATTAACTGTCAGAATGACTTTTCAGTCATATAATTTGTAACAACCATCTTCAAAGGACCTAATTTCAAAAGACTCCTGTTCATATCATTCAATCTGTTCATGAAAGGATGGGATTTTAGCTTCATGAAAACTGTACACATCTGCTGCACAGGCAAAACGAGGTGTAACATGTCAAGATACAAATGACCCTTTCAAAGGAATCATTCAACAATTTATTCATCAACAACTACCTGAGATGTGAATTTCAAAGGACATATTTTCTTTATCTTTTATCTGCATACTTTCATAACTGCCATGACTTTATATAACTGCATCACTGGAAACAATGAACAAACCTCAACAGATTTCAGTCCTTACACAGGGAGAATGGAAAAGATACATTTCACAATAAGGGCGTCAGTGGCATTCCGGGGCGGGGCGGGGGAGTAAGGTTTGCAGGTGCTTCCACATGCCATGTAAGCAGCCCCATCCCCTCTACTCTTAAGCCATTCTGAGTGGTGAGAGCAACATCGAAGAGATGCCTGGAGTGGCTCTGAAGGCTAGGGGAGGGGCCGCTTACACAGTGCATTGAAGTGCCTGCAAAACTTACCATTTTGGCCTCTTTCTGGGAACACCACTGAAGGGTCCTGCAACCAGCAAGACTGAGTATGCTAGTGGATGATAAAGCAACTGGAGGGTGCTACGTGGATTATCCCAGTGGGATTTTCCCCCCATTTTTATCCTTTTTTTGCGTTTTGCTACTGAGGTCCACAACTTTGGTTCATTTCAATATGAATGCATTGACTATGGTTGAATATCTAGACTGATATGGTACCCTTCTACATCAACCAGTGGAAAGAAATAAGTCACATACTCCGTGTTTTTTGTTTCAGCTGGGGTTTGGCAAATGTACCCTTGAATTATGCCAGGACAGTTTGCCTTTTGATTCCTACCAGTAACAATGTAATCATGTCTCACACTGCATTTTACTTTTGACTATTGGCTAATCATTACCTTTTGCATCTTAATATAGAGCAGAATGGCAATTTCATGAAGCCTTCAAACTATGGTAACAATGAATGATTATCTTAAGAGTTCTAAAGCAATTTCTCTTTGTAACATATTCATTTATTCCTCAATCATTATTCATATGCTTACTAACTTTTATGGGCTTAATTTAAAAAAGATGCTGTACGCTTCCATTCATAGGCTCCTGCAGTGTTTCTTCTTAATGCAGCGTTTGATCCCTTTCAGCTTGGAGCAGTGACATCATTTCTGTGGTCTGGTTTGCTGAAGCGGGAAATAAACATTAACCAGTGAAGTGGTGCAGTAGCCTAGAAGTGGTGGGGAAACTTGGCTCTTCCTTGAAATACAAATTGGGAATCTGGCATATGGTGCCATAGCAAAAAAAGAAGGCACATCAAGAAAGTGGTATACACAAAGCAGAAACACAGAAGGCTGTTAAAAGAAAATAATACTGGAACAGGAATTTGAATATAGCAGAAAAAGGCAAATAGTACGTCACATGGATTTTAATCAGCCTTCTTCATTCTTTAGCAATTTACTCCATTGTAACAACTTCAGATAGTAGCATACTCAAAGAATTAGCATTCCAGAGCAACTAAGGTATCTCAATGTTTTTTCCACGCCACAAGATTATGCTCCAAGATTTGGCTCCATGAGGATTTGTTACTAAGGACTGAAACCATAACTAAAGAAAACCATCATGCTGGCATTCCCACTTTAAACAAAATGTAAGAGAAATTATAGGCTCACACAAGAAAGCGCAAAGTAAAAAAAATTGTGGAGTGTGGAATGGGAGAGGATAAAGTAAACACAAGATGAATCAGGGATAAATGGCTTTGCTTAATATATGCTTAAAGTAGATTACAGCTTTTGGAAGGTGTTTTGATGCTGGCGTTTTGCCACTTTGAATATGATAACCCTATTTTATCAGTAATGTATGAATTTTCTCAGGAGCTGTAATGAATGGATTTGGAAGCTAAATTCCCAACTATTAATTGGTATGGGAAAATCTTTGAATTTTGCTTTTGTATGAATGTGTTTTTTTATAGTCCACAACCCAAAGGGCAGCTATTTAAGCAGCAGTCTTTGAAGGCTGCGAGGTTCTCAAGCTATGACTTCCACCAGTAGATCCTGACTTCACTACCTGATCCCTCAGCACTCTGATACCTCAGCAAATCAGGTAGATTAGGTTTTGTGGATCAAGAGAACCTAGACTGCAGTGATGGACTAAATAACACCATCTGAACTCAGTCTGACTGTGGTCAACTGGCTCCACAAGTTTTGCCAGGACTTACAAAGCCTTGCACTGAAGCTAATTGGTGGTGGATAGGTCGATGAAAGTGTCGACCCAGTGTGTGGCAGCAGTAAAGAAGGCCAATTCTATGCTTGGGATCATTAGAAAAGGTATTGAGAACAAAATGGCTAATATTATAATGCCATTGCACAAATCGATGGTAAGGCCACACCTGAAGTATCGCATCCAGTTCTGGTTGCCACATCTCAAAAAGGACATAGTGGAAATGGAAAAGGTGCAAAAGAGAATGACTAAGATGATTACTGGGCTGGGGCAACTTCCTTATGAGGAAAGGCTATGGCGTTTGGGCCTCTTCAGCCTAGAAAAGAGATGCCTGAGGGGGGACATGATTGAGACATACAAAATTATGCACAGGAACAATAAAGTGGATAGAGAGATGCTCTTTACACTCTCACATAACACCAGAACCAGGGGAAATCCACTAAAATTGAGTGTTGGGAGAGTTAGGACACAAGAAAATATTTCTTTCCTCAGCGTGTGGTCGGTCTGTGGAACTCCTTGCCGCAGGATGTGGTGACGGCATCTGGCCTAGGTGCCTTTAAAAGGGAATTGGACAAGTTTCTGGAGGAAAAATCCATTACGGGTTACAAGCCATGATGTGTATGTGCAACCTCTTGATTTTAGAAATGGGTTATGTCAGATGCAAGGGAGGGCACCAGGATGAGGTCTCTTGTTATCTGGTGTGCTCCCTGGGGCATTTGGTGGGCCGCTGTGAGATACAGGAAGCTGGACTAGATGCGCCTATGGCCTGATCCAGTGGGGCTGTTCTTATGTTCTTAATTCTTTAATCTGAGCAATTGAACCCACACCCAAAATAAAAGATGACACAACTGGATTGAATTAAACTTGAGCCACAAGTTCATTAAAGAGAAATCTGCAGTATATCAGTCAACTATGATAAATATAGTTTGGGTACCAGCCTCAGGTGATGCTTTTCTCCCCCCCCCCCACCTTAGGGGAACCACCCCAGCTCACAGCAGTCCCTTGACTGTTTGTCAAGACCAAACAGTTGACTGTGTTGAAGGAGGCAACTGCTTAAATTAGCTTTTTCGTCAAGCCCCTGAACTCTGAGTGAGTGAGGCAGTAGGGAGGGTGATCAAAACAGCAAGTGATAGGTAAACATCTTTTTTACTTAATTACTTAAGAGGATTGGCATGCACATTTGCTGCTGGGATCCCCATCCTCCAGCATGCTCCGTGTTCTCACCCTCCCCACCCTGAACTGCCCCTTCCACAACCTGATCTGGGCTGGCAGAGCAACCTGGTAAGTTGGGCATGCTCAAAGTGCTGCCGGCCATTTCCAACAGTGGCTCCATTGCAATGCAACAAGGCCTATGGTAGAAGATTGCAAAAACCACTGCTGTAGGCCCTCGATAGGACTGAGCCATAGGTGGAAGTGCTCTGTGTGGAAGTAGAGTATTCATGTGTCACATGACAGTGCATGCATCACTTCACAGTGCATGCATGTGCAATACCCATCAAAAGTGTCCCTAAAAAGTATTCAGAAACTGCCACTGGTTCAGAATGCTATGACCAGACTACCAATGGGGGTCATGTTGGAGAAGCATATCATTCTCACTTTGCGGAACTACACTGCCTTCCCATGTTTCCAGATCCAATTCAAAGAGCTGGTCTTGAAAGCCCTACATGTTTAGGTCATCAGTACTTAAGGACCACCTTCTACCATATGATTCTATGTGTCCATTAAGATCTTCAGGCTTGGTTCCATGGGTCATAATTGACGACCATGCACATGGAGTCCTCTCCATGATAGCCACCAGGTTGCAGAACTCCCTCTGCTTTTAAAAAGACACTGAAACCCAACTGTTCTACCAAGCTTTCGCCTGTGAGCTGCTGTTGAAGCCTTCAAATTTTTGTCTTTCTTTTAATTACTGTTTTTAATCTGATTTTATTGTAAATTTCTTTTGTATTTTCAGACTTTGTTAGTTGCCCTGGGATGGCTTGTGAAAAGTCTGATAGATATGGAAACAAACAAACAAACAAACAATAAAACATATTTTCAATTTGAGGCTTTTGTGCAATTGTGTTGACTACAACAATACTGTAGGTACACTAACTGCAAGTATAACTGTTTGTAAATTTCTATTGTTACTTCTATGCTGGTCTGAGACCGTTAAATAAACTACTACTACTACTACTAACTGCAAGAATGGCAAAGATCAATTTTCTTTTTTGACTTTGTATCTTTGTGTTGTTCAGACAACTAAACCAGAGGGTAACATTCTGATCAAATCTCTTAAAAATCTAGCTGGACAGCAAAGCTAGATTGATCTTTGCTGTTATACTTCCAAACAGCTTGAAAATTGCCCAAGTCTCCAGTTATTTAGCTGTTCTTGGGCTTTGCTGACTTTGCCTTCTTCCTAAGCTTCATATCTGCATCCCATGCCTGTGCCTTGAGCTTCTGCACCTTTCTTGCCTTTCCCTTAATGTATGCCTACCTATTTAGGATTGACCTGGAGTCTCCAGGAATCAAGGTCCGTCTCCAGGAGGTTATTGAAAGCAACCCTGGATTTTTTAAATGGAGCCTCTCTGGTTACATGGCTTCTCTCTCAGAGAGTAGCCTCTCTGGCTACTTCATGTTGTGTGTGTGGGGGGGGGGGGCGGGAAGTTTCCTGGAATAGCTTCAGTCAGCATTTGCATCTCTAGCCCTGGTTCCTCTTGGACTTTGCTACTTCATTATCTCATAACTTACTCTTATGTGACTGACCATCAAGTAAGTGCCAAGTCCTTCAGGTGAGCATTCCAAAGGAGGATCAGAGTGGAGATTGTGCTGGACTAGGGACATGTCAAGGGTGGGCTGGAATGTATATCAGTGGCAGTGATGATGCTGATATCTTATTCCCCTGGCCTGAAGAAAACACAGGTCATGGTTCAGGATGTGGACTCACCTCCCTGCATTACAATCTCTGAGCATGAACTGGAGGTTGTCCATGACTTTGTGTACCTTGGCTCAACGATCTCCGACACTCTTTCTCTCGATACCAAGCTAAACAAGCACATCGGTAAAGCAGCTACCACGTTTTCCAGACTCACAAAGAGAGTCTGGTCCAACAAGAAGCTGACAGAACATACCAAGATCCAGGTCTACAGAGCTTTCGTCCTGAGTACACTTCTGTACTGCAGCGAGTCATGGACTCTTCGCTCACAACAGGAGAGGAAACTGAGCGCTTTCCACATGCGCTGCCTCCGACGCATCCTCGGCATCACCTGGCAGGACAAAGTTCCAAACAACACAGTCCTGGAACGTGCTGGAATCCCTAGCATGTATTCACTGCTGAAACAGAGACGCCTGCGTTGGCTTGGTCATGTCGTGAGAATGGATGATGGCCGGATCCCAAAGGATCTCCTCTATGGAGAACTCGTGCAAGGAAAGCGCCCTACAGGTAGACCACAGCTGCGATCAAGGACATCTGCAAGAGGGATCTGAAGGCCTTAGGGATGGACCTCAACAAGTGGGAAACCCTGGCCTCTGAGCGGCCCGCTTGGAGGCAGGCTGTGCAGCATGGCCTTTCCCAGTTTGAAGAGACACTTTGCCAACAGTCTGAGGCTAAGAGGCAAAGAAGGAAGGCCCATAGCCAGGGAGACAGACCAGGGACAGACTGCACTTGCTCCCGGTGTGGAAGGGATTGTCACTCCCGAATTGGCCTTTTCAGCCACACTAGACGCTGTGCCAGAACCACCTTTCAGAGCACGATACCATAGTCTTTCGAGACTGAAGGTTGCCAATAAAATTCCCCTGGCCTGGGCCCTCCAAACCCCTTTGGTCCTACTTGGATTTATGCCAGCAAAAGAGCTGGCATAGATCAGAATAGGCCCATTGGGGACCATGGTGCAGCAGAGGACGTAAGTATAAAAGTTTTTTATTTATCTCTCTGCCACTCCCTGGTCCCTGGCTGGCCCATAGCATGCAGTGGATGCTGTCTCAGTGCTGCTGCATTCCCTGGGCCAATCTTGGTTGAGATTGGACTGTAAGACCACAGTGACCAGATCTCTAAGTTTTCCTGGGACATTCCTGCTTTGGAGGGACAATGTCCCAAGTTTCCCTCAGTTTTGTTCAAATATCTATGAAGAAAGAGTTCATGGGTTGGCAATGTCAAAGACAATGGCAGGGCTAACACGGGGGAAGCAGAACAGAGTGGCAACGATCCAGGTTCCTTGACAGCTGAGCTGGGAGCAGAGAAAGAAGCAGAACACCATGGTGGTGGTGGTGGGGAGACTAGAAATGGATAGGTTTCTTAAGCTCCAGTTTATTTCTCTCTAGAGAGATCTATAAGCTCTTTTAGAAAATCCCCCTTTTTTGTTTTTAATATCCTTGGTCAGTTTCCAGCAAAAATAGCATTCATAATTGGGCACAGCTAGACAGTGTGCACTGCAGCAAAATGCTACAGCATCCTCTTATTCTAATCAGAATCATCAACTTGAATGTGCACAGTGTAACAGACAGAGAACAAGAATTAACGAAGTCCCTTGTTAGAAACTTGCATCTGATTCAGAAACAGTTCATTCAATGCAGTAATATGTGGCGATAGTCCCACCACAAATCAAACAATATGGAGGAAAATCTTTTTAATGCACCATAGATGAAAATAGTCCACACATACAGTCTATTATCCCCTAGGGCCTAATTTATTATGACACAATGGTCCACACAACACATTATTGATTATTCGGAAGTGTAGCCAAATTGAAACAAATATCCAATAATATTCACTGGAGGCACCCAAAACCTACCCTGGCAACATCTGTACAATGTCATCAACACATATAATCTTAATTCATTTTTGCCCAGCCCACAGGTATACACATTTGGTCCCTGTTGCATATATGCAGCATTGGGCAGAAATGGGTTAAAAGAAGGCAATAACCTTTTGCTAACCAGTCAGATTCAGAAGTCCCCATAGACTTCCAAGGAGGATGCTGTAGCATTTTGCTACAGTGCATGCTATCTAGCTGCGCTGGTGAAACTGTGATTAACACAGAGAGCCAGATACTAGGGAATTCAACCGTGGGTCATGTCTTTGAAGCAGCTTGCAATCGGTTGGAAAAGGTCAACCAGAAGTCATCCTTTTGGTGCCAGTGAGTATCAGTATTTGTTTCAGGCACATTTGATGGATGGAGGCGTTGGCATCTCAGAGCATCTCACAGCTAAACTATGAGCTGTGTTATTTGAGTTTTCATAGCAAATTATATTGGTAATTAATATGACAATGTAAAAGTGCATCTCTCTGGATTTTAAAAAGGCAGTTAAGAAACTATCTGTTCCAAAGGCAACCAACAACCATTTTTTTCCTTTTCTCTCTGACAAACTTCCTTGTTTTTTTTTCCTATTTCAGGCTCACACATCTGTCTGCAAACTCCGTGATCCAGGATAACTTTTTGTTACTGCACTGAAGAAAAAATAAAGTTACACATGACTAGTTTTTCAAAGCAGTTCAGTTGGATTCCATTTGAGATTTGCAAGAGCCCTGAGTTTCTTAAAGATATATCTACTAAGTCTGTGAGCACAGGAGCTTCTTGTGCTTCTTTATGCTTCCCTTTGCCAAACTGATCGGTAGGAGGAGATGGGGTACAGGGTAACTTGGACTGTGTTCCTCTGCGAAATGGGAAGAAGGTGTGGAGGGGGCAGAAGCTTTGTGAATGGTTATGTAAGGGCACTCTATACTCGCATGTGTGAAAATTTCTTGGGCTGCAATCCTATATGTATTGGCAACCTTCAGTCTCGAAAGACTATGGTATCGCGCTCTGAAAGGTGGTTCTGGCACAGCGTCTACTGTGGCTGAAAAGGCCAATTTGGGAGTGACAATCCCTTCCACACCAGGAGCAAGTGCAGTCTGTCCCTGGTCTGTCTCCCTGGCTATGGGCCTTCCTTCTTTGCCTCTTAGCCTCAGACTGTTGGCAACGTGTCTCTTCAAACTGGGAAAGGCCATGCTGCACAGCCTGCCTCCAAGCGGGCCGCTCAGAGGCCAGGGTTTCCCACTTGTTGAGGTCCACTCCTAAGGCCTTCAGATCCCTCTTGCAGATGTCCTTGTATCGCAGCTGTGGTCTACCTGTAGGGCGCTTTCCTTGCACGAGTTCTCCATAGAGGAGATCCTTTGGGATCCGGCCATCATCCATTCTCACGACATGACCAAGCCAACGCAGGCGTCTCTGTTTCAGCAGTGAATACATGCTAGGGATTCCAGCACGTTCCAGGACTGTGTTGTTTGGAACTTTGTCCTGCCAGGTGATGCCGAGGATGCGTCGGCGGCAGCGCATGTGGAAAGCGCTCAGTTTCCTCTCCTGTTGTGAGCGAAGAGTCCATGACTCGCTGCAGTACAGAAGTGTACTCAGGACGCAAGCTCTGTAGACCTGGATCTTGGTATGCAATCCTATACGCATTAATAAATCCCATTATACTCACAGCCCAATCCTAACTAACTTTTCAGCAGTGATGCAGTCATGCCAATGGGGCATGTGCTGCATCTTCCTGTGGGGGGGCGGGGGGAGGAAGGCAGTCACAGAGGCCTCCTCAAGGTAAGGAAATATTTATTCCCATACCTCGGAGCTGCATTGCAGCTGCATTAGCACTGGAAAGTTGGTTAGGATTCAGTTGTCAGTGGAATTTGGTTCTGAGTAGATATGCAACAGATTGTGCTGCAAGTTTTGTAAACTTAATTTGACCGTTATAAATAAATAACCGTGTCGTCCCTTGTGGTTAGCTTCACATTGTTGAAGCATCTGGAGCTTTTTGCTCTGTGAGTACGTTAGTCTGACAGGATGAATTGCTGCCCGGAGTACAAGTACACCTGAGGGTTATTCCAGCAAATGCTCCTTTTGCCCCTTTCTGCTGTGGCTGTTCTTTCCAAATAGTATAGCCACAAGCAAGCAGCTTCAACAGCTAGCAGGGGATCTTCCTATTTTTGTTCTCAATGAGGCTGCAGTGCTATGTGCACGTACCTGGGAATAACCCCATCTGACTACAGTGGGACAAACTTCTGAGTAAATATGTATAGAATTGTGCTGTTAATGTGTACTGTACAAATGCTTATGCACATTGGGCACAATCCTAACCAGGTCTACTCAGAAGTAAGTCCTATTCTGTTCAGTGGGGCTTACTCTCAGGAAAGTGTGGTTAGGATTGCAGCCTTTGTATCGTTCTGATCCACAATCAAGTAATATAGTGCATACTCTTCAATATGTTGCTGCTGTTCTAATGAAGAGCCCAATCCTCTGCATGTCTATTCTGAAGTAAGTCCAATTATAGTCAATGGGACTTACTCTCAGATAAGTGTGGATAGGATTGCAGTGATAGTGAAGACTGGAACCTCATCTGCAAGTGTAACATTACATAGTCAGTAGGTGCGGGACCACATCCTGTGTGCACATAGCATTCTTCCAAAAGTTAGTTCCTTTGCAATCATGCTCATCTGTCACCCACTTTCTGTTCCTTTCAGTCATGGTGGTCTGGTAGTGTAAAAGTTTTACTAATGGCAGTCTTCTGCCAGTGTTCTGCCAGTGTTCTGCCAGGGTTCTGCTAGCACAATGGGACTTAGAACTTATCCAACTCTAACCAGAATAGACTGAATTTGTTACTATAACAAATGCTGCTTTGCCACCAAGAACTGCACAGCGGTATGCTTAACTACCCATTTTCTTATGCTATTACACACAACTGCGGTGTACCAGGGTAGGACAAAGGGACAAATGCCTTAGGTGCCAGGCTTGGGGGGTGGCACCATGCCACCATCCACCACCCTGAGGCACCTCCCTGTAGCACTCAGTTGGCCGGTGCACAATGTGAGGACTGCCCCCTTAGGGTCTTTCACCCAGAGGCATTCTGAGGACTAGGGAAGTAGCGCACTGACTCCCTGACCCTCTGAAGGCCTTGTAAAGCCCTTGGAGGGCCTAAAAAAAATCACTTCCGGTTTCACAGGTCTGTGAAACCGGAAGTGATGTTTTTTAAGCCCTTAGAAGAACTGCTGAGGAGGGGGGGGGCTGTGTGTGGCCTCCCTGGGCCTCCAGAAGGGGGGCAGGGGGTGGCAGCCCAATTGGGTGGGGGGGAGCGGGCTTGCAGCTTGGCCAATGGTAGGCCATTGTTCCTATTATCTGGGCTACTGGGCTATTATCTGGGAACATCTGGGCTACTTTGAGCATTCTTTGGACCATATTCCAGATGGTGCAGTATATGGGAGGACTCATTAAATTTGGCATCCTTTCCCTGAAAAGGCTCAGGGGGTAGGTGGGGAAGATGTGGAGAAGAGAACTTTGAGAGAGGAAGTTGCTAAGTTAAAAGGGTTAATTCACATAGAAAGAGAGAAAAATCTCACTTATGTGGAGGCCTTGGCAAATGCCCACAAAGATATGAAGGCAGCAGAAAGCCTTAATAAGGCACAGGCAGGATGCCTGGTTGAACTAAAGTGCTGGTCTGGACTAGAGATAAAGGGGTGGGGCTGCAGGAGCAGCAAAGAGGGCCTCTGACTCTTTTCAGGCTGGCAGATTGGGAAGCACTGTGTTTGTTGCCAATTTGAATTATAAAGTTGGCTGGAAGAAACTGAAGAATGTGTTCAGCATGACCGGTGTGGTTGTCTGTGCAGAAATTTTTAAAGACAAAGATGGCAGAAGTTGAGGGATCGGCAATGTGACTTTTGAGCAAGTGATTGAAGCTGTTCAGGCCATCTCCATGTTCAATGGGCAGTTGCTGTTTGGTAGACAGATGCACGTGAAGATGGATGAATGAACCTTACCAAACAGAGACTGTTTCCCTCCAGAGCGGCTTCAGCAGCTTCCTCATGGACTTGGGGGCATTGGTATGGGGCTGGGACCAGGAGGGATCCCTATTGATGCAAACCACTTGAACAAGGGCCTGGGGATAGGCAGCTTGGAACCTGGAGGAACGGGTATAAAAGGCTTGGGCTTTAGGATGAACAAAATGGGAGGAATGGAAGGCCCTTTCCATGGCGTGGAGCTTGGGCCATTACCCTCCTAGAATGGGGCTTAGCAGGATGAATAAAATGGGCTGTGCAGTTGGAGGTGGGTTTGAAAGAGACTCCCCAAGAAATGGAACGGGAATTCCTCATAGTTTTGGGGATGCCCTAGAGAGGGGAACAGATAGAGGTGGAGGAGCCAGCATGCCTGCAATTAATAGGGTGGCCTCTGGACTTAACTGCAGGACCACTGGGCTTGATAGGCTGCCCTCTGGGATAGGGCATGACATAGACCAAATGGGCACCAGAATGGATAGGATGGGATTAGACTGTAGGGGAGCTTCAGCGACCAGTATGGAGAAGATATGGCAGACCAAGGGGTGGATGGCCCAAGAAAGAAACCAATTGATCAAGGGGACCACTGTGACACCAAGGGGTGAAATGTAGTGGAAGAGCGGAATATCTGGCAAGGAGGTAGAATGTGGTGTCAGCAGTGGCCCCTTTAAGAATTAAGGCCTGGGCTTTCAGCAAAGGGTGTGCTGCACAGCTGCAGCCACTGAAGGCAATAAAGCTCTCAGGCATAAGAGCACCTGCTGAAGGGAGAGTTAGGTGTGGGAAGAGGAAAAGCTTGAGAACAGATTGGGGAAAATTGTTGAATGGACTTTGGAGACTGCTGGAGACACTGGAGTTTGGTTGCTGTGCTCAAGACCTGCTGAGGACCAAGGGTCTGCTGTAGTGGTGGGAGGCTGCTGGCAGGAGAGAGGACCTCTGCAGGTTGAACAGGCAAGCTACCCTGGAGGTGGGGTCTAGCAGGACTGCAGGGCAGAACCAGGGTCATTTGTTGGGGGAAAGAAGGAGAGCTAATTTGCTTAAAGTGGATATAATTCTCCAGGCAGAGCTTGGCCTTGGAATCTGGCAAAACAAAGCCTCATTCTAGTAGTGTGAAAACTGTGCCATCACATGCTTCAGAGCCACTGGCAGAAATGGCCAGAGGCTCCCAAATGCCCCATCAGAGCAGGTAAGGTGATGGCATGGGCAATTTGTGGGTGGTTCAGGGAAGGGTTGGATTGGATTGGAGCAGAGCAGAGCAGAGTGGACTGAACTGGGGATGGTTTGTGGGCAGGTAGAGGAGGGTTTTAGAGACAGTAGCACATGCCAAGGACCTATTGTCCTTTTCCTACCCTGACACACCCCCAGGTGTATGTCTGACATAAGTCTGACGAAACCTATTGGAGGCCAGGTGGCCTATGGAGAGGTAAGTAAAATGATTAACTGTGCCATTTGGTCATCTTCCACCATAGCATGCAGTATGCACTTCATTGGCAGTACTGCATGCTATGAACTGGTGAGTGATGGGATTGGGCCATAAGACAATTGTAGTACCTGAGATGCTGGCAGTCCTCATCAATCTCAGATTGTTTTGAGTGACTGAACTGCATCATGTGATAAAGGGGGGTGACAATGGCAAAGAGTGGGAGCTGTATAGGGAGCTTCTTTTGTGCACCAGGTCTTTTGAGGCCATACTGACCTGTGAAGAAAGAATTAAGCCATTTCTGCCCAAAATTGCTTATACGCAACAGGGACCTAAAGTGTAAACCTGTGGGCTGGGCAAAAATCGGTTAATTCAGAAGTTCTTTTGTGTACCCAGAAAGAACTGGGCCTTACATAGGAATCTTTGGAGCCTGTCCAAAATAGACATTAGTCACCATCCACCATCACTGAGGGGGGATTCCTTACAGATTATCTTGTCAACAAGGCACATGCATTGTGAACACTTCCCTTCATAAAAACATCAGATTCCTTTATTTGATATTGTTTCTCCATATTAAGGCCATTTTGATGCCTCAGAAACATAAATAACTTCCCCATGCCTTACCAAGAGTACATTAGACAGAATACATAGAGAAAAATGGTTCCTACACACAAGGCTTCAAATCCTGGGCACAATTTGAAAGCAAAGGGGAAGGAATCGAGTCACACTGAGCAAAGCAGAATTGGATACTGAAGTTAGTCATATGGTTACAGAAACGTCTGGAAGAATATGTAGATTTACAAGAGGGATTTAAAAAGAAAGGAGAGGTAGTATCGTGGCTCATGGGGAGAAGGTTTGCCAAGCATAGAGAACAGCATACCAATATAGGAAAAAATGAGAATAGAACAAATATGATCAGGGAGTTCTGTGAAGATTGCAAATGCCACCACTGGGCATTTGTTGAACCAGTGATGAACTATTTGCTCCCCATCATTTCATTTCTGCTATGCAACTCTGTGCAACCTGCTAAAACACTGGCCACCTGTTGTCCACCATGAAACAGCAAGCTCTTAGGGTGATGCAAATCAAATGTCTCTCGACCAGTACTGATTAACTGGACAGTTTGGTTCTTATACAGAAAATCTCTAGCAAACAGGATTGAAAGAATAATTACTTAGTATCAAGCTATACATTAACATTGTTTCTGACCTCTTTAAGCTATTTTTATTCCAGCCATTTTCAACCACAGTGCTGTGGCACACTGGTGTGCCGCAAATGGTCTGCAGGTGTGCCATGGGAATTTTGGAGAGGGTCATTTATTATTATGGGCGTTGGAGAATGTGAGCCCCCCACCAATAGCATAGTGTACGTCATCAACTGTCAAAACACTGATGGTGTGCCTCAATAATTTTAGTACCTTGTCACTGTGCAGTGAGATGGAAAAGGTTGAAAATCACTGCTAGCGGGATGGGAAAGGGGGTTTAATTGGAACTGTGGGGTGGGGGAAGGGAAGCATTTACCCTTTGCCCCAACATGGTCCCAATCCAGATTGGCCCCTGTCCCAGCTGTTAAATTTTAAGATGAACTAAACACCTTAGTGTAACATATTAATAATATAGAAGCTTGGACTGCAAACACTGAATGAATGTGTAACCGTTCTAAGGCAGTTTGCAATAGATGGTCATCAGTGCTGAAAGTATGGTGTACATACTGACCTGAGGGTATGCAATAGTTTTTTTAAAATATCATTTAGCACAAAGTCAGATGCTATGCTTTATTAATGTAAGCATGCATTTGTACTTGGAAACTGGCATTGCCTTTTCTCCATTTCTAAATGTTGGCAATTTTGCCCTTGTGATAACACCATTCCTCCTTTTTGGCACTCTTAAGCAAATATTTGCATTACAAAGTATTACAAATTGTATGTTGCAAATTACAGAAAAGCTTAACAGAGCATGTTTTCAGTTATTTAGCAGTTATCAGGGAATGCCTTGATTTTGCTCCAGTTAAGAGATCAGCAGCTAATATGTCACTCATTAAAAAGTCTTTAACCAGTAAGGAATCACTTAATATAATTTTTTCCTGAAATGTAAAGAAAAAACTTTCCATCTTTCTCAAGTTCCTTTTTACATAAATAAAAATAAACTTTTTTTGGTGTGTTAAAACAGTAGTATTAAGCATATATTGGAATTATGTTATAGCATTTAACCTCTTCATTTAAACAAAGGGAACCATTTACAGGCTTTTGAAGTTGTAGGTCAATTCTGTGTTGAGCAATCTAACAAGCAGATTTGGAGGAGTAAAAATATTTTCATTTCCTTTGCTCACAAATCACTAACTTGCCCTTTTGGAAAGGCCCAAATTAGTTATCATATCCATGGAAATAAAAACAACAGAGCTAAACATGTCCCTTTGAAATATGTGATTAGACAACAGACAGAAATTTTAAGACTAGAGACAGGAAAAGACTGTCCAGTCAGTATGCTCTGTGTGAGTGAGTGAGAGAATTAATCTTAAACCTAATTCCTTTTTGTCATTATTGACCTTCTTTTCTTTCCTCATGGAACAAGCTCAAAAGTTTTTTGATAGCATTTTTTATTGTAGTTCAGCCCAGTTCTAACCAACTTTCATTGTCAGTGCAGTGCAAGGAGAAAATGTCCCCTCACCTTTAGGAGGCTCCCCACTGCAGGATGCAGCAGACAACCTGTTGTCATGGCTGCATCAGCACTGGAAATTTGGATAGGATTGAGCTGGTTATGTTTTTTTCATGTGTTGCCCTTGATTAAAAGCCCAATTCTAGGCATTTCTACTCTGAAGTAAGTTTCATTTAAGTCACATACTCCCAGGTATGTGTAGCTTAAGGTTGTAGCTTAAGGTGAAATTAATATGCATTTTTTGACCAGAAGACTGACTAGTTTTCCTTTGGAATCAACAATTTCTCTGACACAGCTATTGAGAGAGATGCTTTTCATGGTCAGACTTTAGCACAATTACACAGTAATTCAGGGAGAAGACATGTGATGGCATTCCTTCTAATTATAGTGGTGGTTTGGTTCAAAGAAAAAAACAACTGTAAAGCATGATTCACTCAGTATTCATGTCACTATCAGCACACAGAGGGATCAGCATAGGCCTACACAACAATGAAAGATCAAAATGGCTGCAAGAAATATTCAATGCAGAGAGAAGCAACTCCATAGATTTGTCTTTATTACCAACATGTTTGAATATACAGTATTTTCAAGGGGGAAAGGAATCTTATGTTTAAGGGAATAAAGATAAATCCATGCAACTATTTCTGTTGGTCCCAGAAGTGGGTCACGATTGTTATTTTTACCTTTTTGGAGCTGCCCTGCAGAGAGGTCCATGGGGCTCCCTGCTCCCCCTGAAGGCTGGCATGGGCTATAGAAAGTTTTTAAAAACCTTCTGTCCCGGGCAGTGGTGCAATTGTGGCAATCATGTTGCTGCCATCCCCCTGCCCCTGCAAAGACTGAGCAGTTCTCAAACTCTTGGATAGTTTAAGAACTGCTGGGATAGATTGTTCTTCTTCCGATTGTTTCTCTCTGTTGTCTAATCTTACATGGTAAGATTTTACATGTGTAAAATCCATGCCAGAGACTGAGTGTGAGGCTGTTGGCATCTGAAATAAGCATTCATTCATTTCTCCCAGTGCTTTTGTATAGCAGATTATATCACACATTAATTCACGCATTGAATCAAAATAAGCCTGAATCAGTTAGCACTGAATATGCAACAGGGGAAGCCTCAGAAGGCTTCCCTGGTTCGTCCCGGAGTCGTGTGAAGCTCTGTTTTATTCCGGTGAGTGGGGGGGGGGCAGATTCGCATGGGGCGGTGACATCTTGTGGGGGTGCCATTGTGGAACTTTGCCCCAGGCATGGGGCTGGAGAAGTTTGCCACTTCTCTGAAAGCTCAGAAATGGCTGTAATTATGGCTTTTCAATTTGAACCCCATTTCAAGCCATAGTCAGGATACAACTTAGTTTGCAAGTTGACTTTAAATCACAGTAGCTGAATATGTTTTGCTAGACCAGCAGGCTCCAAACCGTGGCCCACAGGCCAGATCTGGCATCAGGAAAAATCCTTCCCCATGCGGCACGACGTTTTCTGTACCGTGCTGTAGCATCTTAACTTTCCAGCCAATCTTCTCACAAACACTCACCGGGCAACTAATTCTACCCAGAACTAGGGGCACAGAACCTGCTGGGACAACAGATAGTAGAAGTGGCTGCCTGGCTGGAGTCTGTGAGAAGATTGGCTGGAAAGATAAGATGCTACAGTACAGAACAGAAAGCGCCATGTTGCGCAGGGAAGGCTTTTTCTAAATGCAGCAGTCCAGCAGTTTGGAGATCACAGTTCTAGACTATTGCAAACCATTCCTTGTCAATTCAGATATAACGCCAAACCATAGTTGTTGTTGTTATGAATATTTATATATTTATACTCTTTTTCAACAAAAAAGTTCAGAAAGCGGATTATAGAAAATCAAATAGAGCAAATAAATCAGTTAACCATCCTTAACCATAATCTGAGGAACTGAACCAGTTGCTACTGACCACTAATGGCCCAATCCGATGGACCTTTTCCAACAGCAGAATGAGTGCATAAAAGGCCCAATGACATAACACTACTGTTGGGCTAGTTGCACCATCCAAAGGGGTGGTAGCCCTGCCACTGTGCTCACGCCAGCAAGTTAGCCTTGGGGGCATGTTGTGGGCAGGGAGGGGAAGGGAAGGTGGAGTGCTGAGGTGGGGAGGAGAATGGATCCTGGCAGTACTAGTGTGTGCCAGGGTCCTACCCTTCATTTGGAACACACCACACCCCTTTTCTCTCCTAAGGCTTATACTAGCAATATAGGTGGCATAGGTCCAAAGGTTGACTCCTTTGGACCTATGTCACGTTCTGAACACAGTCACGTTCTGGCAACTCCTGCGACACCGCTGGAACCAACCGTATTGGCTTCTGCCTTTCCATTGGACCATTCCAGCGACGTGGAGAGGGGGGATTTGCTGCATGGGTAACAGCCTATCCTCCATACCTTCTTTACCCAGGCTTCGCGCACTGGAGAGGACACTCCAACTTCGCCATACGGCGTCGGCACAACACGGGAAGCAGCAGTTTACCGGTTATAAGTCTTTGCTCGATTGGCATAGAGCATGACGCCAGGGGCTGCTTCCGACGGTGGGAGAGATCATTGCATCTCATTGGGCAGCTACCGCCCGCCTTAAGCTGGGCAGTCCCCAGCCAGTAAGGTGTTGCCTCGCCACGGTCCGTTAACCTCATGGGGTGCGTGGGGTTTAGGGTGAAAACCGACAAGCGGATCGACAACTCTGCACCATGCAACAGAAAACAGAAAACTACTGCCCCAAAGCTGGGCACCTGGAACGTTAGGACAATGACACCTGGCTTCTCTGATGACCTGCAAGAAATAGACGACGCACGCAAAACAGCTGTCATCGACATGGAGCTGAGCAGACTGCAGATGGACATCGTCGCCCTTCAAGAGACTAGGCTGCCAGATTCCGGATCTGTCAAGGAGAGAAATTTCTCATTTTTCTGGCAGGGAAAACCACCAAACGAAACCAGGGAACATGGCGTTGGCTTTGCGGTCAGAAATACCCTGCTGAAATCCATCATCCCACCTACTGTGGGAAGTGAAAGAATTTTGTCCCTGCAGCTCCAGTCATCAGCAGGACCTATCACTCTCATCAGTGCTTATGCACCGACTCTGTCGTCTCCAGCAGAAGCCAAAGACAAATTCTATGATGACCTGGCCACCACTGTCAAGAAAATCCCTGTAAAAGAGCCATTGTTCATCCTCGGCGATTTCAATGCTAGAGTTGGTGCTGATAACAGTTCATGGCCCACTTGCTTAGGTCAGTTTGGCACTGGGAGGATGAACGAAAATGGCCAACGCCTGCTAGAGTTTTGCTGTCATCACGGTCTCTGTGTCAGCAACACATTCTTCAACACAAAGCCCCAACATAGAGTCTCTTGGAGACATCCAAGATCAAAGCACTGGCACCAGCTCGACCTGATCCTCACCAGACGCTCCAGCCTTCCCAGCATCAAGATCACACGCAGTTATCATGGTGCTGCCTGCGACACTGACCACTCCCTGGTGTGCAGCAGAGTGAAACTGCAAACAAAGCGACTGTATCACACGAAAAAGGAAGGAAGACCTCGCATTGATACCAGCAAGACCCGGGATCAGAGAAAAGTGGAGGAATTTGCACAAGCGCTTGAGGAATCTCTTCCAGGCCCGGCCGACGCAAACGCATCCAACAGATGGGAACATTTCAAGAATACCGTTTACAACACCGCCTTGTCCATATTCGGCAAGAAGACCAACAAGGCGGCAGACTGGTTTGAAGCCCACTCTGAGGAGTTGACACCAGTCATTGAGGAAAAGAGGAGAGCTCAAGCAGCATACAAGGCCTGTCCCAGTGAGCGCAACCTGCAGGTCCTCCGAACTGCTCGCAGCAAAGTCCAACAGACTGCCAGGAGATGTGCTAACGACTACTGGCTCCAGCTCTGTTCCGAGATACAGATAGCAGCTGACACGGGCAACATCAAGGGGATGTATGATGGTATCAAGCAGGCCCTAGGTCCAACACAGAAGAAAATTGCCCCTCTGAAGTCTGCCACAGGCGAGGTCATCCAGGATCGGGCGCAGCAGATGGAACGCTGGGTGCAGCACTACTCTGAGCTATATTCCAGAGAAAATGTAGTCACCGAAGAAGCACTGAACAACATTGAGTGCCTGCCTGTGCTGGAAGAGCTTGACAGTGAACCAACCCTAGAAGAACTTCACGTGGCCCTGGACTCCCTTGCCTTTGGCAAGGCACCTGGAAAAGACAGCATCCCTGCTGAAGTCCTAAAATGCTGCAAAGAAATCATCGTCACTGAGCTGCATGAAATCCTTTGTCTCTGCTGGAGAGAAGGTGGAGTACCTCAAGACATGAGGGATGCAAACATCATCACGCTGTACAAGAACAAAGGTGACAGGGGTGACTGCAACAACTACCGCGGCATCTCTCTCCTTAGCGTTGTAGGAAAGCTGTTTGCCCGAGTTGTACTAAAGAGGCTCCAGGTACTTGCAGAGAGCGTCTATCCAGAATCGCAGTGTGGATTCCGAGCCAACAGGTCCACCACTGATATGGTATTCTCCCTTAGACAACTGCAGGAGAAATGCAGGGAACAACGACAGCCACTCTTTATAGCCTTCATAGATCTCACAAAGGCTTTCGACCTGGTCAGCAGAGACGGCCTCTTCAAGATTCTCCCCAAGATTGGATGTCCACCCAGGCTCCTCAGCATCATCAGATCTTTCCACAAGGACATGAAGGGCACTGTTGTCTTCGATGGCTCCACATCAGACCCTTTTGACATCCGAAGCGGAGTGAAGCAGGGTTGTGTTCTTGCACCAACCTTGTTTGGGATTTTCTTCGCTGTCCTGCTGAAGCAGGCCTTTGGAACTGCAACAGAAGGCATCTATCTCCGGACCAGATCAGACGGAAAGCTCTTCAACCTCTCCAGACTGAGAGCAAAATCCAAAGTCCAGCTGAAATGTCTGCGTGACTTCCTCTTTGCCGACGATGCAGCTGTCACTACCCACTCTGCCAAAGATCTCCAGCAGCTCATGGATCGTTTTAGGAAGGCCTGCCAAGATTTTGGACTGACAATCAGCCTGAAGAAAACACAGGTCATGGTTCAGGATGTGGACTCACCTCCCTGCATTACAATCTCTGAGCATGAACTGGAGGTTGTCCATGACTTTGTGTACCTTGGCTCAACGATCTCCGACACTCATTCTCTCGATACCGAGCTAAACAAGCGCATCGGTAAAGCAGCTACCACGTTTTCCAGACTCACAAAGAGAGTCTGGTCCAACAAGAAGCTGACGGAACATACCAAGATCCAGGTCTACAGAGCTTGCGTCCTGAGTACACTTCTGTACTGCAGCGAGTCATGGACTCTTCGCTCACAACAGGAGAGGAAACTGAGCGCTTTCCACATGCGCTGCCTCCGACGCATCCTCGGCATCACCTGGCAGGACAAAGTTCCAAACAACACAGTCCTGGAACGTGCTGGAATCCCTAGCATGTATTCACTGCTGAAACAGAGACGTCTGCGTTGGCTTGGTCATGTCGTGAGAATGGATGATGGCCGGATCCCAAAGGATCTCCTCTATGGAGAACTCGTGCAAGGAAAGCGCCCTACAGGTAGACCACAGCTGCGATCAAGGACATCTGCAAGAGGGATCTGAAGGCCTTAGGGATGGACCTCAACAAGTGGGAAACCCTGGCCTCTGAGCGGCCCGCTTGGAGGCAGGCTGTGCAGCATGGCCTTTCCCAGTTTGAAGAGACACTTTGCCAACAGTCTGAGGCTAAGAGGCAAAGAAGGAAGGCCCATAGCCAGGGAGACAGACCAGGGACAGACTGCACTTGCTCCCGGTGTGGAAGGGATTGTCACTCCCGGATTGGCCTTTTCAGCCACACTAGACGCTGTGCCAGAACCACCTTTCAGAGCGCGATACCATAGTCTTTCGAGACTGAAGGTTGCCAATACAGGTCCAAAGAGACCCATAGACCACAAGGAAGTCTATGCAGACATAAGTTGAAACTCTTTTTATTTACTGCTTGCGCCCCCCCCCCCCCCACTGGATATAGCATGTGCTTTGTCATTAATGGGAGGGGATAGCATTGGGGACAAGTTGTCTCAGTTTCAGGTTTGAAACTATGGTTTGAAGTAGTCTCATACATTATTTCAGTAATCTTCTTTACAATAGTCTTGCAAAGTAGATCAGTATTATTATTATTCTTCTATTGTGGATTGGAATTAAAAATTTTATTTATTGATTTATTTCTACCCATGTTTCAGAGCAAAGCCCTTCACAGCAGTGGCTTGCCTAAAGCTTCATAGTATGTCCATGGCTACAACTGGATTTCTGCCAATAATTTCCTGACTTGCATCTTACACAGCTGGCAATTGCACTCTGGCACTGTCAGCATTAAACTTTTGTTTTTCCTTATCTTCCTGTGAGTTTACATGACCTTTCATTCCAGTGTATGATTTTTGACCTTGTGTGTTTAAATTGGTTTTCAAGTTGCAACCAAATCTGCTGCAAGCCTATGATTCAAACTCATATTGGGCTTTCTCAAAGCCAAGAAGCACCCCCACATTTGACCCCAGATTACTGAAAAGTCAACTCGTAAAGTCTTATGAATCCACCACTCAGTAAAATGTTCAAATGTAATCTTTTTGGGAAAATGAATTGTCAATTCAAATGACAGGCATCTCACAGCAGTAGAATGAGAATACAGATTGCACTTTCAGCTAGAATTGCATTTTATATGATAAACACACAAACAGGCCACCGAGGAGATCGAACAAAAGAATTGTTAAATCATAGGTACTCATTCTTTTGGTCTTGTGATTATAGCAAACAGGTTTTGTTGTAATACATTTGTCTGATTCATACTTGTAAATCTGCCAAAACAGACTTCCTAATAAAACAAAGCAGGCTTGAACCTAAAAAAAAATAGCAACTGATGAATTTAAGACATGTAAGTTACAATTGCTATGCAGAAGGAAATTGCTGCTTTGCACCTTTTATTTAGACCCAGTTCAGCTATTACTATGGGTAGAAATAGAAGAAGAAATAATAGATGAAAAGCATATGAATTTGATTCACAGCTTCATCAGTTAAAACTTCTAAGGCATCCCTGAGGCATCTCATGGGCTAGTGAGGCCCCAATGTGTGCCACTGTGAAACACAGGAAGGTGGAGTAGATAGGCTCTTGGCCTGATCCAACAGGGCTCTTCTTATGGAGGCAACATGGATTGGAATGCTTATCCATCTCAGTATGAGATCATCTCCAACAGAGAGAAAGGGAAGTTATTGGCAGTTGAAGAACAAGTATCAACCTTCTTCAATCTCTTGACAAAGATTTGCTACACATTTTAGATGATGTGCAGGCAGGATAGGCAGAGCCTCATCTGATCCAGCAAGAAGAAGAAAAAGTAAGACTCACAACCCAATCCTGAGCTGCCCATTGTGCAGGGCGGCAGCAGCGCTGAAAATGTGTTCTATTAATTTCCTGTCTTTTCAGATCTAATTTTGTGTTTTAACATTAGACAACCTGCAAGGTGACAGTCCCAGAGGCCTCCTCCAGATAAGGGAGCATTTGTTCTTGATGAACAACATGGTGATGAGCTGGGGAAATGCATGGTCTGAATCCAGGAAGGGGTGGGTTTGGCAGTGGCACATGCTGAATTGCAACCCTGATCCTCCTGCAAGAATCAAAATGGACTTGCACCAGTTTTATCACAGGCACAGGTCCAAGTTGACCCATTGCATCTGCTGATGCTTACCCAGGGGCAAGCGGACAAATGTCCCCTTACTCCAAGAAGACCACCAGCAACCAAAAATCCTCCGTGGGAGGCAGCAGAAGCTGCACCAGGGCCGTTGCATTGCCACATAGGGCTTCTAGCAGACCTCTAGCAGACTATCTCTTCAGTTTTACCCATACACAGCTACATTAAACAGAACACAATAGTTATTAATACATTTTATTAATGTAAATGCACATCCAGGATAAGTGATATTAAATACCTGGAGTAGTGCAAAACTTATGATCTCCTCGACACTTGGAGGTGGCTATGAGGCTTCTGCTGGCAGGGTGAGGCCAGGCCTGAAAACTGCATCTCAATAGGGACTTTACTGCTTGCTCAATGCTCTCTGGCTAACCAATCAGATGGCCCCAATGGGGGGATGTCAACTGAGTGGGAAGTCATGAATTCTAGGGAAGAAAGCTCCTGCAAGAGAACTTGCACGATAGGCAAAATATTACTGCACTGAAATAACACTGATCATGTGTCTGAATTCATGGGGAACTTTCAGGAAAGGGGAGAAGGAACAAGCAGCTCTGGATTAGTGCTATCATGCTGACCATACTGATGAGTATCTACTTGGCATCACATGTGCTTGCCCATTTAGTGTCAGGAATTGTGCATGCAGCCTCTGAGATGCCATTACTGTGAGCCACCCCACAGCACCCGCTTGCATATGTTCCTGAGGCTGTAGGGAATGACCACGTGGGAGCCCCTCCTGGATCAAGGTAAAGAGGCAGAGTCCAGTGGGTCACTCTCTGAATGTGCTGCATTTGTATTTTTGAAAAGCAGGAGGAGGGCAGAGGAGAGATAAGCCTGGAGTTTTGTTTCTGGCACCTCCTCCACAATACATGATCTCACTACAAGCTGTGTATTTAGGGAAGAACATAATCGGTGGCAGGGCTCCAGTTTCCTTTCCTCCCTCTAGAACAAATTGTTAAAGGAAGTGCTCTTCAGTGAAACGAAGGAATTTGATGCAGATGGCAGAACCCGATTCTAATTCCAGCTTCGGGGATCTTGTTTGGACTGTGGCCCAGACCCAAGTTAGACACAATTATTAATGGTTTTAATGTCACTAGACACTTGCCTGATTCTACAACACAGATGTGCAATGTTCACAATCTCCTCCCCAGCCCCAGTACTCTGTGTTTGTAAGCTGAAATACTCTTGTGGAAGGCATCTGTTTCTGAGCAGCTGCTGATACATCTGTCACATTTTATACATCAGGGGTCAGCTGACATCAGTTTGCCCTGTCTACCTTTGACTTTCTTAGCAGGATTGTCATGGTCCACCATGTTGTTTTACACCAACATCAAGGTGTTTTAAACCGACAAAGCCAACATACATACTCCAGATTGCTTAACAAATAAGGCACACTCAAACTGTGTTAAAAGATCCTGAGTATGCAGACTGCTCAAGAACAGAAAAAAGTGGCTGACTGCAGTGGTTCCAAAACTTACTTGGGTCAAGTCAATTTTCACCTCAGTAAGTGTTTAAAACAGTGTTTCCAATGAAAGTTTCCATTGGGCCTTTCAATGTCCCAGACCCAGCAGGTCTGTGGTGTGATGTACTTATGGTCTTTGGGGCAAGCAGAGGCTGACCAAGGTCCTTCAGTACCACAGTTAAGCCTCTGCACAATTTAGCCACTATGCAAAAAATGATGGATAAGCATCCACTTATATTGTGATGCTGTTACCCCATAAACATGTACTATAAAACCCATAAACATGTACTATAAAACCCATGTAAAATAGTTACATGAAAACTATTTTCATGTAAAAGCCCATTATAAGGGGTTTCATATCACCTTAAGAGCCCTGGTATCCATGTGGGTGGGTGGGTCTGGAATGGATCCCACACGGATACTGGGGGCATGCCTGTACTCTCAAGAAGTGATATTCAGGACATCTAAAAAGCATTTAACCTACCACTTCCTACATTTTCTGAAACTCCTAGCTTTGTGAATTAAAGGTGAGGTTTTTCCAGGACAATTCCTTCTCCATATAACTCCATCAACGTATTACTTCTGTTTATACACACATTTGACCATCTGGGTGTTTTAGATTTTCTCCGGGCTATTCAGATAAAGTGCAGCTGCATTGTAACTGCACCTCATTGATTTATTAGTTGGAAGAGGCTACATTTGTGACACTTTTGGTAATCTGGATGTAAACATTTCCAATAACTCTGAAACAAAGATATATTTGAGCATTTGTTACCTCCCATGTTCAATGGTTAAAAATTTTAAAAATGGGTGACAAATTGAAATAATAGGTTTGTTTGTTTCTCTTTCTCTTATTGACCCTTCTCTGTCTGTCTCATGAAGGCAGTCAAGGAAGCTTTAAAAGCCAAGAAGTCCTTGAAAATTCTATCCCATTCCTCCTTGCCCTGCCCCATTCTGCTCACTCCCTGCCTTCCTCCCACCCCACGTGCTGCCTTACTGGTGCCAGCAGCCGCTGGCTTGCAGACCCAGTCACTCACCACTTGCAGTGGCCAGGCCACACTGAATGGTGTGTCACGTTTTGCAACAACCATAAATGCAACAGTCATAAAAAAATGCTCATTCCAGTGGTGTAGGATGCTAATAGGATTGGGTTGTCAGTTATCTAAATGTGCCTCCACACATATAATGATATGCTTTATAAGTGATGTATGATAGCCTAATGACAATAAGTGACAACTCCTGAAAATGACTAGCTCTTAAGGTTGTATGAAACCTCTTATAATGGGCTTTTACAAGAAAATACTTTGGTGTGAGCATCTTTGTCTGGTGTAAGCACCTTTGGGCGCAATCCAAACCTGCACTGGAGCAGGCAAGCCAGGAGGCTTGCGCTGCATCCAATGCAGGTTCGTTGGCTGCAGCGGCTCAGCCAGAGGCAAGGGGAATCTCTTCCCGTTACCCTTGGGTAAGGGCTGCTCACCCCAATGGGTCTTCTTGGACCTCAAGGAGAGTGGAGTGGCTTGAAGCCGCTCCATTCTCCCTGGGGATAGGGGTTGGGATCTGGATCCCTGCCCCAGATAACTGGATAACTGCTGGGTCCCAGCCCTGGCTCTGGCTCCCCATGCGCCTGCCCCCGGGCTGCCCATCGCCTGCCCTCCCCCTGTCCAGAAATGCCTCCCTCCCACCTCCTCCATGCCCCCCCACACCTACCTTTGCCGCTTGTGTTGTTGCGAGCACACTGGCACAAGCGGCAGTGAGGAAGCCGCTGCGGAGGCTTCTGCTGGCCTCCGTGCGTTGGCGCATCTAGAAGTGCCGATCCAGCTTCCTCCCACGGAGACGCCAACATTCTTTATGGCACGTTTGCGACCCTCCTGGGACACCTATGCCGGCATAAGTGCTGGTTAGGATTGCACCCTTTGTCATGTTTCTGGGGTAACAGCATCACAATATAAATGGACTCTTATCTATCATTTTTTGCATGGTGGCTGTATTGTGCAGAGGTTTAACTGTGGTATTGAAGGATCTTGGTCAGCCTCTGCTTGCCCAGCAGACCATAAGTACATCATACTGCAGAGTTGCTGGGTCTGGGACACTGAAAGGACCAATGAAAAATTTCAGTGGAAACATAATCATCTAGGGATAAATCACTGTATGAAACATGTTGCAGGGAGGGGCAATAAAGAAATGGATTCCAATGTGAAGTGCATTAGTGAATTGAAAGAGATGCCCTTACTCTCCTCCCAGTCACTGCATCTATTAATACATGTCAAGAAGTGGTATCTATGTGATAGACACGGAGAAATACTTGAGAAAGGCATTAACAGCTGCTAAGTAAAGAAAACTAGGATGATAACCAGAGGAAAAGGAGCATTTAGTCATGACCCTCAAGCACTCTCAAGGCATTTGGAATTCAAAGTTGCTGAAATTTGGCTGAGGCAGGCTAATATCCTATGGGGGAAAAACCCACGACAGGCTTTAGACTGCAGAATTGACATTTACTGCTCACTAGGCTTGACAATTACAGATCCAAGAAGTGCAACTGGGTAGATGTCAAACGAGTGCTGTTTATGCTCTAAATTAAAGTGTCAGATGAAGAGATGCATTTCCATATGGGCTCTGAACAATCCTGAGGCAGGATTCACATTTTTACCTGAAATGTTTTGTTCAGATATTATAGTGGAGATTGCAGTGGGAACGATTACAGACCAGATTGGTCCAAAATGTAATTTAACCAGATATTGACATTCCAATACAGGAATCAAGATGGTTTTCTGTGAACATACTATGGCCATGGTCAGGGCCCAAAACAATAAAGATGGATTACTATGATTTTTTTAACCTTGCGTTAAGTTCCATTTTGCAAATGGCACCTCTGAAATGGGCTGCATAGCTTCGTTCTCTTTGAAGCTTTCTTCAAAGTTTTAGTTTTCTTTGGTACCAGTTTTTGATATAACATTTTCAGCAGTTTGTTGTGGCTGTTTTAATGCTCACTCCTTCAAGTGTATCCTTTCCACTATGGTTCTTTACTACCAACTGGATTTTGAAGGAAAAAAAAAATCCTGCTGTTAGTTTTTCAGTTCACTATCTGGGACAAGGCACACATTTGACTGAGCACTGTGTAACATGAATATTTGATCTCTGCAGTTGGAGTTTTGACAGTATTTCCCCCCCTCTCCTGAATTCTTGCTTTTATAGCAGCTTGCTAATTATGCCAAGGATGACCAAATGGCAGCCTGTGGGCAGCATCTGACCTTGAGATGATATTACACACCCACCCACCCACGCACCCATCCTAGTAAGTCTAGCTGAGACTCTGAGAAGTGAAACTCTCTAGTATGTGTCTCATTTGTATCTTACCCTACCCACAAGAATCTCAAAATGGCATATATCAATTCCTTTTTCTTCCTAGCCCTTTTCCATCATGTTTTTCCCTTGGAGCACTTCTGCTTCTGAATGATAGGTGGGTGCGCATGATCTTTTCTAACCCCAGGAGAGATGGTATTAAACGATTGGCATGACTAGGCACTTGCTGAGACCCATGCCCTCACCACTGCAATGCTGCAGGCACCTCTGGAGGACCTTCTGCAGAGACAAGTGCTTGCCACAGTGGTGGTGCACATTTCTCTGCTGACTTGCACCCTGCTGCCACTGTAATGGGAGGGCAGTTCCAGGGGTTGGCTGACCCAAAAAGGCCCTCTAATTTTAATGGAACCTTGGCCAATGTCCAGCCTCAATTTTCTCTGATGCCCCTGGTGAGAAAGCTGATCTGTTGGATTATTTTGATCATTAATAGGCAGGGGTGTCCAAACGTTTTGGCAGGAGGGCCACATCATCTCTCTGACACTGTGTTGGGGGCTGGGGAAAAAAGAATTAATTTACATTTCAAATTTGAATAAATTTGCATAAATGAATATATCAGAGATGGAACTTGTATGAATGAATGAAGGTCTTGCAATAGCTCAAGGCCTATAAAAGGCCTTGCACAAAACAAGGCCAGCCTTTCCTTCGCTGCCGCTGCTGCATCACAGATGTGAAACAGCAATCAGTGGAGGGAACTGTCATCCCACAGCTCATGCAAGAGGTCAAACAGCTGGCCACCACACTGAGATCAGTTGCATCAGGCCAGCACGGGCTCCAGCAAGTCTCCGGAGGGCCAGAGGCTCACTGGAGATTGGAGGCTCCCTAAGGGCTGGATTAGGAGTCCACGAGGGCCACAAGTGGCCCCAAGGCCGGGGTTTGGGCACCCTTGATTAATAGGGAAAGAAGTTGGTGTGAGAAGTTTTATGAGTCATAAAACAAATATGCCTGAATCTGAAGTTGTGCCTCACAAGTCCAAGAGAGAGTTCCCCACAAAGGCGATTGGAACCCAAAAGCAATTATGCCCCAGTGGTAAGACCTGATAAGAGAAAAAGATCTGAAACGCAGATGGCCTCTTTTTTAATTACTCCTGAGAGAAAAATCCATAATTGTGCACCAAGTGAGACTCTAAAAAGGATTGCTCCCCACAATCCCTATCTAAATGTGCTGAATATAGGAAATACCCAGGGGAATTCTTACCTCCAGCATACTATTCCAGTGTCCAAAAAGACTCTGTGGAAAGGGAGAAGTGAAAGTGTAACCTTCAGCAGCACAACAGTAAAAGGTGGTAATTATGTTTGATATTTCCATGACAAGGGAGAGATAAACAGCAAGAAGTTATATTGTTCAATATGTACCAATGATTTTGCCTGATTTAAAGGGGGGGGGGGAAATAAAGAGTGTAGCAGGCAGGTTTTGAATCTTCTTCACACATACCCAACAATCCTTTCGTATGAAAACATTGATTTGTAGAGGTTTTTTTGTTTGCTTGTTTAGATCACCACAAAGTTCTTCCTTCCAAGTTGTTTTGTAATTTCCGCTGATTACATTTCATAGCAGTAATTTATTGCGCACTTCTTTAATTAGTTTCCTTGTGTTGCTGGTTCATTCTGCTTTACTGGAAAAGAGATCAAGATTGAAATTCTATGCAGACTTACCTCGGAGTAAGCCTGATTGAACTCAATGGGACTTACTTCACAGAAGGCATGCATAGGCTTGGGCTGTTAACCAAGGCTGGCCAAACTGAATCCCAAGGGTTTACAAAAGCAATCTCTGTGGTCAGGCATTAGCCAGGAAATGTATTTTTGCTAGGCACATTAATTATTACCTGACAATGTGTGCAATTCTTTTTTTCTGTTCTTTTTATAGGATCTTTGCTTCTTCCATTAAAGGTTTGGCTGCTATTACGAAGCCGCTGAAAGAAATCTAGGAAAGGTCTCCTTGGGAGATGTGTGGTGGTAAAGTGCTGGACAAATAGTTATTACGTTTTCTGAGGATTATATTTTGATGTGCTGAGAAACTTTTAAAAAAATCTTACAAACTCTTCCACATTTTATAAAGAGGAAGTTATTTTGTTCCTTGGGTTGGTTCATTCTGGATAAAACTGGAAGTTTTAAATGAATGGCAACCCAACGATAAACATAAGGGCCATGTAAATGTGCATTCAGATGTACGGAATTCAGCATTTTAAAAAAAGTTTATTAAGTTATTTATTCTCAAGACATGTTTTGAGAAAGCTTGTGTTCCATTTCTTACTGGAACCTAATCCCTTCATCATGAAGGCCCCCCCATCTACAGAGCAGAAATAGCACTCATGGTTGGTAATATTTTCTACCACATTTCCTTATTTGTGTTTGATTTTTATCCTGTACAGTTTTGAGGACACAGTGTAACAATATATTAAAGACCGAAAGAACATTTACAGCCCAATGCCCAGTTGGTGGAAAAAGCATTCCACCAGCGTAAACTGCCTTATGGCAGTCACAAAAGATATTCTGGCAGTGCGTGGAGTCTCATGTTGCACTAGTGGGGAGCCATGTGCCAACAGACCAGCAAAGACCCATCAACACAGATAGGATGGTCGGGGAGGTGGGACAGGCCTGGCGTAGGGAGGTGGATCAGGTGCAGGAAGTGGATGGAACAGGAAGGTGATGGGGTGGGGTGTGAGCAGATTGGATCCATGAAGGGGGTGGTGTAGTAGCAGTGGCTGCTGCAAAATCCTAACCCCATTCTGAGGCCCACTCCACCTTCATGGATCAAAACGAACTTCACCAGTGAAAATTGGTGGTGCAGGTCTGACATGACTCACTGGACCCAGGGGCTTATCCTTCCCCTTAGGAGGCCTCCTGAGGGCAAAACACTCCCTTGGGATTCAGTAGGTGCTGCATTGGTACTGCTGCATGCATCACTGCATGGGGAGTTAGGTAGAATTGGTCCATTAGTATTATTATAAGTCCCATTGGTTTCTAGCAAAACCTTAGCCTGTCCATATATAAGGACCAAATTACATGTGAAGCTAATCTAGTTATTTAGGCTGAGGACTTGTTTTCAACTGAGCAAGCAGCAGCTGGATCAAGCCCCTTTGTATCTCAGGACCATGGCCAGAAGAAGGGAGCCTTTAACCCTATTCCCATCTCCATGGGCCCAATCCAGATCAGGCCCACATAGCTGCTAAGTAACAAATTGACTTCATGAAAAGATTTTTCCCAATTAAAAGTGTGTGCGTGTATGTGTGTATATGAAATCAGTCAAGACTAAATAAATTTAAGATTATACCCATGATAATTAAATAACAACCTGCAATAGTTATCATCATCAGTAGCATAGCTAGAAGGGGGGCAAGACAGTAAGTACTGCAGGCAGTGCTTTTTTTGTAAATAAAAAGGTGCAGGAACTCACAACTTGTTAATCTTTTATTTATTTATTTATTTATTTATTTACCATTTTTTATTGGAGAAATAAAATATTTTTTATGTGCTTCCCCCCTAAAGATGAACTTACTTCTGAGTAGACATGCATAGGATTGGGCTGTCAATCTCCACATCCCCTTCCCCCTAGCTATTTTTTCTACACACGGGGAAAAATACTGTACAGGTGCACTTGTAGCGTGTAGTATGTAGTGTGGCACTACTTCAAGGAGAGGAAGCAGTGAATGGATTCTGAAAAGTTCCATGTAGTAAAATTACTCTAAGCAACTGTGGGAGTAAGAACAAAAAAGGAATTCTGTCCTTAGGTGCACATAGAAACAGCTACGTTTGCAAACAAGCGATTAAATATGGTTTAATTCAGGTATCAGAATACTCTGTGTCTTTGGGAAGGCACTTGGCATGCAATTGTATGTTCTCTGCTGCCCTGAGTAGCTGCTTGGCATTGCTGGAGAGGAGCTGCAAACGCTGGCTGGCGGAGGGCATGCTTGTGGGGGAAGGATGAGGAGGATCTCTGGCAAGGCTGGACAGCACATTGTACACACGTAGAATCCCTTTTCACCTGCCCTTAGCATGTGAAAACGGGTGCAGATATATATCTCTGCCAGGATTAAGAGCCCAATCCTAGGTATGTCTACTCTGAAATAAGTCTTGTTCTAGTCAATGGAGCTTACTCCCAGGAAAGTGCCTAGGATTACAGCCTAAGAGCCCAATCCTATGCATGTCTACTCAGAAGTCCACTTTAGTGAATGGGGCTTACTGTGGATAGGATGGCAGCCTCAGGGCCCCTCCTGTGCCTGTCTACTCAGAAGTCAGCCCCACTAGAGGCAGTGGGGCTTCCTCCCAGGAAAGTGTGGCGAGGACTGCAGCCTCAGAGTCAAAGCCTATGGCTGTCTCCTCAGAAGTCAGTCCGAGTAGAGGCAGTGGGGCTTCCTCCCAGGAAGGTGTGGAGAGGACTGCAGCCTCAGAGCCCCTCCTCTGCCTGTCTACTCAGAAGTCAGTCCCACTAGAGGCAGTGGGGCTTCCTCCCAGGAAAGTGTGGAGAGGACTGCAGCCACAGAGCCCCTCCTCTGCTTGTCTACTCAGGCTGCAAGGCTATGACACTTTCCTGGGAGTAAGCTCCATTGAACACAGTGGAACTTACTTCTGAGTAGACATGCTTGGGCTCTCAGGCTGCAAGGCTAGGCACCCTTTCCCAGGAGCAAGCCCCATTGAGCGCAATGAGACATACTTCTGAGTAGACATGCCTAGGCTCATGCTGCAGATTGGCACGGGGCTGCACCAGCCAGTTTCCTTCCCCTCCTCCTCCACCAAGCCAGTACTTGGGCGTTCCGTGGGTGCTGCAGCCCGTCTCCCTGGCTGGCTGGCTGGCTGTCCGTCCGTCCGTCCTCCTCCTCGGCATCGGCGTGTGTCCCCCGCGCCCTCCACCGGCTTGGAAGCTGCGCTGGGAAGCAGAGCGCGGGGGGAGGGGAGGTGGGCTGGGCTCAGGCAACAGCTTGGAGATGGGGGCAGGAGGGGGTCGTTGTGCGGTCAGGCAGGGGCCAGGAGCCCGCCCACCCTGCACCCCCCAGCACCCACCCAGCGAATGCCTCTATTTTGCTCCCCGCCTCCTGGAATGCCTCCAAAGGGGAGGGGCCCCTGCAAAAAGGTGCCGGAACTCCGTCCCCCCGCGTTCCATTAGAAAAAAAGCCCTGACTGCAGGTGCCACAATATGCCATGTAAGCAGCTTCTCCCACTTGCCAACAGCAACAGGACAGCAACAGCAGTGTGCAGGAGAGCTGTTTGGTTTGGTGAGCACCCACACATTCCCATCACTGCCTGGAATGGCTCCGACAACAAGTGGGAGGGGCTGCTTCTACGGCACATTGCAGTGCCTGCGGTACTTACTGTTTTGCCCCCCTCCAGCTACTGTCATTCACTATGCAGTCAGCAGTATCCTTCTCCCACCTGACCTCTAACTTTGGTCAAGTGAAACAATTCACATGGTTGAAGGCAGTTTACTTTGATCATATCCACGTGAAACCATATCTCTGTGGTCATGAAAAGCAAACAGCCATAAAAGAGGTGATTTTCTGTCCAATCCTGTGGGCAGAGGGAATTGGAAAAATTTCTGGAAGAAATGTTTATCACGGGTTACAAGTTGTGGTAGGTATGTGCAAACTTCTGGTTTCAGAGGTAGGCGACCTCTGACTGCCAGATGCAGAGGAGGGCACCAGGATGCAGGTGCCCTCCCCTGTGCTCCCTGAAAAATTTGGTGGGCCACTGTGAGATACAGATAGCTGAACTAGATGGGTCTTTGGCCTGATCCAGCAGGGCTCGTCTTATGTTCTTAATCAGGAGGCCTGGGAGAAGTAAGAGGAAATTATTTTTTCCCTTATCTCTCCTTAGGCTTCTTGATGGCCTATGGATCTACTCATACCTATGCCAGCTATATAGCTGGTGAAAGTCTGAGGAGAGAAAAGGGGTAGTGCTGGTTCAAAAATAGGGGATAGGATCCTACTGCATGCTTTGTGCATGTGCTGGAATTGCTGGGTACTCCACCAGTCTAGGACAGGTGGTGGAGGGGGGCAGTTCATAGATGGTTTGGGAGAGATTTGGGGTAGGAAGTGGGGAAGTCAGGGGGCAGGAAGTGGATTGGAGGGGATGGATATTGGCAGCAAAAGTGCATGCTGGATCCTATCCTTGATTCTGTGACCTGCCCTGCCCTGCACCTTCCTCTCCTCAAACATATGCCAGCAAAATAGCAGTGGTGTGACTCCATGCTGTGGAGTGGTGAAGGACAGGATTGGGCAGTTACTGAAGTTATGGCATGTTGGGGTCATTTCTTTTATTAGAACCGATTTTGTTTTCCAAGAATACAGGTTGAGCCTCATTATTTGCATGGGTTCCATTCCCAGAACTCACATGGATGGCAAAAGACGCACTATAGCAAATTTAAAAAACAAAGTTTCTTTGCTCTGGTGATTTAAAAACAGCCTTGCTGATCTTTGTGATGTAAGATAAGAGTCATTAAGAAGATAGTCCATCAATCAGTTCTCCTCCAAGCGCTTACAAAGGCGCTTCACCCAGCCCCTCCCTTCACCAATGCAAAGTGATCACCTTTCTTTCACATGCTCAGGGGGAAGGGAGGGGTCACCTGGAGAGAGAAGGATTGATGGATTGTCAGCTAGCTGCCCCCCCTCTCATTAATGAGGCTATTGTTAAAGGACTGTTCAGCTTTTTACACTGATTTTAAAGGGATACATTTTTCCCCTTCTCCAGGGATCAGCACATTCCTTCTCATTTGCAGTGACCATTTGTGTTGAGTCAAATCCGTGTATAAAAAAATCCGTGTATAACAAGGCAGGAGCTGTATTAAGCTTCCAATTTGGTGACATTTCGTTATGAAGAAGTACAAAGTCTGCAGTTTCAATAGCCAAGGAATTTTAAAACACACACACACACACACACACACACACACACACACACACACACACACACTCCATCAGACATCAGACCTCCACCTACAGATAACTGATCCCAAACTGAAGTCAGCCAATGTCGGCGAAAGGCATTATTCCACAATTAGAATTATTCCGCAAATCGAAAACTATCTTGGTTAGACGTACCCACATGTATTGACTTTCAAAAATGTGTCAACACTGTAAAGCAATCATTTCCTTTCAGAATGCACTGAAATGATCCAGTAGGTTTGAGATGCATGCTGGGGTTCTTATATGCATATGGAGTTCTGTTGGTGGGAGTATAAATGGAAGTGCATGCAACTCCTTCTGCATGAAGGTTTGTGCACTCTGGATCTCTGTGAGGTTTTGGATTCTGGCATAAGTTGTCAATAGAGGAACAAGGAGACTCTTCATTTTTGTATACCCCCAGCTTTGAAAAGTGGCATCATTCCTAGTTTCGTAAACACACTGCTATTTATTCTAAATGAATGTTCATTCAAACAGCTGTACCAGCTATAGCAGCCATGTTCAACCTTTTTCAGCTCATGGCACACTGTCAAGGCACTAAAATTGTCAAGGCACACTCCCAGTTTTTTACTTACATTAAATGACTACATTGCAATTAATTTTTAATTAATATAATTAATACAATTAAATCATTACATGACAAAGGGCACAATCCTAACCAGGTCTACTCAGAAGTCAGTCCTTACTCTCAGGAAAGTGTGGTTAGGATTGCAGCCAAAGACTGGGGGGGGGGGACATGGGGGGAATGTGCCTGTGGGACTTACTTCTGAGTAGACATGCCTATAATTGGACATTTGGTTGCACTCTTTTTTTCTCAAATACAGGAGCAGGCAATTAGCACTTCTCTCTCCTCCTCTCCCCCTCCCATAGGGACATTGCCCCATCTCATAATTGCAGTTAGCACTTTTCCTGCTGTCCCTCCCCTCGCTCATTCGCACCTTCCAAAGGTCCAGAATCACTTGCCTCACATTCTCCCTCCCCCCATCTGCCTGCAGCTGCTGCCTCCCTCCTCTGGCCCCACAGCACACCTGAGGCTGCCTCACGGCACACTAGTTGAAAAACGCTGAGCTATAGTTTTAAAAATGAACAAAATAAATGTTTTACAGCTGAAGAGTGACTATTTCCCTTCATCTGTTACTATGTCATTTGGCCCCTATTTCAAAAAGCCTTTTCGTATCCCATGTGCCAGATGGAAAAGGAAATTAAGCCTGTCATGAAAGCAGAAGATGGTTTGGTATTCAACCCCATCATTCCATGAAACATGGAGGAAAAGTTTTGCGTTAAATAAATGTACCAGTCATGGGTCTTTCTTTCCCCAGAAGGACAACCTAGATTCTAGGTGGTCAACATTTGTAGAATGATCAGTGAGATACGGCACTTCAAAGACAAACTTAGAATTCAGCAGATATGTTTGTATTGGCAGATTGCAGAAAACCTGTGCATTTTGAAGAGTTAGTGGTCTGCACAAGTTCTTCCCTATGGTTAGTCTGTTCTGTCAGTATTGGGTTAAGCTTTCTAAAATTGCTGAATCATGCTTAATTAGTTTTCATACCTGTTAGTAAGGATGTCTTCCTTGCCTTATCATATGAGATGTTCAGGGCACCAAGCCAAGGTCACATGCCTGGATGAAACCACATCTCAGGAAATTGCAGTATATACTTTCCCCCCTCACATTATTGTTTAAAAGGGACCCTGGAAAACCCATTAGTCATGCATCTGGGGTTGGCACGTGGAGACTACAGGAGTGCCCGGTAAACTTGCCCACAAGAGGAACGTATTGCTAGAAGAAGGCACTACTTCTATGCTGAGGGATATAAACATTGTATATTATTCTGTCCGTCTGGGGGATTGTTGCTTGTGCAAAGCAAATAAATCTTGGTTTCAGTCTTTCTCCCACTGGTCTGTTCCATTGCTTCCCATTTCTGAAAAGAACCTTGCCCTTCTGGCAATAAAATGTTCCATTTCAGCAGTCATAACAAAGGTCCCCACTGGTTGCTGAGATAGTGAGATAGGGTGAATGCAAGGTTGGCAGGCAGGCAGATGGCAGCTCTGACCAAAGAATCTGGGCAGAAGCATTATAGGACCAGGGGAAATAGGATTGGGCCATGTGTATAGCATTGCAGCCTATTGGCCCAATCCTATGTGGGCCTTACACTTATTCTTAACAGAACCCACTATTGGCCCAATCCTATGTGGGCCTTACACTTATTCTTAATAGAACACTTATTCTTTTGTGACTGTCGCAAAACGTGACATCCTGACATCCAGTGCATCCTGATAACCGCTGTAAGTGATGAGCAGCTGGCTCCACATGCCAGCACACTGAGGATACCCACTGGTGCTAATAAGTCAGTGCAGGGGTGGGAGGGAGGTGGGGATGGGGTGGAATGGGGTGGGAAGGCAAAAGAATGGGGCATTGTTAAGGTGGGGAGGAGGACAAATTGTAGCCAGGAATGGGGTGATATCAGCAGCAGCAGCTCATTCTGACATCCTGTCCTTTTTCCCAGCCCCAACCCAGTTCCATGTGGACTTACCCCAGGGAAAGGGAACAAATATTCCCTTACCCTAAAGAGGCCTCTGGAGGCAAAAATGTTCCTGCGGGATACAGCAGGTACCATATCAGCACAGCAGCATCACTGTGCAGGGAATTGAGTAGGACTGGACTGTAAGTTTGCTTATTTTTAAGATATAATTTGTATTTAGGAAGATAATTCACAACCATGAAAATGAGGAATTGTTGACTTCTTCAAATAAAAGACAAGCAACTGTACAGAATGACAGAGAATTTTAGGGGGGAATATAGTTATTTAGCAATGACACTACTTGAACAAGGGGATTATTGGTGATATTATCAATACAGAGCATTTTCCATTGTAGAGAATGAACATTCAGAATGGGAATAGTTTCTAAACACAAGAAAATGTCCTTGATAGATAGAAATTCTGTACAAAAATACAACCGTTTCTTGACAAGCAAAGTTTCCCAGATACTAATTATTTCTGAATCTGAGTGATGAGATTGCTTGCCATTGGTTCAAATATGGATAAACAAAAAAGGAAAACAATTGTAACGAGGCTAAAATCAAGACTAACCAGATGTTGGAAGACTTTTAAAGGCAGTGAATGATTCAGATCTCTGCAAAACCAAAGTCTGTGATGCAAACCACTTCAGATTGACATATGTGGCTAAACAGTAATTGCAGGACCATATGGTCTGAATTACATCCCTTAACAGAAAGAAATCTTATTCCAAGGAAAATGTACAGTATATCATGGTAGCTCCACAGACTGAAGAGAAACATGAAGGAAAGCTAATTGTACCTACCTACAATGCATAGGGGTGGAAAGGCATGTGCAATTATTATAGCAACAGTTTTTAAAACTGCTACAATCATTTTCACCTTTTGAGAAGAGGAGATGGGGAGTCTCTTTGCAAAGGAAAAGAAATATGATTTTTTAAAAGGGTATCTGCTGTTAATTTCAGATATAGAATTTGGCAGAGAAGGGCAAGTCCAGCGTGGCTTGACTTGAGTCACTGAGTCACCACCCCTGCGACTCGACTCAAAAACAAGTCATAATGGGGGCACTTTCTGAGTCACTTTTTAGTGACTCTAAAAGGCCTGAGTCAAGTTGCCCCTCCCTTTGAAAAGCCTACTATGGAAAAAATGGGGCTGCTTCCAAGGGGTGTGTGTGTGTTGGAGTTCTCTTTACTCACCCCCCTGCTGTCCCATCCTATCTGTAAACAGGGCAGGGTGGAAGGGAGTGCTAGAGAGTGGGGACAGAAGTGACAAGAGGGAGGAGAATCACACGCAGCAGCTGGGAGGCTTACCAGGATGACCCAATCCTTTGCAGCCCTACTCAGAAGTAGTCCCACTGCAGCTGGTCATTCACTGACACTTCCCTCTCTCCACCAGCCATGGTGGAAAGTGTGATTGCTATGAACTGTCTCTCTCCCCCCCTTCTACATCTCCTTTTTCTCCCTCCGGCCAATTGTAAGGTAAGAACCCCCTTGGGTTCCTCTTCCTGCTCTCTCTCAGCCAATAAAAATACCAGACTGCCCATCCTGCATCCAGTGACCATCTGTTCCTTCCTTCCTATCACAGATGAGCAAAAGAACTTTCTCCCACTTCCCTCCTCCTGCTTGGATGCATTAACCCTTTCATCCTCCTGGCTGGTACTCCCTGCTGCTTGCCTGTTGGAATGCTGGCCCCATGAGGTTTTTTTACACTGCAAAAACAGTAAGTAAACACACCCAGACACAGGCAGACTTGAGTCAGCATGCATGGGGATGAGTGCAAGTCAGGGGGCCCCTGACTCAAGTCTTTTTCAGTCTTCCATGCATGCAACTCACAAGTTGCTGAGTCACCCAAAATCACGCATTTTAGTGAATTGTGTTCCAAACCTTGGAATTTGGACAGACCACAGTTTAGTTTAGAGAAAAAGCATGTGTTCCTATGGTAGACCAAAGATCAGATTGAGTGACCACAGCATAGAACACTGGTATTTAACAGTCTTGCTATAAATGCCCCAATCCTAGCCTCCCCGCCCAAATGAGCCTACATGATGCAGTGACATCCACTGCATCACCACATGCACTGCATCCTATGGTAGGGGTGATCAGATTATGGGAAAGTAAATTAAAATAAACCACCTGGCTGCTAATGGGTCTATGCCTCTATTTAGCATAGCTGTGCTATTCTATTTAGAACTATGCCAGCTATTTAACATAGCATAGGGTGTGTAGAGACAGGAAAAGGGTGATAAGATCCCAGTGTGTGTGACTACTGCTGAGATCTACTGCCTTTTGACTTTGAACTTCTGCCTGCCTGTCTGGCACTCCACCCTTCTCCTCCCCCAAGCTGCCCATGAACTGCCCTGTTGTCACCTTACCTGCTCTGGTACATCCTGAGTGAGCTGTTGGCATGAATGGGGCTTCTGGCTGTTTGTGCCATCTGGCTGTTGTTCCACGGTGCATGACAGCAGAGCATCTTGTCTGATGCTACTGGGACTTACAGCAGCTGATCACAAGATCTACCACCATACGCACTTTATTGGATTAAACAGCCTAGTCCATGAGTGCCATGCAATGAAGACTATGTGAATAAAGGCTGAAATTAAGGAATGTCCACACAGTCAGGTGCCTGTTCTTGTTGAAATCATAAGCAAAATGATGTATAGGAATCAGGCATCAGACTGTGCGGACATTCTTAAATTTCAACCTCATTCAAATAGAAAACAGACTTCATTGCAGAACAATATTTCAAAAGCAAGTGAATCACTTTGTGGTAATCTGGTGTTTATTGCAGACCCTAGTCCACGTTGTTGCTAAAGTCAGATTCGCCTATGCAAATGTGTGACTTTATTTATTTTAAATATTCTTATCCTACTCTTCAGCTGACAAGGGTTCCAGAGCAGCTTATGTATAAGTAATTAAAACCAGATAATTAAAATAGTAACCAGAATATTTGGGACGGTTGGCAACCCTAACAATTCAACTTGCTAGCTTTTTCTTCTTTTTCTGCCTACAGGGCAGTTAGTTTTACTGGGCTCCGTGAAGGGAGGAAGTGCAGATGGCAGGTTACTGAAGGCTATGGTGCAAGGCCCTACTCTGGTTGCCCTAGTGGGTACCTGGCAGCAGAAATGGGTGGCAGCTCCTCCCACCTTCCTATTGGAGAATGGGGTTAATCTGTGGCAGTTGACCAGAGCTAGGGTTTGAGGGGGTTCATCCTGTTGGGTTGGTCCACTGCTGAGTGTGGCCCCTCCACCAGTGCCCAACCTGGCCAACTCCAGTTGCTATCCCTATAGGGAGGAGGATCCCAATCAGTTGGAGAAACAGGCAGAGGTGGCAATGATGACAGATTATTTTGTTACCTTATTCTTCTGGACTTTTAAAGGAAAAAAGGGGAAAAAAGTACAAATTATATATATTTGTAATAATGAGACACTCTCCCTCCTCCTTCCTTTTCTGTTTCACCACCAGAGCATTTAAGTCATGAATCGGAATGGGGCAGAATTTGCCAGTGGGGAAAGATGATATTTTCATCCCCCCTTTCCAGTAGCCAAGTACCAGCAATGAACTATTCCTTTTATAGTTAATGAGCACACTGATTTGTTATTATTCTTTTGCATTGTCTTACTGGAAATACAATGAACTATTTCTACTTAAAAGCACATAGGTACATTAAAATAGTGTAAATCATTGTGCCTCTCTAAAGACTCAATCTTAACATGAACTGACCTCGGTTTTATTTGCACATCGCCCAAATGTGTACAGGAACACCTAGAGTTTGTTGTGACTCAGGAGGTGCTTGAGATGTTCTGTCTTTGCAGTTTGTTCCCTTGAGAAAGCAGGGGAGGCTCTGTTTATCTGACCTCTTCTGGAATGAAAAAATTCTGACTCACATGAGAGGTTTTTGCTGTCATTGTGCCAACGGGTCTCCTCAAATGCCTAGTTGAGAGCAAATTCATTTTAATGAAATCTTCCCTGTATAAAATCATGAATAAATAAACACAAGAGGCATAGATTGCATTGGATCAATGCACATAATCCCATCAATGTCAAAACATATTTTGGGCCTGACCAAAAACCATATCATAAAAAATGAAAAATAACGACTAGGCTAGAGTATATGTGTGTGTGTGTGTGTGTGTGTGTGTACAGTATTGGCAACCTTCAGTCTCGAAAGACTATGGTATCGCGCTCTGAAAGGTGGTTCTGGCACAGCGTCTAGTGTGGCTGAAAAGGCCAATCCGGGAGTGACAATCCCTTCCACACCGGGAGCAAGTGCAGTCTGTCCCTGGTCTGTCTCCCTGGCTATGGGCCTTCCTTCTTTGCCTCTTTGCCTCAGACTGTTGGCCAAGTGTCTCTTCAAACTGGGAAAGGCCATGCTGCACAGCCTGCCTCCCTGTGTGTGTGTGTCGATCAATTAATCACATCAGCTATATTTTGTGTAAAATAGCTACAAGGGTTTCAAGGTGACAGGCAAAAATGTCCTGGCCTGTCATTGTGCCTGTAAGAAAAACTGGATCTGTGGAAATTAGTCTGTAAAGCTTTTTGCATCATGAATACAGGTATGCCCCCATATCCATGGGGGTCCCATTCCGGAATCTCCATGGTTACCTGAAACCAGGGATATGGGCGAACACCTCCCACTACCTTCTGTAGACAGGGGGAGCAGGCGGGGAGGGGGGGGCACAGACCCAATCCATGGATAACTGAATCTGTGGCTAAAGGTTCAGTGGATATGGGGTGCCCCCCGTACAAGCATGATCACCTGGCAGTGACTACAGATTAATCTATGGTTAAAAACAAAACAAAAAAACCATTCACAAAATGAACAAATAGGTTCCAGAAAAAGTATTGGATGCTGGAGTTCTGTTACACTTCAAAGGCACCAAATGTAACAAAGCAATCAAAATGTCAGTGATTAATATCTACGCCCAAGTCTTTGTTCCGACAGAAAGTTCAGTCTGTATACAGTGCTGTGGTAAGAATTCCAAAACTTCGACTCCTGAGTAAAGAAGGTGGCCAGCAGACAAATGATAAAATCCAATTACTGTAAGAGGCCTTAACAGTCCGTTTCAAAATCTCCCAGGCCTCAAGCTTCATACTGCTCAAGCCCTGGGGGGAGCTAGTCTCATTTCTGTGAAAACAATGTTTTTGTGAGCTCTAGCCATTTCAAGTGCTACGCTGCAGCGATTAGATACTTGTTAGGGTTTCGATTCACAAAGGGCTAATAGCAGTCAACTCAGTAAAATGTTTTTCCTCCCTCCCCCCGCCTTATATTTCTGCCTCTGGGACTAACAGAATCAAATTTCCATTTTCAACTTCAATAAATCATGCGACGTTATGTAAATATGGGGTAATCTCTTCAGTTTTCTATTTCATACTACTATGGTTTCACCATGATAAAATAAGACACTTCTAATGCATTTTTATACACTTAAGCAATGACTACTCAAATGAAGGAACAGAGAACTCGAAGAAAACCCTGCTTATATTTATGTTAATATGGCCTGATCAGTGTACATTGACTCAGTTCTCAGGCAAACATTGCCCTCATATTGCAGGAAATTAGTTTTAATGCATAGGTATACTGGGTCCCATATGGGCAATAATTACGTTGGTGGCCTGTGCATAAAACCTGCTGTGTTGTTTTCGGTCAATACAGATGGAAGCACAGGGATTTCTGCTCTCTGTGGTGTGGATACATTTTAATGGATAATGCACCCAAGACACTTCACATGCTTAGTTCTGTCCTGTTTCAGCTGGTAAGATTTCATTACTCATTGGGGTGGGTGGGTAAAATGTTGACTCTTAAAAATAATATGAGGATGTCTGGAACTGTACGCATCCAGTGCTAGTATCTGGTTTCTCAATACTGTCTTCAATAAAAAGTGAGAGAATGTCGTCATTGTGTATTTGCCCCATTCTCTCCATCTATTCCAGCTGTTTCTTTTTGTCTTTTTTCGTGTGACTGCAAAAGCCCTTGCTATTTAATTTTGCATTGTGTGTGAGCAGGAGTGGGTTGGGCAAGTTGGGCAACTGCTGCATGCCCACAACCATCAGAGGGGCCCGATGGCCATGCTGACCCCTGAACCCGCAGTGATGGTGGCAGCAGTACCCGATGAACCATTTGGGATGAGCATAGAGGTGTTGGGGGGTCCCAGTGCAAGGCTCTGTCCCCAAATCCCCAGCAACCTAGCACAAACCCTGCATGTGAGATATCCATTTCTGTTTTTGGCATTTCTTACTGTATTCATTCTCTCCTGTCCTTTACATAAGACCTTGTTAGTGACAGAACACAGTGGCATAGCTAGAGGGGGTGCAAAGCACTAAGTTTTGCAGGGAGCCTCATCGTGGCATGCAAGCAGCCCCTCCCCTTCAGAGCCATTCTGGGCGGGGGAGCGAAACCGAGGCATTCATCTTTTTCATTCCTTGTAATTTATCTCTGTTTTCCTAATATCACATAAGACTGTACATTGTTTGGATACCCAGATTGTATTTCAGGAAATCAGTGTCTCTCCCCTAGGAACCTCTATTCCAGTGTTTCTCAAACTGTGGGCCAGGACCCACTAGGTGGCTTGTGAGCCAATTTCAGGTGGTCCCCATTCATTTCAATATTTTATTTTTAATATATTAAATATATTTTTGATATATTCGACTTGATGCTACTATGATATGCATTTGGGGAAATATTACAGATCTGTACTTTTAACAAGCTACTATGTATATTCTTTTAACAATGATAGTCAATGGGACATACTCCTGGATAAGTGTGGGTAGGATTGCAGCCTAGGATTGTTAAAAATTTTCCTGCTTGATGATGTCACTTCCGGTAATGACATTGCTTCCTGTGGGACCTGACAGATTCTCATTCTAAAAAGAATGAGAACAATTGTTCTATTCCATTCTTTGTGGGATCATATTTCCTAAGAAAGGAATTCAGGGACTATGCTGTATTAGGGAGACCAGAACATTTTTGGATTGATCAAACAGGTCTGAGTCAATGGAACTTTGAAGCTCATGAATTTGTTCTGCGATTGGTCATAGTCTTGCCAGAGAGGCTGGTAAGAGGCAATGTAGGAATGATATGGTTTTTAGGCAATGATGTAAGCCACTTTGGTGGCAGCCTAGACATTTTTTTTTTTAAATAAGTAAAGGATTGGCTGAATGGCTAGGATTTCCAGTACCTCAGTATTCAGACTGGTGGGTTTTTAGCTATGTCTCTGTACAATTAAATACTCTTAAGTTCTGTAGTCTTGTAGCAACCTGTCCTAACCCTGTTACTCCTTAATAATACCTAGCCTACTGTCTCCCCTGCAACAGAAGCCTTCTTAAAGCTGTCCCTCCAACATAAATATTGAGCTTACTCTGTACAGAAAGACGGAATATAAATTTCAATATAAAACATGAAATAAATATATTCAAAACAGTAAGAATCAATTAGTTTTTTTAGTGTGTGTTTTTAGTGTTTTTTGAAAGAAGTATTAAACCCATTCATATATTCAGCTTTAGCTTCTGTCTATTAGTGATGGAAAGATTTTTCTGCTGTAAAGAAGGGTTCCACTGCATAGTGATAACAAGAAATGACTCCTCAGTTTTAGCAAGAACTGTTAAATCAGTTACTAAAATTGTAAATACAGACTTACTACAGGCAACACATTTTATCAAAAGAAATGCTTTTTTGCTTCTATGTCATTACATTCATATCCAGGGGCAACATGTGCTAGATAAGATACACAATCAACATTAGGAGAGATTATGTTTCACAGGCTTACTTGTATCCTTTCAGGAAATCAAGGAAATTCCTGAAATGGGGGGAGGAAGAGAATAAGAGTGAGAGAGAACGAGAGAACTAGTGCTCACAGTGAAACTGATTTTCAATAGATTACTGTGACAGTACAAAATTGTAAATTTTTTTTTTGACTACAAGAGAATGCTAGTAAATTCTCCACTGGTGGTAATCAACATTATATGAAATTATACATACACTATAATTTAGTGTATTCTTCACCTGTGCTGGTACAGCCAGGCCACAGAGGCCTGAGTTATATCCAGTCGGGTTAGGAGGTGGCTGGAGGTCACCTTGATGTAAATATCCTTGATGAAAAATATCCTCTAACCCCATGTCGAGCCACAGCCTGCCCTATGGGCTACTCTGTAAGGCTGCCAGGTCTGGGAGTGGAGGTTAGGATATGAAGTGTGTTGCCGCCACTGATCCCACTAACTCCCAGGCCCAATCCCCCTACTCTCCCTTGCCCCAAAACACCCATCCCTATCCCCGGAACGCCCTCCTGCATCCCTCTCCCACCCTTTGTGCCGTCTGGCACAATCTTACCTCCTCTGTTTGGTGCAGGGGCTGGATGCAGCCTGGACGAGCTGACGCAGGCCTCTGCACCAGCCCAGCCGACTCCGGAGTCAGCATAAATGTGCCTTATGGCACATTTGTGGCACTTGGGAGCTGGCGCAGGGGGCCTGCTTAGGACTGGGCTGTAAGTTGGTCCTAATAAAGATATTACAGTGAACCTTGATTTAACACACTAATGGTGGGAAGGGATCTGTCTAGATGTCTAGAAGGAAGAGGTCTCTGGTTCTTGGAGTGATTGCTTTAGATTGCTACAATAAAAATTCATCAGATGGATTGCTCTTGCTGCTTGCTTCAAGTCAACGTTATGAGTTGAAGCAGGATATTTAGGTAGATGTGACTAAATGGTTAATCTACAAACATAACCAAACCTTTACAGCTCAGTCTTATCCCCCCCACCAGTGCTGAAGCAGTCATGCCAAAAAGACACACTTTGGATCCTATGGTGGGGGTGTGACCAGAAGGCAAATGGGAATTAAGTAAAAATTACTTAAATTTTTACACACAATTACTGGGGCCACCTAACTGTCTCCTTGGATATAAGCCATCTATTTCGGTGGTGTATGTCCGAGGAGGGAAAAAGGGTGGGAAATTTATCAAAAGGGGATAAAATCTGTTATGCTTCCACTGCTTCCCTTCCCCCACTCCCTCCCTGTCCCTTCCCTCACTGCTGCCTTACCCTGCTTCCCCCTATCACTGCAGATGATGTCTACATTGCCAGTGAACACATGTAGCCACCAACACACACTGGGATCCGGGCACTTCCACCAGGATCCTGATGCCTCTGATCTGATGTCAGCAGAACATGTGTTCAGCCAGTGGCCCATAAAGGATAAGATTGGGCTGTTAGACTATCACTTAGGTTTCTAAACTAAGATAGATCTTAGCTATGAAGTCTCTAGAAGCTTGATAAAATTCTGTATAAACATTACATAAAACGAGTTGTGAACTTTTTGTGGTTGCACTTTCCTGCAGAATGCAATGTTTCTGCTTATTAACCTAATGAACAATATATGCGAAATAAAGCACTTCAGGCAGCTAACAAGGCTCTTAGTATATTTTAATACTGTTAAATTATTCAACTTTTAAAAGCCAAGATGCTGCTCATTAAATATTGAAGAATGCTACAATAGTGTGACAGCATCAAATGGAGGGGATGTTCTGAGATGGGGGCTACCATATGGACAATGCCATTCTACTCCAAAAGGTGTCTTATTGCATTGGCTGAATATATCGTTACTGATGCTTCTGTACAAAGGAGAGTGGAAATAAAACAGTACAAACACTCAAATCTGTTTTGTAAAAAATAAGAATAAATAGTCCCAAATCATTCCATTTCATGAATTTTACAGCAAAAAGGTTATTGAGCAAGCATAGCTTGGTTTGTTTAAATACCTGAGGGATTCATCAGATTACTTGCATCACTGCTTTATGTACAGTGGTAACTTTTATATTGTAATTCAAGCAACAAATCAACCAAACAGCATGGCAGACAAGTAGATGCTGGATACAAAATCTTGTTAGGGACTTGACTTACTGTTTATCATCTACCATATAGAAACTATGATTCAAAAGTCCTTGGTTACTTTGATGCACATTTCAAGATAAACATGTACAAAGGCTATGTCATTGCCTACCATTTGAGGTAATATTTAATTCTAGTATATATTGTATTTATTTTTTGAATGTTGATTGTGTGCTGCCCTTACAGTTTTCTCTGGAAGGTGACTTGGAAAGATTTTAAATAATAAATTAAATTGATAAATGCTCCATCCATACAATGAGATTGTCTGCATGGAGCATTCCATAATTTTTAAGAGAATGGAACAGCCCTTGCTTTGGGAAAGCTCCATGCACAGACTGGAGCCCTCATGTGAGCTCAGCGTCACAGCCTGGATTAGAGATTCATATCCCAATCCTAGCCTGCATGTTATGGACCAGTTGGGGACCAGGCAGCAATTGAGAAGAAAAAAAAGATTTTTATTTGCCTATTCTGCCTCTGCCTTGTCTCCAGCGAGCCTACTCAGATCTGTGCCAACTCTTTGGTTGGTGTAAATCTGAGTGGGTCTAAGGGGGCAGGTTGAACCCAGACTGGGGCCATAAGATGTCAGCACAGCCACTGCTACCAATAATCATCTCCATTCCTATCTGAAATACCCCCGGCTGGTCCAGATCCTTATCTTGACCCTCCTCTGGAATTCCCAGAGCTCCCACTCTGCTGACTTACCTGCCCTAGCATGTGCCCAAGGGCTGCCAACTCTCATAGGCATGTGCCCAGGGCTGCCTCAACCAGTGGTGAGCCTGGGGAGGACACAGACCCAGCCCACATGACCAGCAGCCCAGTGCTTTCAGGATGTGACTTCCGCTAGTGCAAGGCCCAGATAGGATTGTGCTGCTAGTTAAAGTGTCATCCCCTTCCAGAGGAAAAGGATGCCGCTGGGCTGTGGGTGGGGAGGGGAAAGATTATGGTAGGGATGATGATGAGGATTGGGGCCAGAATTGGAGCCAACCATGGTGTGTGTGTGTGTGGGGGGGGCAAGGTGAATATTAGTGGGAGCAGTTCCAATGATATCCTATTCCCTTTCCAGCTTCAACACACCCCCTTGGGCCCACTCAGACTTGCACCAGTCAAAGAGTTGGCACAGACCTGAGTAGACCCATTGGAGACTATGACAGGGTGACCAGTGGGGACCTCTGTTACATCTTGGTCCTTAGCAAGTGCATAGCATGCAGTGGAGCCCACACAGGCACCATTGCAGGTTATATGCCAGCTGAGGATGGTTTTGCGCCATTATTCTAATAACCAACCTAATTCTAATAACCAACCTAACCAACTGAACCTCCATTAAAAAAAGGTAAACAAATATGCATTACCATTTTGTGCCTTGCATGATAAGCAAAGTTACCAAACCAAAGACTACAGTTACCAAAGATAACCAAAGATTAAAGTTTTCAGGACACAATGCTCCAGATTCCATGGACTACAAATTACAACTTGTAATATTGCATGTAAAGCCACAGACCATCTTTGTCACCTTGCATGGTTGTAATAATTAGTTTCTACATGTATTGTATTTGCATGCCTGAGAGTCCAATCCTGAGCTCAGCGTGCTGGTTTACTGCTGGTGCGCACTGTCGCAAATGTGCCGTAAGGCATGCTTGTGGGGCCTAGCACCAGGTGAATGCTGGTGGTAACCCAGTGGTATCCAGTGGTAGTGCCGACTGGCGCTGGGGTAGTGCTGAGCTGGCACTCAGCAGTCATGTGGACCTAGCAGCAGAGAGGTAAGTGGAGGCATGGGGAGAGGTGGAGAGGACGCGTTCTGGGGAGGGGGAGGCAGGCAGAGGGCAGGCAGAGGGCAGGAAGGAGTGCCGGGGAGGCGGAAGGCGGGGAGGAGGTGTGCCGGGCAAAAGGACCGCTGGAGCCTCCATGTCGGGCTCACCGCCAGACACAGAGGCACTTGATTCACCCCCAACCTTTTTGTTGGGGCTACTCCATTTACCCGGGGGAAGGGGACGAAAATCCCCTTCTCCTGAGAAGCCGCCAGCGGCTGCCTGAGGTGCGTAGGATGCAGTGGCAGCCATTTTCTGCGCCGCTGCAGCCCCACATCCCGGGCAGTTCAGGATTGGGCTGTAAGTTCCTTTCTTTTTCTGTTCTTCTCCCACTACTTAATGGAAGCTGTCATTTTAAAAAGTTACATCTGAAAAAATATACCTTTTCAACATTTCCCCAAACATCCTGATCCTTGTTCCCAAAGCATAGACACAACGTAAAACAGTCTTTTTTCTCTCTCTCTCTCTCTCTCTCTTTAAGGGTGAAACTGCAGACTTCCTTCCTGACTTAACTTCGGAAGTGGGTCTCAACATCATTGGCCCCCATGAAATCAGATCATTGAATAAATCCACAGTCACAAATCTACAAGGGCAAAAATCTTATTTGCTCCATTGCACAACATTTCATGGCATTCTAAGAATAACATTAAGAATATGTTGTATTTTTAGTGCTAGCCAGCTCACCCTGTCATGTCTGGAAAAATCAGAATGCTTTATCTGCCAGAGCCTTGCAAAACAGCTTGCTTTTTGATTTTAAAAATACGAATGCATGAAGTTGCTTTCTACTGAGTCAGATTGTTCATCCATCTTGTTCAATATTGTCTGCGTTTGAGAGGCTCTTCAGAATTTCAGACAAGGGTCTTTCCTAGCTCTAACCAGAGATGCCAAGGGTTGGAACTGGGACCTTCTGCACAACGTGAAAATTGGTGTTTTGTTTGTTAATGCAAAATAGAAAACAAAACTCCAGTAGGAAACTATGACCAAACAATAAATTATGCACAAATGTAAAAAAAAAAAAAAAACACACACAACCTGATGTGATTCAATTACGATGGCATCAAAATTCTTTTTGAGTGGTGTTTTATTGTTGGGTACATGGATTTCTGTACATTCACCACACTAAAAAAGAATCCCAAGACAACTGTATGCATGATCAAATCAAACTTTTTTTTTTAATCTTTTTTTTTTCCTAAATCTTTTTTAATCTTTTTAAACTTTTTTTTTTAAGACTCTGAGGAGGTCTGCAGTGACCAAAAATCCCCTGCAGCATACAGCAGATACTAAACCAGTGCCACTGCATTGCCACACAGGGATTTAGTTAGGATTGGGCTGTAAACCATCACATAATATTATTATTATTATTATATTTTATAATAATAATATAATAATAATAATAATATCTTGATGCAGTTACATACATGATCACCATCAAAGTACTGCATTCTTGAAAATGGTTTGAACATCTTGAACATGAAATAAAAACTGATGGGTGGTACTCTTTCTTGTTTTTCTCACTTTTAGACTTAGCAGTTATAACCCATGTCACAGAGAAAAAACTAACAGACCAATCCTACCTAAATGCCTGGCAGCAAAGCAGCAGCACTAGCACAGGTTACATTTTATCCGCCGAGGGATTTTTTGGCTGCTGGGGGTCTCTTTCATTTGTCCCCTTGTACTATAGTAAGCTCCAACAGTCACAATTGGTCATCTCAGACCTGCACCAGCAATATCACTGGTGGAAGTCTGCATTGGTTCATGTAGGCAGATCAGGCCCAGGAAGGGGGTTAGGGCTTGGCATGCACTGTTGCCAACCCCACCTCTCTAGCAGGTCGATCCACTCATCCCTGCCCCGTCACCACTCTGTTCCACCTTCCCCCACCTTGTTCAACCTCCCTGCCTTCTCGTTAGCTCTCTGGCTCCCTACACTGCTGGAAACTGCTTTATGGGGCTTTTGCAGCAGCAAGCACCAGTGGAACACCAGTGGTACCAGTAAGTTGGATTGGGCTGTAAGTCAGCACTTCATTAACAAAGGAAGTCTGTAAATAAATAGGTCATAATGGCCTTCCTGCTTTCTGTACTGTGCTGTGCTGTTCTGGAGGTTAACCTGTGATGGAGTACACCACTGGTCCATCTGGATCTTTGTTATCAACACAGACTGGTAGCTATTCTCCAGGGTTTTCTCTCTGCCTTACCTGGAGATGTCAGGGATTGAACCTGGGGCTCTTCTGCATGCAAAGGACATGCTGTGCCACTGAGCCATAGCCCTTTCCTGACTAGTACATAGTTTCCACTTATGTCCTAATTGCAAAGCTGTGCCTCTTTGGTATGCACCAGTGTTTACTTACATGATGGCTTTTGACTGAAGGCCAAATTAGAGAATAATCAAAACAAATACTGGGGCTGTTTGTACAAGTGATGCGACGTAAAGTGGAGCAGTTCTATTATTCCTGGCTCATGAACTCAATCAATCTGGTCTTGGCCTTTCCTTCTGGCATAACAAAATGGTTGTAGCTCCTGCTGATCCGTTGTTGTTCCATTAGCCAGACGTCAACTTCGCTGCTTTTGTTCTGAATAAAGAATCATTCTGTCCAGGCACTGCCTACTCCCATTTTTAAAGCAATGTTTGAAGTCTTTTTGGAATTATTATTATTTTAATTCAAAAAGGTATATAGGCCAAGGTAAATGTTTACAGTGCCCTCAGGTGCAATAATCTGCAAATAAATGCTTTCTGCTATTTTAAACGTATGCAGCAGGGGTACGCTCTCTGGTTGCCCCTGTTTACCAGAAATAGCTCCACCACCCACATCTCCAGAAATTAACCCCCTACCCAGGGAGAGATTGGTCTTTACTCCAGTGCACATGCATGGAAATGGCTGAATGCCTTTACAACTTCTGTTCAGCCATTTATACACATGCGCAGGTTGGCTGTTTCACATATTGCAGCTGCTGAGGTATGTTTGAAAGCCAATGATGTTTCCCCCCACTATATTTTTAATCAGAAGAACTAATATCCTCTTTGCTTTTAAATTATTGCAAGATGGGCTACTTCGGAATAGTATGCAGCCTGTAGGAAACAGACTAGATCAAGGGAGGAGTGCACAAAGAAGTAAAAGTAACACTTAGTGACAGGACCATTGCCTCCTGGATAACTGTGTCCCAGTCAAATGCCTCCTGGTATGGGACATTTGCATCCCAGACATTTGTGTTCCAATATATGTATACTAATATTAGCTGTTTTATTTTTAAAACACAAAGGTATGGTTAGGATTAGGCCTGGGATAAGGATATATAACATGGGGTTTATTACCCAGGTATAGTTTGTTTGTTGACTTCTTATAGTATTGCTAATGACCGGGATGCCAAAAAAACCAGAAGCGAGTATCCAGGGATGTGCACACCCCATAATTTTCCACTGCTCTCTGTCCTCTGAAGGAAGCCAATCTTAGGTAGCAGTGCCTTCCTACCCCGTACCCCTTGCTCAGGGAAGTGGGGAGCATGCAACAATATGGTTGAAATACCCAAAAGGGTTCCTCAATCATTATTTGAGCTATAAATGTTTTGCAGAAATGTGGGCCACAACGACAGCTTTCCCCACACATGAATCATTGAGCATAATTTTTCTGGGAGGTGAGCGATTCAATGCTACAATGTTGCATCTTATAATTTAACTGTAAAAGCCTTCAGCCCTGTGGAATATTTCAGCAGGATTTTCAGGTGACCTTGCTTGTTAAGGTTTGGCAATTCTTTAAGGTATGTGACATTTTGCTTCCACATCTCTCCATGTGTGGCAGTTCAAAAAATAGATTTTTTTTTGCCCGCCAGGCAGTGATGAATTGCGACACAGAACTGCTGCCAATTTTCCAATAAACATAGGAAGGAGATGTAAGCAATCACTTCCTTGTAACAACATGGAATAAGCTGGGCTCAGACGAGCTTTGTGCAACTGCAAACTTTTTCTTTGTCTGCCATTCTTCCTTTGTCTATCAATATTCCCTCATACATATTTACAAAGTCTGTGTACTGGCACTGTGTGCATTCGAGTGAGTGAGTGAGTGAGTGAGTGAGTGAGTGAGTGAGTGAGTGAGTGAGTGCTCGCTCACCATGTTGTCCTACACCTCTGGCCTCCACTGGCTCTTGCCTTTGACACACTCCATGATTTCTGTACTTGGCATGGTTCCTCTTCCACCTGCAGCTGGGATTGTGCCACTGTCTTCTCCTCATTGGTGACCAGAGCTGGCCCAAGATGTCCTGGTGCCTAAAGCAGCATGCCCATGTGCCACCTCAAGCCCTCCAATACTGCTTTTGCATGTGCACAACCCCCTATGGATGTGGGGGAGGGTGGGTACACCAGCAAACGAGCAGATGCACCCCATCACCCCTTTTCTTTATTTGCCAGGCACACAGTGTGCAACCTTCCCTGTCCTATGCCACTGCTGTTTGGCATGAAGCGAAGCAGTCAGTTTGGGCTCCCAGCTACTTCCTTCACATCAAACAGAAGCAGCCCTGAGTTGGGAGGCTGTGCTTCTTGTGTGAACTAAAGGAAAGGTGGGCAGGAAGCACCAAGTTGGCAGGAAGTGGTGATCTGGAGTGCAACAGTCTCTCCCCACTTCTTCCAGCTGTGCTGCAGGGAGTAGAGCAAAAAAGATGCTTAGCTCCTCACCCTGTTCTGTCATTGCAGAGTTTAAAAGGGAACGCACCATAACATGCAGCATTGCCAACAGAGGCATCATTGGATGCTATGGGGGGAGTGACCAGAAGGCAACCTTTTTTATTTACATCTGCATAGGCCTTCTGGCTGCCTATGGGTCTCCTCAGTCCTGTGCCAGCTATGGAGCTGGTGTAAGTCTAAGGAAAGCTGGAGATGTTCTGAGAAGGGGTTTCAGGGATAGGATCTGGCATATGTGACTGCCACCAGATCTTGCCCCTTCCTCCCCCAACATGCCCCTGGCATGTTCCTTCCTGCTCATGACCTATCACCACCAACAACTTGCACTGGTAGAATGTCCAGTTGCATCTGGTGCATTCATGGAGCTGCTAGCCGTTCCCTCCAGTGGCTCTGTCATGTGCCACAAGATGGCAGCATGACATTTCTGCCATTGCTGGGCTTTTTATGTCCTCTTTGCAAGAGCCACTGATGCAGAAGCCTCACAGGATTTGGCTACAGAAATAACATTATGATCTGTTTGATTTTCACATTGATGTTGTATTGTTGTGTGTGTGTGCTGAACAATACACTGCTGCAAATCATCCTGAAATTTGATTGAGTTTAGCTCCTCAGGGAGACTTTTTCCCTCCTTCATCAGCAACATTAGTTGCTTGACATTCATTCCCTGCCAAGTAAGAGAACGTTCACTAAATGGAATTCTGATGTTGAGTTCCTACACCACAGTGGGACTGAGTTGTTCCTAATAAATCATTACAAAGAAAATCTGGAATCTACCCATGCCAGAAGGAAAACATTGCAGTGTAGATATGACGTTTAAAAAACTGTGATAGCATCCACACTGAACTGTCTTTACTAAGCACGCTTACTGCAGAGTGTTTTGAAATTGGATGCTGAATCAATGCCATCTAGTGGTTGTGACATTTGGAATACATTACAATAGTTACTAATTTGTAACGGAACCAATTTATAATGTATAAGCTGCGTTTGAAGCCATTTCATCATTAGCTCGGAGGAAGCTGTGGAAGTCCTGGGGTGCTGTCTTGATGCGATTGGGGACTGGATGAAAGCCAATAAGTTGACATTGACTCCTGAAAAGACAGAGGCCTCCTGATCAGGAAATCCTCAGTATAAGTACTGAATCATGTACCCACTCTGAATGGAAGTGCAAGAACAGATATGCAGCTTGGGAGTTAGACTCTCAGCTCTCTCTGGAGAACCAGGTGGCAGCAGTAACTAGAAGTGCGTTCACCCAGCTTAGGCTGGTGTGCCAACTGAGACCATACTTGAGCAGCTGGAACTGGCCATGGTGATCCAGGCTTTAGTAAGTTCAAGACTGGACTACTGGAGCACACTCGACATGGGATCACCCTCTACAATGATTCAGAAACTGCAATTAGTGCAGAATCTGGCAGCTTGATTGGTTATGGGGGCTAGACGATATGACACTGCTGGACCACTGCTTCAGCAGCTACACTGGCTGCCCACTGAACTTGCACCAGCCCAAGAGCACTCCTGGATTGTGCTTAATATCAAAATAAAAGTTTATCAGGTCTAAATGCCGCAGTAAATTAAAAACACGTATTACCTTGACGTTTTGCTTGCTATCTGTAGCAGGCTTCTTCATAAGCCAGTGTAAGTCTGCTGGGTCATACCTCACTTTTTTATCCGTTCTTACACCCAGGGAGGGGGCAAAGGAAGTGGGGAAACCAGGTGAGGGAAAGTGTTTCCTTGTGATAGAAGAGGAGGATAAAAGCCCCATTGATTGCAATGGGACTTCTGAGTAGACTTGCAAAGCGTTGGGTCGTAAGCTTCTTGGCTGCTGCGGATGACCCTCCCTCCTGCCTGCCTGCCGCTTCTGTCCCCTCCTGCTGACCGTCCCCTCCAGCCTTGCAGAACTCAGATGCCTCCCTGTTGGTCCATCTGTAGCATGCTACTCAGCGCTCCATCTGAAGGCGGAATTTATAAGGAACCAATCACTTTTCTGCACGGCTACACTCACTCGAATAACAGCACAGCTTTTGTTTATAAATGAAAATGGTGGTTGAAGTGAAGGACTTCAACACATCGCTGACTGAAGATGGGGTGGCAACATCTGGGCAGTATTAACCTGGATTCTACCCAAGGCACATTTGCGCAACACTGCCAAAGGTGCATTTTTTGAAACTGTTTCAGGGGGCCTCCAGAATGAGGTAAATGCCTGCAGAAAAAATTCAAGGTGTTTCCATATACCTGAAACTGCAGGGTTGTGTTACCGCATCTAACATAAGTTACATTTTCTTAGTACTGTCCATAGCACTAACCTATAGATCCTTATGTAGATCGTACTAAAAAATTGGCCTCACAAGAAAATCCTCCCAAAAAATATCTTTTTACTGAGCACACAGATGTAGCTCTTCCAGATCCTGTAAAGAGGGAGTGCCTCTGACTTCTGAGTATCCTGTGAAAGTTGGCTCACCCTGTGGTCAGCTGGCCACTTATTCCTTCAGTAATACCCCCAAAGCCCCCCAAATCATTTTTATATTGAGCACACAGAACTTGCAAAGAGGGTTACCCTGTGGTTAGCCAGCCACCGATTTCTTCAGTAACACCAGCCTCAAGGAGAGTGTGCCTCTTTGACCCCTGAATACCCTGTGCGCAGCTTGGGCAGGAACTTTGATTCCACACTGAACTGCCCTCAAGGGAGGGCACCAGGATGAGGTCTCCTGTTATCTGGTGTACTCCCTGGGGCATTTGGTGGGCTGCTGTGAGATACAGGAAGCTGGACTAGATGGGCCTATGGCCTGATCCAGTGGGGCTGTTCTTATGTTCTTATGCCTGCTGCTACAGATACCTGTTTGCTTTGCAGTCTCAGAACAGAAGCAGCAAACAATCTATCATCACCATGTCACTTGCTGGAAAAAAAAAGTTTTCAGTAAGACAAACCTTGAGATAATCCCCTTACTCCAGTGGTTCTCACACATTTAGCACCAGGACCCACTTTTTAGAATGGGAATCTGTCAGGACCCACTGGAAGTGATGTCATAACCAGAAGTGACATCAAGCAGGAAAATTTTTAACAGCCCTAGGTTGCAATCCTACCCACATTTACCAAGGAGTAAGACCCATTGACTCTCATTGTTGAAAGAATATACATAGTAGCTTGTTAAAAGTACAGGTCTGTAACATTTCCCCAAATGCAGTCACATACCATGGTAGCATCAAGTCTAATATACTGAAAATAAAATATTGAAATGAATGGGGACTCACCTGAAATTGACTTGTGACCCACCTAGTGGGTCCCAACCCACAGTTTGAGAAACACTGCCTTACTCTGAGAAACCTCTTCATTGCTGGGAACATAAGTTTTCAATTAAAAAAATTACTCAGGCTGGATTCCTATGCACACTTAAATGGGAGCAAGTCCCAGTCAACTCAATGGGATTTATTTTTGAGCAGGTATGCCTAGAACTGTACTGTCAGTCACTGGTGCTAGGGGGTCAGGCTGCGCTGGGTGATGCGCACAGAGTGGATGACACCACTACTAGCCAAAATTTTTAAAATCTTGGCATTTTTGAATAATACCACCATGTTGTACATATTTGATGTGTAATTTCATGCGGAATGCAATGACTCTAAAAAAGGCTCAGGACGAGTTGCGACAGCCACCTGCTAGGACTCATGCGTGAGCTGAGTCAAGGGGGCAGAGAGGCTTGTGACGCAATTCGCAACTTGGGCACAGTGACTCCAGCACGTCCCTGGTGATGGAGATGACCTATATCAATTGTTTTGATAGAGGGAAGAGGAAGATGTGTCATGGTCATGGCATCATTCTCTCCAGTCACCAGGAAGAATCCAGAGTAAGGTCTTAGACGTCGAACAAAGTACATGGGCAGATCCATATGGGAGAAGGTTGATTATTCAAGAAGCCAGCCATGGAGGACTATGAAAGCAAGAGCAAGTACCTTGACTTGTGCTTGGAAGCCTATTGGCAACCAGCACAGTTGGAAAAGCATAGGAGCAAGGTGGTCAGATCAACAGGCCCCAGACAGGACCCAGGCTGCCACATTCTACAGTTGAAACTTCCAGACAGTTTTCAAGGGTAGCTCCATGTACAGCAGATTATAATAATCCAAATGTTATGTGGTGAGCAGCCCAATTCTAAATAAATCCCTGCATGGTGATCCATCTGTGCCAGCACAGTTTCTACTTTTATCTTGCAAGGAATTTTTAGCTGCTGGAGGTCTCCTCCTTACCCTGCAGGAGGGTAAGGGGTCATTTGCAAGGTTGACTTGAACTTGTACCAGCTCAATTGCTGGTGCAAGCCCACGTTGAGCCAAGAAATCAGGTCAGACCTGGGAAGGGAATTGGGCCTGGGAATGGGGCATCCTGTGCACTCCCAGAGTTCCCCTCTCCTGGGCCCGATCTGCCCCCTCCCCAGTCCTGTCACTGCCCTGTTCTGCCCCCTCCCTGCCTCACTCCTCCACCAGCTTACCTGGGCCAGCAGATCTTTGGTCATCCACCTGTGTGTGGGAGGCTGCTCTGGCCTCCTCACCAGTAGGCCTGCAGCGCGCACCAGTGGAGGCTGCTTTGCAATTGCCATAAAGCAGCCTCTGCCAGTAAAGTAGTAGTTACTCTGGCAGTCATGGGAGACGTATCGCTCCATGGATACGTCTTCAGAAATAAGGACAGCTGGCAGATCACCAATACTGGGCAAATTTATTTCTGACTGTAGCCCACACCGCCGGGATGAAGCCTGGTTCCTGAAGCATTCCCAAACAGAGAACCTGGTCCTTGAAATGGAATGCAACCTGACCAGAACAGGCCACAGTCTCAAGTCTGAACCAGCTCTCCTACCATATTACAGAATTCTCACACTGACACTGGAGTCACCTGAGCCTTAGAACAATGCTACATTCACCAGTACTTTTCATTCAGCAGTTCAAAACCAGAATGAGCATCAGCAGGTAGCACTGGTTTGATTTCAACTATTCATGATACTGGATGAACTAAGTCAAATCGTTTTTTACTGCCCATATGAATGTTCTTTCCACGTTTTTGAACAGCAGTGATGCAACCACATTTCTCATCAGACTATATCAGGAAGCCAGAGTGCATATTTCTGTGAAATATCACCGAACATAAATACATATATCACTTTGCTATTCTCATCAGATGTCTTAGGAGGAGGAAGTTGTCTGTTTGGGTCTCAGCCTCTTACATTTGCATTAAGAATGCTTTTATGTACGCTACCGTAGTAGGAAACTGACTTAATTCAGAACCAGATCTTTTACTTAGTCGAGTAACCCACTCAAGTTGACTATGCTGCATACAGTATCAGTCAGAGGTTCAGGCAAATGGAAGTCATGATCCAGCCAAGGTCAAGTACTCTTTAAGTCACTTTGATTTCAATGGATGCAAAAGGAACCTTACTGGATCACAGCAAAGGTCATCATGACAGAGCTGGTATTGTGTAGCAGCTAAGGAACAGGCAACTTGATCCTATCCTTGCAATGCAGAAGTGCTGATGCCCACTGCATGCAATGGTAGGAGGGCAACCAGATAACCCAGGAGAAATAAGTAAAAATCATTTGTGCTTACATCTTCATAAGTAGCCTGGCTGCCAATGGATCTCCTTGGATCAAGGCAGGTATTTAACTTGGGTAAGTTCAAGGAACCTCAGGGGATGTGCCAGGTCAGGAAAAGGAGATTAGGATCTTGGCATGCACTGATGCCACTGACATCCTCTTCTGACCCACCCCTGGTTTGGCCCAGTCCCTGCCTAGATCATCCTGCAAGCCACCTCTGCCATCACCTTATCTGCTCCTGTGGGGGCATCTGGGAGCTTACTGGCATGCATGTGAAGTCTTTGGTCCTTTGTGCCAACAGCTCTGAAGCATATGGCAGCAGCGTGGTTTTCACACCACTAGAATGGGGCTTACAGCAAAGAATCATGGGATCTGCTGCTATAAGCCTGAACAGGTTTGAGCCATGAGCAGCAAACTGAGACTTCCTTGGTTTGAATCTTGCTTCCCCAATAAACTTACTAATCGATCTGAGTGAAGCTATTCCCCCTTAACCCCAGATGCAATAGGGCAGGGGTGTCCAAACCCCGGCCCGTGGGCCATTTGAAGCACTCGGAAACCCCCAATCCAGTCCATGGGAAGCCCCTAGTCTCCAATAAGCCTCTGGCCCTCTGGAGACTTGCTGGAGCCCGCATGGCCCAATACAATTACTCTCAGCGCCAACTGTTTGACCTCTTGTGCAAGTTGCAGGCTAAGGGCTCCCTTTGCTGCTTTCTGTTTCATGTCTGTGAAGCAGACATGCTTGCTTTGCTTTGTGCAAGGTCTTTTATAGGCCTTGAGCTATCTTGAGACTCATTCATTCACATAAGTTCCATCTCCAATATATTCATTTATGTAAATTTATTCAAATTTTAAATGTAAATTAATTCTTCTTTTCCCCCCAACACAGTGTCAGAAAGATAACGTGGCCCTCCTGCCAAAAAGTTTGGACACCCCTGCAATAGGGGATAATAATCCTTATAGGACTGTTGTAAGGATTACAGCAAAATGTCATGTGAAGAATTTTGTATACCCAATAAGCACATTACAAATGAGAAGTACTGTATTGTTGCCTAGTCTGTCATCCTGTTTTAAACAGTGACAAGCTTGGAAGTGGCAAATTGAACTCAAAGGCCAAACTAGATATGTACGTAATTGTACACTGTGAGCAACTGAGTAGGGATATCCTGTAGTTTTGTCACCTTTTGCAGCTCCCCATTACTTATAAATAAAACGGAGGCTGAAAACCTATTCTTGGAGTAACAGACCAATACATAGTAACTCCCCCCATTGCAATGCAGAGATGCCAAACTAGCACCTCATGCATCCTACCACTAGGTTTTAGCCCCCATCGGCCTCCTCATGGCAAGGGAACTTCTGTTCCCTTGCCCCAGTGTAAACTCATGCTGGCCCTCTGGGTTTACACAGACCCACGTTGTATCCCTGATGCAAGTCACATGGACCCAAGGAGGCGAATTATTGCCGGGATGGGGGTTAGGTTTTGGCATGTGCCACTACCGCTGAAATTGCCCCCTTCTAATCTTGATCCACCCTTCTCCCAGCATCCATTGCTTCCCCATTCTGCCCACACCCAGCCCTGTCCACCCACTTCTCACTCCTTCCCACCCCATGCCTACTGACTAGTGCCAGCAGGCATCTGTGGTCCACTGGTGTACAAGTTGGATGCTCACTGCTTACTGTGGCAGCAAAGCCATACACTGTGGCACGTTGCCTTTTCTGACAGCCAGGAAGCACTTATACCACTGGACTGTTCATTCCAGCAACACTGGGTGCCAATGGGATTGGGTCATAAGTCTCATTGAACTCAATGGAGTTAACCTGAGTAAACATTCATAGGATTGCATTGTTATTTCTATCTGGTTATGTGGTGGAATTAGACCCAAAGGACACAATCCTAACCAGGTCTACTCAGAAGTCCTATTTTGCTCAATGGGGCTTACTCTCAGGAAAGTGTGGTTAGGATTGCAGCCTAAGTAGGTCAAGTAATGCTTCAATCTTCCACATGGAAATTAGTGGGATTTAAAGAGTGCTTAACTTTGTCTGAATCATCCCCATATATTTACTAGGTATTTGTTATATTTCAGAAAACAAATTCCTGAACCTTGACTTAAAAGATATATTAAAGCACAATGCTTAGCATTTGCACAGCAAATTATCAATAATGCTTTAATGGAGATATTATCACAGTTACAAGAATGTTGCAAGTTAAGTCAATATATATTCTTTCCTTTCTGAAGATGGGGGAAGCCTGAGAGTGTTGTCTAAGGTTCTCTCTCAAGTTCTGAGATAATATTGGAACCGAGATCCTAACCCTATCCACCCTGTCCCCCGCTGGCGCAGCCATGCCAGCAACAGGTATGCTGTATCTAGTGGGACGGGGAGTGGATCAGGAGGCTTCAGAGGCAAAAGGGGATTTAGATCTCCCTCCACCTCTGTAAGCTTCCTTCTTTGCAAAAAATCTCCTTGGACCGCTGCTAGTGATTTCACAAGTCTGAAAAGAGAAAGTGGGCAGTGAAGTTGCAGAAAAGGGAGAAAAGATGCAGCATACACCATGGCTGCTGCATCCACCCCTTCCCACAGTCTCCCCAGCCCTGTTCCACCCTCCCACTCCCACCTCTCCCACTGATTTACATGCTCCCGCAGGCAATGGGAGAGCCGACAACACAGGCAGAAAGGCTCCAACCTTCCTACCAGTGCCCAAACAGTCTGCTACTGGGCGCACTGCTGGAGTGCCTTTTATGACTGGTACTGATTGCTTTACAACAATCAGTGCCAGTGGAAGAGGTGCTAGAATGTTGGCCGGCCCAGATAAGATTGGGCCGTTAGCCACAACTAAATGAATCCACAAGTTTCCTATTAATATTGAATTTCAAATAGTGTTGCAGGCAGATTTGTGAGTACACAACAGAAAAATGCATGGCAATAAAATGTGTATCAGAATGCTCCCTTCTATGCTTTGATATTCTTTTTTCCAGCTGGGCGTCTTTCCCATTGCAAGCTGAAATGAAAAGCATAACTTTTTTAATGTGATGAAATGAAATTTATTCGGAAAGTTCAGCTCTTATCAGCTGTTTCTCAGAGTTCAATTTAAAAGGAACAGCTTCTGAATTGTTGAATTACAATCAAGCTGAAGAACATCCTGCTGAAAAATAGCAGTTATCTCCCAAACAGATAGGAAAAGAAACAGACTCATTTACAGTGTAATGCCTATAGATCATACATGTTCACATTTCTTCTAAGGAAATCTGCCTGTCCCTGTTTAATGGAACTGCATCTATAAGCCAGTTCTGCAGTTTTAAAATTGTCATTCATAAGTGGTTTCTGTGCAATTTGCATGAACAGGCAATATAGTGTGTGATACCACTATTGCATTATTCTTGACATGAAATAGTGCTGGGATTGCAAATACTATAAGAAACAAAAGTTCATCCTAGCAGAAAGTGATTGCTTCAATTGGCTTTGTAGGCAATATGGCTTATAATATAGCAGACACCAGAAATTGAAGCTGCCTGAACTTATGAGATCATTGCAACAGATAAACCCTAAACAGTGAATGGACAGACAGCCACAGTGAGAGAGGGTTGGAAGACATCTGTCTCAAAGTGACTTTACTAGATGTCATAACTAGTTGAAGTCTTCTCACTAAACTGAGGTTCATCCATGGGCTACTATGTGAATTGGAACTTAACTGGCCTTCTTGAAAAAACACATTTTCCTATTTGAAGTCTGTTTCCAGCATCACCGATCTGTGTGGGGGCCACCAGCTGCCCCAGCGCAACCCTACCAGGGGAGCAGGAACCAGCACCATGCTGCCAAAGCACAGATGCATGCATGTCTGGTCTACCCACTGTCCCCAGACAATCGGGGCACAGAGTTGCCTGTTCCTTGCAGGATTAGGGCCTCTCTACTCTGGAGCAATGCTGGCCCTTTAACCACATTGCTGGACCAGGTATAGCAAGGAATGGGGATGGGGAGAGCCAACCCAGGAAGGGGTGGTCACTCAGGGCCTGTAATGAGGAAGCCTCTGGACATGCTACCAGAGGGCTTCTCAGTAGCTTCTCCTCTGGGGATGGGGCAAGTCCAGGGAGGGAGCCAGGAGACAGATGGAAGAGGGTGAAACAACCCCCTCCCAACTGAGGATTGATTGGGGGTCCTGGTTGCTGAGCCAGCAACTCCCTTTGTTTCTACCCCTCTTTCTCTGGGCCAAGAAGCATTCAGACATGAGTGGAGTGCCCCCTTCTTGTGGCAACCCGCCTAAGTGTGGAGGAACTTACACACTCTTTCCCCATACAGCTCACATTTCATAGTCAGCAAAGCCAAATTTCAAACATGGAGATTAATAATGTAACATCATACATTTGTGATCCGAATTAGCTTGGTGGGAGAAGCCAAGTGGGTTGTAACCCAGTTTATGCCAGGCATTTGCAAGACTTGTTTTCTTCTTTTGCAGCATAAGATATACAGTATTTATTGAGAGCACAAATATTACAAAGGTTTCCAAGGGTCAATGGCAATAAAGCTGTTGTTGGATGCTGAGATCTTGGCCATATTTAATACCGCATTGAAATGCTTCTGTCTTTTGGCAGGTGTGGCCCCAAATGTTTGAAGCCTAAAGCTGAATGAGATTTATGTCTTACGGAAAGAGCAGCTAGGAGAATGTACACAGGCAGAATTTAGTTAACCAATTTGGCATTTAGCCATTGGACTAAAATTAACAACTCCATTGAATGACTATGGTAATTTTCTAGTCACAAAAAAAAAGATATTTGCAGTTGCTGCTTTCTTGGAAAAAGATTGCTTTCGTTAAAAATATAACCACCTACCAGACTACAATTCTTTGGAAATACATTCAGATAGTTAAAAAGTCTCATTAGCCACAATGTAGGATAGGTTATTTGGACACAAATCCTTATTAGGAAGACCTGACTGCCATGTCTTGCTACCCCAGTCTTTGCCTCCTTTGCAGTAATGTAGCCAGAGGGGGTCTGGTACAGTAAATACAGCAGGCATCACAATGCACTGCATTGGCCCCTCCCATTCACCACTGGAGCCATCTACTGCCCCAATGGATCCGACAGTGAGTGGGAGGGGCCGCTTACATGGCACATTGCGGCACCTGCTCTGCTTAGCTGCAGCCCCCTCCTCGGCTATGCCATTGCTCTCTTGCCTTATTTGATATCTGGCCCCTTTGCTTTGAAATCTTTTGAAAAACTGTGGCTTTCTGACAGCTCTCCTTGGGTGTCTCGGGAACATTTTTAATGCCACAGTCATTCAACAAATAGCTAGAAGTTATGCAGCGGGATCAACCTGTTTCTAGTTTAATGTGTATTGAAGACTGTTACAACCGGACAATAATTTTGTGAAAGCTTCTTCCAGTTACTATGACATACTATCACATAACTAACAAACAGCTCATGTTATTGCTAATAATAATCACAGGTAAGCTCCTTAATGCTTCTTAATGCAATGTTTGACATGGCATCTCATTCTCGGCACTCACTGGAAGCATGGGGCTATGGGACACTTTCCTTTCCTTTGCAGAAGTCTGAAGGCAAAAGTTGAAAAAGCACCTCACTATGAGGCATGAGAAGCATTTGAATCCCTGTGGCTTAGATAAGCATGGGCATGTGTGAGCAGAGTGAAAACTTGTTGATCTACTACTGAAGCGGCATCTCAGTGCTCCACTGAGCACAAAGCATGCGTAAAGGTGCCATTGTAATCTGTCAATTTCTGATGAAGATATTGTTGTTCTACGGATACTAACAAGTAACCAGAACTTCTTTGTGTTTCATTATATTCAAGGAGAATTTCCACTGGGAAAACGGTTATCAATGGTTGGATGTGCACATTTTTGTGCATGCTGTCAGAGAAAAAACACATGCAGATGGAACTATGGTAGATGTGCAATATCTTGCACAAAGCTTAGCTATGTGTATACAAAGGCTGCAAAGTGCAGAGATAACATTGAGAAGGGTGTACTACGCCCTCCCTCCCTGTTCAGAAAAATTCTTTCATTGCAGTGGTATATTGCCAGATTCCCAATCCAAGCTTCACTTAGAGAATTATGCCCACTTTAAGCTTATTAGCTCCCCTTCTTTCCCCAACAATGACCCTAGTTCTGCCCTGCAGCACTGCTGGATCCTACCACCAGGGTAACTCACTTATTCAACCTCTAGAAGTCCTCCTTCCTCCTCTCTCCTGCCAGCAGCTTCTCCAGCCACTACAGCAACACCTTGGTCCTCAGCAGGTCTTGGGCATGGCAGCCACATACCAATCTCCTGCAGCCCCCCTGAGCGTTGCGATCCTGTGGATCGCGCCGCTGCCTTCCCCCGTCTCCTGGCTGCCCCCGCCCCTTAAGGGGGCAGACGCCAGGACCCACAGGCTGGGTCGTGACGCCCCAGTTTGAATACCACTGCCTTAGGACCTTGTTGCCTCTAGTGGCTGCCGCTGTGCAGAACACTACTATAATCTAAGACCTTGGTGTTAACCCCATGCTTGCTTGCCAGAGCAAGGGGGCCACTGTTGACACAACACCCTATCTCCTCCATGGATCTTGCACATTTCCATTACAATCAGTGAAATTGGCAAGAAGTCTGAAACTCTTGATGGTTTCAGTTCTATAGTATGGAGGCTCTGCCTATATCAAAAACATCAATTTCACTGCTGCCTTTGCAGCTTCTGCAGTGTTGCATGAGCTCAAAAAATGGCAATGCAAACATTTCAGAGTGTAGTGGTGACACTATGAAATCCCACTCAACATCTATAAATAATTCTGGAGCAGTTCATTTACTGTAAGGGTAAAATAGACAAGAGTTTTAAAATCCCTTATCACAATGAAGAGACATTGGAATTAGTGTAGAGGTGGGGAAAAGCTTTTTGGTTTCATCACAAGATGTTGCTCATGACCTACTCCCCAGTAGAAATGCTAACAGTCATAGCAATGGAATTTGTAATCTTGAGACAGAAGACATTTCTTCATTCTAGTACATTTTAGTTTGACTCACACTGTCTACCAAGAGAAATGGTTTCTTCTAAGATAAATTTTAGCTCAGGGGTGTCAAACATAAGGCCCGCAGGCCGAATGTGCTTCCCTGAAGCTATTTATTCAGCCCCCAGCTTGATAATTGGGCTCTCTTGTATCTTGAAAATATGAACCAGATTTGCACATTTTCTATTCTGTCCTTTGCAGCTAATTCATCTCTGTGTGAAAACGAAGTGCTTAATGATGTCACTTTCAGCCCTCAGCAGGTGCCATGAATGCTAACTTCAGCCCTCTGTATGAAACAAGTTTGACAGCCCTGCTTAGCTGAATGTTATCCCCTAATTTTCCAGATACTATACTGTGGTCTTACAAGCATTTACTATCACAAAATAACATTGTGACACTAGAGAACTAATTAAGCATCGATTCTATACAAACATCCTTGGAAGTAAGTCCCATTGAATTTAATGGAGCTTACATCTGAGTATGCACTGGGAGCAGAGTGGCCAGATACAAAGGAGGACACAGTGCCTGTACTGTTATCCATTGTCTAGGATCGGGGTGTCCAAACATTTTGGCAGGAGGGCCGCATCATCTTTCTGACACTGTGTTGGGGGCCGGGAAAAAAAATAATTAATTTACACTTCAAATTTGAATAAATTTACATAAGTGAATATATTAGAGATGGAACTTATATGAATGAATGAAGGTCTTGCAATAGCTCAAGGCCTATAAAAGGCCTTGCACAAAGCAAGGCCAGTCTTTCTTTTGCTGCCACTGCTGCATCACAGATGTGGAATAGTAAGCAGTGGAGGAAGCGCTTGTCCCACAGCTCACGAGAGAAATCGAACAGTTGGCTGTCACACTGAGAGCAGTTGCATCAGGCCTGCATGGGCTCCAGCAAGTCTCTGGAGGGCCAGACGCTCATTGGACACTGGGGGCTCCCTGAGGGCCAGATTGGGAGTCCTCGAGTGCTGCAAGTGGCCCCTGGGCTGGGGTTTTGGCACCCCTGGTCTAGAAGAGGAATTTGAACAGGTGCAGCTTTTTAAACCCTTCCATGTTGAGTTGCACCTACCCAAATTCCCTCTTCTAGACAATGGTTAAAGGTATAGGCACTCTGTCCTCCATTGCAGTGGTTCTCACACATTTAGCACCACAACCTACTTTTTAGAATCTGGGATCTGTCAGGACCCACCAGAAGTGATGTCATGAGTGAAAGTAACATCATCAAGCAGGAAAATTTTTTGACAATCTTAGGCTGCACTCCTACCCAGGATTAAGTCCCATTTACTATCACTGTTAAAGGAATATACACAGTAGCTTGTTAAAAGTACAGGTCTGTAACATTTCCCCAAATGCAGTCACATACCATGGTAGTATCAAGTTGAATATATTAAAAATAAAATATTGAAATGAATGGGGGCCCACCTGAAATTGGCTTATGACCCACTTAGTGGGTCCCAACCCACAGTTTGAGAAACACTGCTCCATTGCATCTGGTCACCTTGACTGTGAGGTGACCTTTCCCTTATCCCCAGTCTTCTTCAGAAAACCTAACATAGAAAAGTGTTGTATGCCACAATATTAAAATGACTTAATACCAGAAATGCAACTTTTCAAAACTGCTGTTGTCAAAATGTAGAAATGTCTACAGATAGGTGGCACTATTTCCTTTTTATTTACAAAACCAGATATCAAATTCAACAAGGAGATAGGATATAATGGTTTACCTTTTGACTTCAATAGATGAAAGAAAGATGAAAGTTCTGAAAAGACCTGGAAAATCTGTTTGCATTTTAAAAAACAACTCATTCACTACAGAAGAAAATTTGACATATATATTTTCCCTTAGTTTCTACAACCAAGTGGACTGTTTTCTGATAGAAAGGATTAGAAGATTAATGGGAAGACTTCCAATCTATTTTACTTTTATGTACATAAAGACATGCAGTCCAGTGCATTGTGCATTAGTACTGTTGAACAATGGGTTTGCATTACGTCTTCATGTAATGATGTCTGTAGTACCTTTTGACTCAGGCAGTTTAGAATTGAAGAACACAAAAATGGAATGGCTTCAGTACTGAGTTCAAGCAATACTTCATAACATTGTATTATCTATAGGTGTATGAACAGAGCTAAACTCTGTTTAGACACCCATAGATATCAGGTAAATGGTGCTATGGGTTTGAGCTTCACTGACAAATCCATGTTGGCATCCTTCAGTCTCGGAAGACTATGGTGTCATGCTCTGAATGGTGGTTCTGGAACAGAGTGTCCTCTCCAGTGTGCGAAGCCTGGGTAAAGTAGGTATGGAGGATAGGCTGTTACCCATGCAGCAAATCCCCCCTCTCCACATTGCTGAAATGGTCCAATGGAAAGGCAGAGGCCAATACGGTTGGTTCCAGCGGCGTCGCAGGAGTTGCCAGAACGTGACTGTGTTCAGCCATGAACTGCCTCAGGGACTCCGGCTCCGGATTTTGCCTCGAGGTTGACTCCTGAAGCCTTTTCCATATCTGGATGTAGCCACAAGGCAGTGGAGGTTTGGGATCAGAGTTTTCCTTCTCTCAGATGAGCTGCCTTCCCAGGCTGACGAGTCCCATCTACCCATCTACTGACAAATGATATTGTGTAAAATGGCTTCCCAGATTCCAGCTTATTTCTGAATAGAACACCTGAAAACAGTTGCAAAAGTTATGGCACATAGATATAACCAAATAATACACTACATATACAATAGGATACAATATTTCAAAATAGTAATTCAGAACAGAATAGTAACTTTCTAAACTATTGTACTCACAATTGACAACCTCACCCAGCACAGCAGTGGTGCAAAGGCAATTAGTTCATTGTGAAATACAGTTCTCTGTGGATGAATTTGAAAATAAAGGTGGTGTAAAGTTAAATGGAAGAACTATACACAGTCACGGAAGATTTATATTGATTTATGTATTTATATTTTGCCTTTCCTCCAAAGTGCTCAGAATGGTGTATATAGTTCCTTTCCTCCTTTTACCTTCACAACAACCTTGTGAGGTAGATTAAGCTGAGAGATAATGACTGGACCAAGGCCACCCAAGAAGCTTTGTGGTTGAGCATTGATTTGAACCTAGATCTTCCAGATTCAATTCAAGAACTATGACATCATCCTAGCCCACTGATGTAACTGATAATCATTGTTTAGTTTTCTTTCTACTTTGCATACGATTTGCTAATTATTATTTGGTACATGGATAAAAACTGGTGCCTTTATCAGATTATCTTTTGGCAAAGTATCAACTTGTGAAATCCTCAACTATTAAAAATCAATTAGAGATTTGCTATTGACTTCAGTGGAATGGGGATTCTAACAAAAAAAAATCAGTAAACTTTATGAATCAACTCTACATTTATTTATTTATTCCTTCAGACCTACAAGCCCATAGAAATGACTCAATGACCCTGTGATAAGTTCTTTTGATATCACTTGTTCATCTACGTCAATCTTCCACATGGTAAGGAGAATTTTACTACCCATTGTGTGGCAATTTTACTGCCAATGCGTGATAGAATTTGTGGTAGAACAGATGGCTATTTGTTTTCTTTCTGTCCATCTAAGCAATTTTATAAGCTATTTTAATAAATACATTACCAGCAAGTTGTTTGTTTGTGCCTGGCTACCTAATTCCCTACCCTGTCATGGCTTGTTCAGCATGTTCAACTTGTGATTTAATAACTGATTTAAAAATATTAGTTTAGTTAGCTATCTAATTAATCTCCACTGGGATGCGAAAGTTGGTTGTTTCTCCTTTAGGCACTCATTTGGTGTTGCATATATTCATTCTATAATTTACAGTCATCTTTAGCATCATTAGAGAGGTTATAAATTTCAATCAGTTCAGTTCTAAATGCACCATAAATTATGAGGTTGCATTTTAAATTCCTGCAAATCAGACATCTCTATAAGCTAAGGAAATAGCTTGTGTAAAAAAACTGATAAAACGATCTTCCACATTTGCTGTTACTTATTCAAGACTTCAGGGCATTAGGATCTCTCCTACAGCAGGTGTGGTGATGTCCCCAGCGGAAGCATTCAGTCGCTCAGGTACGGCCTTTAAATGAAATAAACGCTACTGTTTTTAGTGCCTTGTTTCCCTACACTTAGGGTCAGTATCAGTTTGTGGCACTCTCTGGAACATGTAGGGCAGTGCTTCCCATAGTTAGGCAAATCCAGTGTGGCTTGACTTGAGTCGAGGCACAAGTCTCTGCCCCCTTTAACTCAACTCGAACAAGTCCTAATGGGCAGACTTTCCGAGTTGCCCGGAGCATTTTGGTCATTCTAAAAGATTCAAATAACAAGTCAAGTCTTTTCCAGAAAAAACATTCACGGCTCCACAGGGAAAAAATGGAGCTGCTGCCATGCTGTGTGTGTGTGTGTGTGTGTGTGTGTGTGTGTGTGTGTTGAAGTTCTCCTTTAATACTCCCCTGATATCTCCATCCCATCTGTAAACAAGGTGGGAGGGGGTGGAATGAACTGCATGAGAGCAGGGACAGAAGCAGCAAGAGGGAGGAGGGTCAAATGCAGCAATTGGGAGGCTTACTAATATGACCCAATCCTTTGTAGCTCTGCTCAGATGTAGTCCCATTGCAGCCGATCATTCAATGAGCCTGCTGGAGTCATGCTATGGCTGGATAGCTAGGAACGTGCTGGAGTCATGCTGTTCTCCTGGATAGCTAGGAACCACTTCCCACCTTCTCCCCTCACTCTTCTAGGGAAAAAACCTTCATCCAATGATAATTGATTCCTTCAGAGATGGACAAAAGAGCCCAGTCCCACCTCCTCCTCCTCCTCCCTCCTGCTTGATGCAAAACCTAAACATTAACCCTTCCCTGACTCCTGGCAGGAGCTTCCCTGCTGCTAGCCTGGTCTGAATGATGGCCCCACAAGGTCTTTCATGCCATGAAAAATGTAAGCAAACACAGACAGACTCATGTCTGCATGCTTGTGGAATCATTTCCAAGTCAGTGGCCTCAGACTTGAGTCAGTGCCAGAGTCATTGACACATCTGGCTCAAGTGTAACAAGTCAGCAGAAAACACGTGTTTTTGCAGCTCAGACTTAAGTCACCTTCCATCCCTGGTGTTCACCAAACCGTGGGTTGAAAAGCACCAGTGCATCAGGACCTGATTGTTAGTGGGTTGTGAAACTGACAAGCTGGTAGCTGACAAGGAAAATGTATTGCACACCATGGAAACTGAGCTGCATGTATGCATTTACTTGTGAGTGCCTAAGGGGAATGCAATGCCACCAGAGTGGTCCCAATCCAATGAACACAGGCCCCAAAAACCTCTGGAGAAGGAAATCTCCCCTTTCCAAGCTGACAAAGAAAATGTGTTGAGCCCTATGGAAAGCAAAACTGAGCCACACATGCATATTTACTTGTGAATAGGTGAATGTGCCTCAGCTCTTATAGCACGCCAGGCGAAGGGGACCATAAGGCCACCGGAATGATCCCAATCCAATGAATGCGGAGCTCAACAAAAATTCTTGAAGGCAACCCCCCACCATAGTAAAGAGAATAAAAACAGAGGCTTGAGCATCTGGTAAAGTGAAACTTTTTTTTGTCTCATAAATCTAGGTGGGTCTTGATAGAGTGTTGTTTTAAAAAGTGAGTTCTGGTACTAAAATGTTTGGGAGTCACTGTATTAGAGACCCATGTTCTCATTCCTTTTCCTACTTAAAACACTTTGTGAGCTTTTTGTTGAAAAGTGGAATGACAATAACAATAATAATATTGTGCCACATATTGTGGTGATACCTCTCTAGCTCCTACATTCTTGGCTAGAATTTGAATTACTGAGAGTCAGATTAAAACTGCTTATGCACACATTTATACACAAGAATTGAGCTTCCTTTTTTCTCCTACTCAATCTCACATTCTTTCTTCCTTTTTTAATATCATCCCCTCTAAATCTCGACTACTCAAGACTTCTTTTCTTTCAAAAAGCTCAACTAACTTTGCAAAAATGGGGGGGGGGGTATTCTTTTTGAGATGAATGGTAGAATGGCAGCAGGGAGGAACAGCAGTGCCAAGGACACAAAAGAAGCTTCCAACAGCATCCGATCAAGAATCTTCCACACTGAGGCCTTGTTGCTGGACAACAGCCTATGGGCATGCAAGCTTCTGCTTGAACGATGGGAGGAATACCAGACCTAGGACCTCATGTCCTCTTTTCTTCCAGTAGTTCACTGAGAAATGATTTCTTCCAATTCAGCTGGAACAGAAAGGAGCCTTTTTGCCCATCAAAAGAACTGCCTGCGCACCCAAATATTTGTATTTATTTATTGTTGAGCCAATTTTGAACAGCTTGCCACTTCTTGCATTTAGGAACTCAATTCATTTCAAACAAGAGATTTGAGGTTTGGTCTCAGAATTGGGTCATGGAAAAAAAAAACTTCTCTGGCTTTTTTTTTTAGGGTTGAGGTAGCATCTGCCTGGTCCTTATTCATTCATTCATAGTTTATGCCAATAAAGGTTTATGCCAATTCATTCATTCATTCATTCATTCAATCAATCAATCAATCAAAAGATTTCTATACAGCTTTTCCCATTTTTTTTTTTTGCTGTTGTCATCTCAGTGTTTTGTACAACTTCTAACTGTCAAATAAAAGACTGTTCTTTGCATACTTTGTACAGGTGTAGGTAGGAATGATCCCCTTTAAAGATAAACTGTGAGGTATATGTGACAGTTGTAATTGCTTGAACTCCATGTCTCTTGAGCCACTTGCTTGAATCATCTGCTGCATTTGCTCTGATATCACCTTCTGTGGTTCACCTGTTCTTTTGCCCTACTCTGATCTAGGGATAGTCGTGCCCTGAAATATGGAGAAAACCTATGACTGAAATTTTCCTGATACTAAGTCCCATTGAACTCAATGGGGCTTACTTCTGCCATAGTCATGCATAGATTGCATTATAAATGGACTTTGGGTCATTTGCAGTTCTGTGATTGCAGGACAGGTGTGTGGGGGTTGTATGGTGCAGGAGGGGTTTGTTATATCTATTGTGAGGTACATGAAATTGACCTGACCTATAGATAACCTCTAATGCAAATACAGCTTCAGGGCAATCCTAAGGGCCTGCAGCTTTCCACATTTGCTGATATGCTGCTGTCAAAAACAATCAGGAAGGTGGGAACTATCTCTGGAAGAAGTAGGCACTTTTCTCAGCAAAACTAAGCAGAGAGGAGAAAACTGGCTATGTGTGCATTCTACACAGCCTGAATGGATGCTTTAATTAGTATATTTGTCAATTACATGGAAGGATGACAGAGCAATGCAGGCTGAAGCGACCTGAAAGTATCTACTGCCAGCATTGCATATACTTCTGATCCTTTAATCAACAGCTATGTGAGCATTTCCAGAATGCAATTTCTCCATAGATAATGGTGCCAAAACAGGAAGTGAAACAAGAATGGGACTTTAAACAGAAGCAGGACTAGCAGGGTGAGATGAATGCTGCCTTGGCTGATTTTGTACCTCTGTTGCTGTGCTTTATGTGTTGATTGTTGGGTTCATTGAGCTCTAGTTGCAATAAGAATGAGATTCAGCTTAACTCCTGTGTGAACACTGAGCGTGGTATTCTTAGGCATTGCAGTAACAGTGTAGGAACTGCTTGTCCATAGCTTTATTTCATTGTGCTGGGGAAATATTTAAAGGACTGGAACCACAGGGACAGGACCAGCACAGCCCATCCCATGTCATCACAACCTGGTTGTAAATGTAAAACAACTGTGAAGTAGGATGGAATAATGGAAAACAGTCATTCTCACTACTGCTGTCGCACCTAAAGGTGTGTTAAAGTGCAGCTCAGGTGTGCCAATTATTTTGCTTTGTTTTCATTTTTGTTGCTGTTATTCCTCGTTAGTTATTTTTTGTTGTTGTTTGTTTTAAAGGCAATTCCCCCAATGACTGGGGTATGTATTTTAAAAGGTCAGAAATTGTAGTTCCTTGGGATAGACAGGTTAGACCAGGGGTGCTCACACTTTTTTGGCTCGAGAGCTACTTTGAAACCCAGCAGAGCCCGGAGATCTACCAGAGTTTTTTTTACAATGTTTGTGCCATCATAACATATAACATTTATGTGTACAATGTATGTTGGTGTACCTTGAGCCCCACTGAGTATAACAGGACTTACTCCTGAGTAGACATGCCTAGGATTAGGCTGTGAGGCTGCAATCCTAGCCACACTTACTTGGGAGTAAGCCCCATTGAGTACAATGGGCCTTACTCCCGGCGTTTCCTCCCAGAGGCACCTGAAGGGGGGGTCGGCACTCCGCGATCTACTCATTTTGCCTCGCGATCTACCAGTAGATCGTGATCCACCTATTGAGCACCCCTGGGTTAGACTGTTCATAATTGTGTAGATTCATTAGGAGAGAATTTGGTGTATTATTTTAAAATACCTGTGACTCATTTGGGTTCATTTGGGTTTAGTGGAATTTTTTCCAAGGATTTCCCGCAAGCTGTTGTTTTGAAGTCAGGAGAGCTTCCAAGTTATACTTAATTTTATGCATTTCATCGATATGACACAAGAGGAGTTATAAATATCTTCACACTGAGTGCCAAACAACCCAATGCAAACTTGTCTGTATTCAGGAACCTAGAGTCTGGCTGTGAGAGCTAAAGCTGTATGGCTCTGTACATTTGAATGTCTTCAGGCTGTTCAGAAAAATATGGTACAAAACAGTTATTTCTTGTGTTTGTGAGTATTTGTCTTTGGTAATGACTGTGTTTTTATTTTTTGTTAGATTGATATGAATTATGTTTCACTGGAAGGAAAGTGTATTAACTGAAATAAAAGGGAGGATAACATAGGCTGGTTTGTTCAGGTTCTCAGTTTTTAAACCCAAAAATATCTGATAGGAAATTAATAGAATATGAATGGATTACTTATCAAAATACCTTACTAAAGCCTCATTAAAGATGAGTTCACATGAACACTATCTGTGGTTGTATTTTTGTGCTATCCCCTGGGGGCTGGGAATAAGAATAGGCCCTCAGTTTGGCTGTACTTGTCGTAAGAGGCGACTAAACAGCCACCGGGTAGATGGGACTCGTTAGCCTGGGAAGGCAGCTCATCTGAGAGAAGGAAAACTCTGATCCCAAACCTCCACTGCCTTGTGGCTACATCCAGTTATGGAAAAGGCTTCAGGAGTCAACCTCGAGGCAAAATCCGGAGCCGGAGTCCCTGAGGCAGTTCATGGCTGAACACAGTCACGTTCTGGCAACTCCTGCGACGCCGCTGGAACCAACCGTATTGGCCTCTGCCTTTCCACTGGACCATTTCAGCGACGTGGAGAGGGGGGATTTGCTGCATGGGTAACAGCCTATCCTCCATACCTACTTTACCCAGGCTTCGCGCACTGGAGAGGACACTCTGTTCCAGAGCGTGACACCATAGTCTTCCGAGACTAAAGGATGCCAACACATTTTTGTGCTTGGTGACATTGACACAAATTTCTTTGTAAAAGCTCATCTTCCTTTAACCGGAACAAAAATACATTTTTCTGCTTTTTATGTTGCATATAGTAGAGTTGCATATAGTAGAGTTGTGTTGTAATTGTTTTCAGTTACTACCTGATATTATGGCACTATTTTTTCAGTTAACAGCACTATATTAGATCTCTGTATTTATTTCATTTTCCAAACCACTGCATAATGTGGTGTAGCTAGGTCATTTGACACATTGAATGATATATAACATGATGGTATTATTCTTAAAAACCATGAGTCTGCAGGAGGCTCTGGTAAGTGCAGCCAAGCCCCTGCAGCCCCCTAAGTGGTGTGATCCTGGGGATTGCGCCACTGCCTCCTCCCTGCCTCCTGACTGGCCCTGCCCCTTAAGGGCAAAGGGGCCAGGGCCCTCAGGCTGGGTTGTTGCGACGCCCCAGTCTGAAAACCTCTGTACTAGTGTGAATTCTCCTCCCAACAAAAGTGTCACCCAGTGGTGAACCACCCCAGCCCCATGCCCTGGGGCAAAGATCTGCGATGGCACCCCCACAGGTTGTCGACACCCCCTGCGCACAGATCCGCTCCCCCACTCACCTGAGACTCATGGAGCCTCATGCAACCCTAAACTGTGTCAAGGAAGCTTCCTGAGGCTTCCCTGAGGTTTTAAACTGTGCTTCCAGAAAGAAACCTCAGAGAGGCTTCCATGGGATCCTAAAGGCTTGCGCCCAGGACATTTGCCCCATCAAGTATAATGGGAGATCCGCCACTGGTGCCACCTTACTAACACCTTATTGATTCCATGTTGTATCATAATAACATCTCATTGGCTCTTTGAACACTCAGTCTCATTGATCTGTTTTGAGTTAAGAAAATCTACTTTTTGTTACATAAGGCAATTGTACAGTATTTTTGTTTTCTGATTTTTTTTTTATATAATGCTTTATTTATTTATTACAGATACAGGTAAGGAAAATTGGATAGACTTAGGGCTAGGACTACATAGGTTACACACGAGGGTGGTGGCCATCGATTACAACAAACATTAATCCAAACGAAATTAATAATCAATACAAAAATTATCATATTCTTTAACCCAACTGGTTAATACTTTAACATTCCATATTTTTCCTCTAACCTTATCTATCCCATCATAAAAAGAAACACTTCAAACTTTTACTTATACACTCTTCTTACCACTAAACTAGTCTCTAAAATAAAATCTTTCTTATCTGATTCTTAATTTCTAATATGACATCTAAAAAAGAAGTCTCCGATTACCATGGTATTACCTCCTTCAATATCTCTTATAACATGTTATACATCATTTTCCATAACTATCCAATCAAAAAAGGCTTCAAATTTTTACTTATAGACTCTTCTTACCACTAAACTAACCTCTAAAATACAATCTCTTATCTGATTTTTAATTTCTAATATCACATCTAAAAACAAATTTAGATGTGATATTAGAAATTACAATCTCCAATTACAATAATATTATACTTCGCTTATCCATCACATATTTATTAACCCAAAATTCAGGTTTAATATTTTCTCCAAAATAAATTGACATCTATAATTTATTTTATTTACCTTCTTTTTTATAAAATAACCCTTTTATTTGTCTTAATACCACTATATTTTACACAATACTTATATTCCAAAATTGCAGTTCCATCTAATTTATTTCATATATTTACCACTTTAATTTTCACAATACTTATATTCCAAATTCCCTTTTCATCCACTTTAGTTTAATCTAGTTAATAAAATATTTATCTTAATACCACTTAATTTCCACAATATTTATATTTCAAATTTTCATTTACATCTATTTTAATTTAATATGTTTTTTAAAAAAATTCTATTTATTATTCAACCATTTCGCCCTTCTTCTTATTGTTTACTTTGTACTCTATCTTATTGGTGTTCCCTCTTAGTCATCCTACTGGTTCTTCCACTTCTTCTTTTTCTTCTTAAGTCCCCCCCTCTGTTTTTCTTTCTTCTTTTTCATTCTGTTATTCTTGAATTCAATCCATAAATTCTTCCTCTTCTTGAGACAGCTTGCTCTCTGAACATTTCGTCTTTTTTCTTCCTTAAGATTCCCAGTTATTATAACAATAGCTTCTTCTCGTGTCCCATTTCAAAATACTCCACTTCTTTAACTTCACCTGACATCTGATCCATTCTTTTTTCTTCTCTATTGTTTATAATCTGTTCCCGCGAGTTTACAAGGGAGGAGCTTATTTGCCCAATTTGTTCAGAGAGTTCTCTGACTTGTTGCTCCATTTCTCTTCTAAAATCCATCAGAAAGTCCACCAACAAGGCCTGGCTTTCATGATCATCTTTTAGATTTTCAAAAGCCATTTTTATCAACACCAACTCGAGCCACTTCCTGCAGGGCTACTTTCTAATTTTGTATCCAGGGCTACTTTCCAAATTTTTATATCCAAAAAAAGTCAATCAAATCCACAGTCAAATTAGGTTAGTATGCCTTTAAATGCCCCCCCCCCCAAAATTCAAGCCTCTTGCTGAGAAACCGAAACCAGCAGTGTCCAGGCTTAAATAAAGGCTTTTTGCTGGGAAAATGAAGGTAGACTTTATTTCCTTTGTTGAAGATTACTTATTTATTTCTCTTCGGTACATACCATTAAAAAAAAATATAATCTTGTACTTACTCCAGCAGGGGAAATACCAATTCACCTATTCCCCCCCTGGGTGGCTAATGGCCAGCGTGAATAATCTTGAATTATCTCCTCCTCCTCCAGACTTCTTACTTACAGTTCTCAGTAAAACTTTTTAAAGAGCCAAGTTCACTCACTCTTAATAGCTTTTTTCGCTGCAATGTTGTTGTATCTAGGCCGTGGGAGGACGGGTTTTCAGCTCTCCGAGCTTCTCAAAGATGTCGCCCGGGATAGATATGCTTCAGCACAGAGCAAAACAGAGAGAAATCCTTGAAATTGCCTGTTTCTAAGGACCCCCCGTTCAAGCTCTCAGCTCTCCGTACCGTCTTCCTGGCACCGAAGTGTGCCTTAGTTGTTTAGGCACATGAAAACATATCTATTTCGCAGTCTCTTCAGGAACCCCCAAAGTTCACTGCAACTTCACTGAAAGTTAGCTCCGCCCCCCTGTTTTCTGATTTTTGGTTATAACTTTTGATAGAAAAGAGATTTCACTAGCCTCTCCACCTGGTCCGTAGCAAGCAGTGTAACCCTCCGGAGACAAGGGAAATTTTTCTATGTGGGGAAATCATGGAATTAGGTCTGGGCTGCTTCTTTCCTTTCATGGATTTTTTAATAAATTAGTTGCTGCTGTCTGGGGTTGTGGAGAAACCTTTCTATGTGGAGAAATCATGGAACTAAGTCTGGGCTGCTTCTTGCCTTTCAGGGATTTTTTTTTTTCAAATTTAGGGGTATTGAAATTTATTCACATTTAATATAAATTTATGCAAATTTATTTAAATTTAAATTTTATTTTTTTCTGGCCCTTGACATAGTGTCAAATATATGATGAGGCCCTCCTGCCAAAATGTTTGGAGACCCCCCACATTAGGATATAGAGAGGGCTTCTACAGGTGCCCCACTGCCAGTTCAAGGCTGGTGGCAGCACCCCCCTTCAATGAAGAGTTCACCACCTTCCCTGTCCACTTACTGGTCTGTTCCAAACCAATGTAATAAACTACTTTGGACAATAGTCAAGTTGGTCAGCAGATGGTCACACACTCCAAAGGAGTCTATAATCTCAGGTTTTAGAAGTTGACAAGAATCCATCATGAGCTCTGGATTGAGGCTGCAATCCTATCCACACTTTCCTGGGAGTAAGCCCCATTGACTATAATGGTACTTACTTCAGAGTAGACCTGCATAGGATTCGGTTGTGAGAAGTGCCTTTGTACTCTCCATAGGCAGTGCCAGTGCAGCATCCAAGTGACTAATGCAAATGATTTTATCCACAAAATGCTGAGCAAACTGGTCATAGTGGGCCCCTGAGTTGCTCCCCTCCTCTCTCTGGGCAGCCAGACACTGCAGGCTCCATATAATCCAGAAGTGTTCAGCTGGATGACTTTCCATGGATAAGACAGTGGCAGACAAAAACAGGCTTCTTCAGTGCCACCACCTCTCAGGAGTGCTCTCATCCACAGTGCTGTCCATGTCCTTATGCAAGGGTTCAACCAGAGCTGCAAGCAGATTGCCAGTCCGAGAAGCAGGAAATTTCCCCAAAGCCATTAGGAATTAATTTGGATCCAAGGCCAGACATACAACTTGGCACCCCATCCCTGTGGGGGTAAGAGGCAGATGACCAGCCTAAACCCCACTAGGCAGTGCTGTGTCCATGAAAAAAAGTGGTCCTATCTCCTCCATGCCCAGATCATCATCGACCTGCCCAGCAGTAACCACAAGTTCAATTTCTGTCCCATTACATGCATCTTCTCAGAGTAGTCACATGATCCCATCTTAAAAGCACATGAAAATATAGGTGGACGTCGGATTTAAAGAGATATTGCTCCCCAAATTATTATGGGTTGTATCCTGAGAGCTTCTTCTGTTTGCAGAAGAATCTTTGTTTCCACAGTGAAGAAGGCACACTTTTGCTGATCTCCCTTTCTTTTGGAAGCCCTCTGTGCCCTCACACATCTGTTCCTGAGGGTGGGGCAACTCTCAGGAGCAGCTATATGGGAAAACAGGGGGCTGCAGAGGCAAGGGAAGATTGCACAAAGGCAGAAGGTTAATTTTGCCACACAGTTCTACAAACGAAAGCACTTAGGCTACAACCCATCATCAAATACTCCATACATGCATCAGTGCCTACTGTTAAGCACCAGCAATATACCTTTATCACAGTGATTTTTAACCTTTTTCATCTCAAGGGCACACTGACAAGGCACCAGAATTGTCAAGGCACACCATGCTGCTGGTGCGGAGTCCACATCTCTCAGTGAACCTCTTAATAGATATTTATTTAATAAATAAATTTGCCAACCTCCCATAGCACACCTGTGGACCACTCGTAGCACACCAGTGTGCTGTGGCACACTGGTAGAAAAATTGCCGCTTTATCAGAAAAGTTTGTTAGCTTCCAGGTGTATCTGCAGTCTCTGAATATGTGGTTTTCTCTGAAGTGCTGAATTGTCAATTAAATATTCATCAAGGGATTTCAGCAGGGGAAAATTTGTATCTTATTCTTTCGTTCTTCCTTTTCAGAACTTAGCAGCTGTTTTCCAGATGTCATTTATCTGCAATTACATTTTGTCTGATTTTTTTTAGAGAAAGAAAAAAAATGCAGACATGAAAAAGTAATCAACGGTAGCAGTTAGATATGAGATGCATTGTTTCAAACATCTGCGCAAGTTCTATAGTTTATCTTGCTAGTTTTCTTCTCAGATTAAATATCATATGGGCATTTGCATATGGCATAGCCAATTGTGTACATTTCCTATATATACCCATTTTGGAAGAACAAGGAGGAATTACATTAAAGACTCTGGTTTGGGCTTGAAAAATTTATAAACATTTGTATTCTCCTCTGTTTTCACATGGCAGTACTTGAAATGATGAGGAAAAAGTAGTTAAGGCCTGAAGCCCCACCTCCTCACCCCTCTCAATTATAGCCCCTCCCACTGCTCTTTAATAAGCCACACCCCCAGCTCTGTTCCTACAAGGAGCTATACAAATTATGCATGTAGAATACGTTCCATTATGACAAAAGAGACAACCTGAAGGCAAACAAGAGGTAAGGAAAAAAAACAATCTTACTTACCTGCATATAAGCCTACAGGCCACCTATGGGTCTCCTCTGACATATGACAGCCATTTTGGTGACGTATGTTGGACAGTAAAGGGGCAGGGAAGTTTTAGAAAAAGGGGATAAGATCTGGTGTGTGCAACTGTTGCCAGATCTACCTCTCCCTCCCTCCTCCCAAACCCCTGGTTTCTCCCCCCATATGCTCTATTATTCTCTATTCTCTACCATGATCCTCCCCATGTCAGTTTAACTTTACTGCAGCAGGTCACTGGCTATGGTGGTGCACCACTGATGCTGCTGGTGGTGTCTCAAAAATGGCCAGTAGCAGCATGCTCCATGTGTTATCGGATGCCTCTTTAACAGCGGGACACTGCCATAAGTTGGGGGATAAGATTGTACCACTAAGGAACTAAGAGCATAAAAAAGCGCTCTTCTATATCAGGCCAGGATCTTGTTTTCCAGCAGATGCCAGTGGGAAGCCCAGACAATATGAACACATAGCCTGTTTCTGCTGTTATTCCCCCTGCAACCAGCATTCAAAGCATGTTGCCTGTGAATCAGAAGGGAACATAGCTGTGCTGACTATTAGTTGTTGATTGATGTGTCCTCCATGACTGTCCTTCCTGAAAAGCAAGTATACATTGTATTTCCCCAACAGCAGCATCTTTGCAAAACTGGGGGGGGGGGGACGGACTCATAAGACAGCAGCTTCTTCAGCTGGTCAAAGTTTGTGCAGTTCCACCAGAGTTAATTTATATTAACACAACGAAGGGCTTGCCCAACAAGCTATTTATTCTTGAAAGATAAGTATAGTTCTATGTATCCCTGTGAAGTCAATGAGACACTGGCAGGCATCAATAGTATTTCATCTTAAGGATGGCTCTGCACACATGTTTCTCTCCCCCTCTGTCGCTAGGGTTACATTTAAGTGTGATGAAACTCTTTCCAATAAAGTCTGACTTGACACAATTTTCAGTAGTTAATAAAATATAAACAGGCCATTATCAGAATGTCGATCATCATTAATTAGTGAATAGACTTGGTAGCATGGGTGGCTGAGATCAACTGGGGTTTGCTTGCTTTCTTGAACCAAAACAATTTAAATACATGTTAGGCTTCTATACTATCAGGCTGCCCCTGCTTCTGAGTAATAAGAAGGTCAGTGTGCAATAAAGAGAGGAAACTAGTGCTACCTTCATAATATTTTGCTTTATTTATAAATGTGCAAGCAAAGCGTAGAGAGGCAAATTCTGAGCAGTCAATGCAGCTGCTGATTCTGCATCAGATCTCCAAAGTTCAGGTGTGGCAGTTGACCCAAAAGTTGTATATCAGTTTAACAACTCCTGCTCAACTCTTAGCTTTCCTTCTCTCTGTTTCTGTCCTTTTTGGCTCCCATACTGCTGTTTTTCTGCTCACAAATGCGTTTCCCATGTAGAGCACAGGTCTGAGATCCCATCTCTGCAGATGAATTGCTAATTCATGGGCTCATCCTCAGTAGTGGCATAACCAAAAGGAGCAGGGTGTTACATTACCTTGGTTGCTTCACCTTGAGGGGGTGTCCTAGAGGCCTCTAAAAGGTACTTCTGGTTTTTGTTCAAGGTGTGGTACCCAGTGGCAGTTTTGTATTGCTTGAATCAACTATCTGTGTCAGATACATTGCATTCCCATGGAGTCCCTTTTCACTCAGGCTTGAGTATCTAGCAGTGCATCAAGGATTTGGAGGGTGGGCTTGCCACCACTGCAAAACACCCCTTCAGCAAAATACAGCAGTGGGAACTTACTAAGGAGCACTACCCCCAGGGTGGAAATGGACTGCTCCTGCTCTTTCCTGGCATCCTAGGATACAGAGCTGGGGAGTAATGCATTTCAACTGGCCTTTGATGTGTTGAACAGGGATGTGCAACTGTAGTCACAGCTGTGCGAGAGCTGATCTTTGAACATGTTTTCCAACTCACCCAATTGTTTGTCATCTTAATCATGAGACAGCATCTTTTTCATTTGCCAAGTGCCAGCTTTGCATACAGATATTTTTGCATGTTTGCGTGAAGCAGGAGGCTTCAGTTTTGACTGAGGACTGCTGGCACCGTCCCAGTTAAAATAGTCTCTACGTTCTGAAAACTGTTTTTCCTTTTGGAGGAAATGAAGTAAAGTTGCAAAAAGATGCGCCTTCATGAAAACAGGCCAAAACCTTCCATTCGCTAACACAGCTTTGCAGTTGCTTTGCATATCGCTAGTGGCATATTTACAGACAGCCAACATTTCTAATCTTGCAGCAACCTGTGAGTCATAACAACTCAAGTGATATATTGTCTGCCAAGGAGCTTTTGGTGCTTTGCAGTAATTTTGCTACAGTTGGGTTTTGTTGAGACTTTGTTGACCAGAAATTTCACTGAAAACCACAAGAGACCATTGGAGAACAAATGGAAAGCAATAACATGACTGAGCTCCTAACTGGGTACACATACGATAGTTTTAAAAATCCCACTAACACTACAAAGTGGCTGGACAGTATGAGAAACAAAATAAATTGAAGAAACTCACACAGTTGAAAAAGAAATCAAAATAATTCTTACAGTACTGTTGATAACATCTACACAAACAAAAACCTATTAAAATATACTTTCATACACAGTAATTTCCCCAATGATATTAAACAACCACCTCTCTCCAATGCAGGATAGCAGTGTATGGAGCCCGCATTCAAATACAGCTCTTACACATGGGGGGAACCACTGACATGGGCAGAGAGGTCAGCAATAGGGAGCTATTTGGGTGCAGAGCAATGCATGTGGGAGGGAAAGATGTATTGGGGACTGGGTCATCCTCTAGGTGTGTCATAAAAATAATTTAGATATTAGTGTTGCCATCATACTTTTAAAAATCCTAACAACACACTTATGGTGTAAGAAAGTGATCTCATTTTGCAGGAGAGGAACTGGGTCTGAAGGTCATTATTTCAAAATCAGCACTTCAGAGGTAGGATTTGAACTTAGGGCTCTCACAACCAGTGGATCATTGTGGTTCTCAGTGATTAATTTTTCAGGTTTTTCTACTGCCCTTCCTCCAAGGAGCTCAGGGTGCTGTGCATGGTTCCTTCCTCCCCCCTTTGTCTTCATAACAACTCTGCGAAGTAGATGAGGCTGTGACTGTCCCAAGATCTGTGACTGTCCCAAGAAGTAAGAAGACTTACTTCTGAGAACACACGCCTAGGCTAGCAGTCTAATATCTCTCTTATATTGATTTTGAATTTTTTAAATCTCATTTTTCCAGTTTTTACATATTTGTTTTAAACTATTCCAGTCAACTCTAGGCTGACATGAGTGACAATGAATTTCAAAGAGGAAATAAGTGACGGGAGTAAAAAAACAAACAAACTTGAATGAAGACATTTTAAGTTGATGTTTTAGCTTATGATGTTTAAGTTGATATTCTATGCATTTAGCATAGCTAGAGGGGGGGTCACAAAGGTAAATATTGATGGTGCCACAACACACCATGAAATCGGCATCAGAGCCATACTGGGCAATGGGAGAAACATGAAGGTGTCATCTGCATGTTGGTCCTGCTGCCTAGTATGGCTTTGACAGTGAGGGACCGATTGCATGTTGCATTGTAGCACCGTCAATAGTTACCATAGTGACCCCCCTCTAGCTACACTACTGCGGACATGATTATGGGCGGCACATCATAATATGTGCCCCCATAGCACTTCAAAAATGTACCACTGACTGAAATTCTTAAAGCCTTGTAAGGTAATAAGAATTATTATTCCTGTATTACAGTTGTGGAGCTGAGATGAAGTGGCTTGCCTAAACGAGTTCGCAGCAGAGGTAGGCAAGGTAAGAATGGAGAAAGTCCTGATTGCAGCTTTTTCTCCTAGCCATTATGCTACTTACCAACTCTGTATTTAGCAGGCGGTTCTATAGCTCTATACCAGCCATTTTCAACCACTGTGCCCTGACACACTGGTGTGCCGTGAGTGGTCCACAGGTGTGCCACAGGAATTTGGGGGAAGATCATTTATTAATAGGGCCAATGGGAGATGTGAGTCCCCACTGACAGCATGGTGTGCCTTGTCAATTGTCAAAAACCTGGTGGTGTGCCTTGACCATTTTAAAGCCTTGTCAGTGTGCCATGAGATGGAAAAGACTGAAAATCACTGCTCTATACTATAAAATGCTAGAAAATCACCAACATCCTGAATGAAATTGGTGCAGTTTCCACTGATGTTCATTATATAGGAAATCGTTTTTAATTTTTAAGTCCACCTTAAACAAGATTATTATTTGTATTGAAAAGCATGTCTCTATCTCTACATGTACTCTTTTACAAACTTAATCAAATCCATCCTCACGCCTAGGAACATAAGAAAAACTGTGCTGGATCTGGCCAAATGCCCAGCTAGTTCTGTATCCTGCCTCCCACACTGGCCTACCAGCTGTATCTGGGAAGCCCGCAAACAGGAGAAAAAGGCATATCTGTTTCCCACCAGTCCTCTCTTGTTCTGCAAAGGCATGCTGCCAGTGGTGTCACTAGGATTTGCGTCACCCGGTGCGGGAGGCCTGCATGTCACCCCATGCAGTGGGCGGGGCAACGTCCCAGGTGGTGGGCGTGGTGATGTACCATTGCCCCACCCCCACTGGTTTGTCAGCTGTATCTTTTATTAGAACACAGATATTTCAATGTGGTTTGTTTCACTGCATTCTGCATGAAATTACGCATTGATATTTATTTATTTATTTATTTATTTATTTATTTATACAGGTATTTATATACCGCATTTCTTTGGTTGTCAGATTTCTCCTCAGACTTTAATCCAAGGTGGTTTACATAGGCAGGCTGTTCTAAACCCCTGTAGGGATTTTTACAATTGCATAGTTCTAGTCTTTCATAGAACTCCTCCTTCCAGCTGGATTCTTTCCCAGTCTGGCCTCTCTCTGGCCCTTCGCCTCCCACGCTCCACTTGACAGCAACTCCTCTCTGCCACCGAGGGTCAGCTCATCAGTATATCTGCGTGTCGTCCGTTCTCGGGTACTTCTGGTTGTTTCGAACTGGCAGCCTCAGATCTTCAAGCATACAAGGCAGCAGCTCTACCAACTGAGCCAGATATATAACATGATGGTCTTATTCCTCCAAACTCTGATTTTAGTGATTTTGAAAACTTGTAGAGTCACACACACACACCCTGTGTCAACTTACTAACACCTTATTGCAGCAGTTCTCAAACTTTTAGCACTGGGACCCACTTTTTAGAATGACAATCTGTCCAGGACACATTGGAAGTGATGTCATGGCCAGAAGTGACATCATCAAGCAAATTAAAATAAAAAATTATAAATAATTAAATTAAAATAAAAGAAATAATTAAATAAAAGGGAGCCAATCCTGTTCCACCAAGTGAATCTACTCTGAAGTAAGTCCTATTGTGGTCAATGGGGCTTACTCTCAGGAAAGTGTGGGTAGAATTGCAGCCTGTGAGCCCAATCCTATGCACGTCTACTCTGAAGTCCCATAGTGGTCAATGGGACTTACTCTGTCATCTGCCTGCAATAACACCCCCCCCAAAAGAATAAGTGAGATTTCCAGCCCTCCCCAGTGCCCAGTTTAAAGTTCTTCTATTTCAAGCATATCAATACAAAGACCCACACGGCTTTGCAAGTGCAAAATAGAAACATTCCCCTTACCAGTTCAAGCCTCTTTTTTGTCCTTTTTAGTGGGGAGGGAGGCTGCCTTCTGGAGCATTTGCTGCACTCCAGCTCCATTGAATTGGGACCATTCTGGTGTCCTCACATTCCCCTTTGCCTGGCCTGACCACCAGCCAAGGCACGTCTGCCTGCTCGCGAGTAAACGCAACCGTGAGGATGCTTCACTTTCCATAGGGCTCTATAGACTTGCAACTTGAGAAGGAGGGACCTCCTTCTTGGGTGTTTTTGGCGGCTGCATTCATTGGATCAGGACCATTCTGACATTCTTGGAGTCCTCTCAGCCTGCCCTTTCCAACAGACTATGGCAAGTACGCCTACGCACGAGTAAACGCGCGATGCAGCTCACTTTCACTTTCCATAGGGCTCCATGCATTTTTCTTTCCGGTTTTTTGGCCATAACTTTTTGATGGAAATGAGATATTTCAATTCTGTTTTTTGCATTGCACTCTGCTGGATATTCCACATCCAACGGTATATGGCTTGATGCAGTAGCTCAATGCTGCGATTTTAGCATGTCAGCCCCCGAGGGCGCGTCACCCCCCCAGTGCATCACCCGGTGCGTCACCCGGTGCAGCCTGCACCCCCACACCTCCCTAGCAACACCACTGCATGCTGCTGCTGAACCTGAAGATTGTGCATAGCTGTCATGACTAGTAGCCATTGACAGACTGTCCTCTATTAATTTGTTGAATCGCCTTTGAAAGTCATCTGAGCTGGTAGCCATCACCACATCATATAAGTTAATCTTTAATATATTCATTTATGTAAACATAAGTAAATTTATTCAAATTTTAAATGTAAATTAATTCTTTTTTTTTGCCCGGCCCCCGACACAGTGTCAGAGAGACAATGTGGCTCTCCTGCCAAATACTTTGGACACCCCTGCTCAAACGCATAGCAGCACTGGCACTGGAAAATTGGATAGATTATACCCCGAGTTCCTTATTGCTTGAGTTAGATATATCACTGTGTCACTATTTCTACTGCCATATGCTCAGAATTAAACAGATGAGAAGTGTACACAGAATGACATGTCGCCAGCATTGTTTGCCTTCCCCTGAAGTGAAGAACATGCTCCCATTGAACATTAGGATGCAGACTGATCCATTAGAGAGTATTCTTAGTTTTTTTAAAAAAAGAAACTGTCTTTCTCCCCATGAGGTGGCAGCATATTTACTAGGACTCTTGAATCTGAAAGAAAAAGGGAAGGAACCATGCTGAGCCGTATGGAGGCTTTAGGAAAGATCATTTGTAAGAAGCCATCGGTTGCAATGCAGTTCTAGGTCCCCTAGTGCACCAGTCAGGAAGATAAAGTAATTCACAGGGATGTTCTGTTGTAAACTATTATGGAAATTATTTGTGGAAAAAATAAGATTCACCCAAATTTGAAAATATGCAAAGAGATTATTATATATGGGAGACAATGGACTTATGTGTAAATTTTGCATGTAGAAAGTGTAAAATAACCCTTCACCATGTAATATTTAGCACCATTGTGTCCCTGTCAGTGAAATATGGCAAAAGAATGGGAATGTTGGTGTGGTTATAGATGTAATGAATTCTGCTACTTTGGTCCTGATTGCATTTCTGGGAAGTCTGCCTTACTGAAACTGACAAATATGCATAGGATTGCAGCCCTGTACACTCTGCACAGAGGAAACACTTCATAACCATTGAGTGAAAGATAATTGCTGATGTTCTATGTATTCCATGAGTGTTTTTCAGATTACATACCTGTACATTTTTCTCAGTGGGGTATGTGGCAGAATGGAAAAGAAGACAAAGAAGCCTTGTTGTTCAGATAAAAAAACCATCTTTATCCCATTCTGTGCTCTTGGGAATTCAGCACCTCAGCAAAACCTGATCTTCCAGAGAAACTTGTCACGCCAAAGGAGGCAGGGCCACGATCCAGCTGTCCACATGTCTCAGTGGATGAGATCATGCACACTGAATAAAAGGGATCACTGCCCTTTCTTCTATGGTACCAAATGCCATCAAATTAAGGAGAACATCAAAAGCGGGGTGTGCATTTGTTTAAAATGAAAAATAAGGCCAAATAATGTCCATTCAGATCCTTGTTAGAAAATGAGTGTGAAAATTTTTTGAAATGAAACTTTTGAGTGAAATGAGTGTGAAATGGGTGTGAAAAGTTGTTGATAAACTAGCCCAATCCAGTGCTGGGCTTGCATTTATGGAACTCGTGATCGGTCAGTATAAATCCCATTCCGGCAGCCCAAAAGCCCTGCTGCCATTGCGCACTTTGGAACTATTGCAGCATTTCTCAACAGTGGTACATGGACCACTAGTAGAATTTGATGTTGTGTCCAGTGGTACTTGTAGGACCCCCAAGCCCCCACTGCCTGGCAGTGAGAGAAGCAATACAGTTCAACAAACAGTGGTAGGAGGCTGGGCAGGCAGATCCCCAACGTGCACTTTTCACACGATCAAAAATCCCTCCCATCTGCCCCGAGTCTTATCAGTGTTTGTTGCATCACAACTGGACTCCCAATCTGAAAATAACTGGTGATGACATCATTGCCAGTTACTTCCCATGGTACTTCCAATAGGTGGACCATGCAAAGTGGTATGGCAGGAGACAAATGTTGAGAAATACTGAACTATTGGAACAAATGCTGTAAGGCTGCATGTGCCAGCAGCTGCTATTCACCCCACTGGAGCAGGTAAGGGGGCAGTTCAGGTCTGATTTGGGGGATAATTGGGGTGGGGACTAGACTGAGCCAGGTGAGGTTCTAGTGTGGGAGAAGGAGAATCTTGATGGCAGTGGTGCACACCAAGATCCTATCCTCCTTTTCCAAGCCCCGCACATGCCTGAGGATCTTCAGAGTTATGCCAGATGAGCAGCTGGATAGGTCCAAGAGAAGATCAGGCAGCATATGGAGAGGTTAGAAAAAATATTTTACCTCTCCAGGATCACCCCCCACCATAGGATGGCAGTGTGTGCTCTATCAGTGGTGCTGCATGCTGTGGGCTGGCGGGTGATAGGATTGGGTCACAATATTCTGGCTCAAACCGAAATTGCACCATACATTCAGTTGACCATTTTATTTTTAAATAGAATGCAGGCTGCAATCAAGAGTGAAAAAAAGTGGTGGTCTGCTTAAAGATTTCCTGCCATTTTTCTATTCAAAACTACCCCCCCCCAGCCGCTTTTCTATCCATAGAGGAGAATATGCAACCCTTTCCATGGCCAGCCTCTTTTCCTCACTCTTTTTGATGCACTTGCTCTTTCCCCTCTTGACCATAGTTCTGCACAAATAGTTGGGGGACAAGAATCACACACACCTGAGGATCGCATTATGCTGTAAGCTCAGTATAATAAAACTCAATCCAAAGCTTCTGTGTTGCAGAGAAGAAGGTACCAGTTAGAAGTATCTCTCTGATGACTACTGAAGTCTACAAGATGATAATCACAACTTTTATTGTTTCTAATTGACTGATGCTATCTTTTCCTAGTACAGAAGTGGAGAGAAGTACAGAAGTTGAACTAGTTAGTAGATAATCTCCTGCTTTACAGTCAGGCCTGAAGGATCTACCTTGCCGTAGTTATTAATGTTCTTTTGTAGTGTCATCAGTTAAGCAGCTGTATCTTAACAAGAGATACAACCCTGAAAATGATGTCAATTTATTTCTTTGCGTATTAAATTATATCCTTTTGGGTTTCCCAAAGGTTCCTGAAACAACTTGGGAGGGTGGGGGGAGAAAAAGAGATGAAACATGAACAGAAGGAGATGTGTTTTAGTGCCAGCAGTTTGGCAGCACCACCAATAATTAAATCCAAGATAAGCATCGCAAAAGCACTTGTGATACATAGTTCAGGGTTGGTACTTGTGTGCCATAATTTCAGATGCTCATTGTTCATTTGCACAGAAAGCCTGTTTTACCTTTCTTTCCCTTTCTTTATGTTCTAAGACATGAATAGTTTTCTCTCTTTATGGAATTTATTCGGATTTTTAATATATTTTTTGGTCAAGTACCAACTCTTGCTTTGTAAGTAATGGTCTCAGAGTAAATAAACAGATAGAAAGAAATGTTGGCTATTTTTCTTCCATGGCACTTGTGAAGTCCTTTTGTGTTTTTATTTCTATTGTTATTAAAAAGCCTTGGCATTTCCATGATTGATTAGAGTATTATATTGATTCTTAGCAAACTATACAAAGGGCACATCTTTTCATCATTAATACATGCTGGAATACATCACATCAAATATTCAGAAAATGAGTTTAATGATTTTATATGAGTGTAAAGCACATTATGATCTACTATATATTGTCCATGCCACTATCTACAATACTTCATGATCACAGGGTAGGGATATTAAAGACAGACTGCAGGGCTAACATGCAAAATTCTTTTTGTTGCTGTTCCTATTGTTGTTGTAGTGGTGATGATGATGTAGTAGTAACTTTGATGATCATGGGGGTGTGTGGGGAGGGTGGGGAGGAGGCAGGGAGGTGGCATTTCAGGGTGGGGGAGGGCAGGCAATGGGCATTCCCAGGGGCAGGCAGGTGGGGAGCAGGAGATGACACCAGGATTATGCCAGATCCTGACCCTATTCCCTGGCAGTGCAGAGCAGCCCTGGCTGCTCTGTTCTATTCGGACCTGTGCCACCTCATCAGAATTCTCTCCCCTGTCCTCTTCCCTCTCTTACTCTCCTTGGACTTGTGCCAGTAAAATGACTGGCACATATCCAAGAATACCCATTGGGACAGTGAAGGCCTACCATGAGGTAAGGGAGCAAATGTTCCCTTACCTTGAGAAGGCCTACTGGACTGCTGGCAGATCATTGGCAGGGTGTTGTTTTCATTAGGACTGGGCTGTCAGCCAGGTCAGGGGAGCATGAATGAGTGGTTTGATATAAATCCAGATGCACATCTACATCCTACCCACTGTGTGGGAATAAACATTGTATTTCCATGCACATTCCCTTGCTGGATTGGGTCACCTCTAGGTGAGACTTTGCTCACAACACGTGTGGAGACAGTGCTAGTCAATGAAAAAGTAAATAGCTTTCTAAAATAGTGGTAGGTCTTGGAAAAAGAATGAATGTATCGATTTACCAGGCGAGGTCAAGTAGTTTTTCTGTACTTGTAGCTATGGCACTGGGCCAGGATTTAAAATGATCTCAAAATATATAGTTAACAAAACGATACACTGCATAAAACTAGATGAACATTTTTACTGAAGTAGGGCACCTGGAGTTTAATAATGGATATGAGATGAAGCTGCTGTTGTTTTAAGGTGTACCAGTAAAACACAGCATTCCAGAGACCTCTCTTCATGTGTTATACAGAATCCATTTTGGATTTTATTTATGAAAACAGGAGTCAAGCAGATGTTGATCTTCAAGCAGGGAATGATGTCATATATGTATTATGCCATCTAACAATTATTCTGATATCTCACTACTCAAGAGGGATATCATTTTACATTGTGTTTTATATCTTGCATTATTCCTTTGTCCATATACACGCATGCACACACAGACATGTACATATGGTATTTGACATAGAGTGAAGACAGACCTCTGTCCTGAAAGTGCATAATCTAAAAGAGACACAAATCAGAAAACAAAGGAAATGAAATGGCAGGAGCAAAGACTGGGGGGAGAAGATGCTATTATTTTTCATCTACATTTAGGCAGGCAGTCCTATCCACTTTGGTGCCAGTGTGGCTTCCACTGCATCCTGCAAGAGCATTTTTGCTTCCAGAGACCTTCTCAAAGCACATTTGTTCCCTTGCCCTGGGATAAGCCCCTGCCGGCCTGGTGGGTCTACTTGGAACTGCTCCAGCAATATCACTGGTGCAAGTTTGTGTGGACCCATGAAGGTGGATTGAGCCCAGGAAGAGCTTGGGTTCAGCAAACTATGCTGCCATCAAACCCACCCAATTCCCAGTTCCAATACACCCTCCTTCTGCCATCACCACTCCACTCTGGTCACCCCTTGCCCTGTTCCTCCCACCCCCATCTTCCTCCCACCCCTGCACAATCCTATCTGCACAATCCTATCTGGAGTGGTGGGTGTCTGAAGTTGTGGGTGTCTCCATCTGGCAACACATGGAGCCAGCCTGCCCTTGCAGTCTGGCAGATATCTAATAACCCATGCAGTTCGGCGGGTCACCTTATGTAACAGCCATAAAGCACCTGTGCCACCTGAATGCTCATTCCAGAGGCATTAGGGGCTGTTGGGATTGGGCCCCAGTAACAGTGGGGGCAAAGGGTATGAGGACATGTGGTAGACTGGAACAAAGGTTTCACAGAAAATGAAGCATTGAGGCCAAGGTTGAGCAGTTCAAAAGTGAAACATGAGGTCTCTTGTTGTCAGGTGTGCTCCCTGGGGCATTTGGTGGGCTGCTGTGAGATACAGGAAGCTGGACTAGATGGGTCTATGGCCTGATCCAGTGGGGCTGTTCTTATGTTCTTAACCCAAGTTAAACTTAATCTAAGTTAGAACGTAACCTAAACAGTTCAGTAAATTGGGACACAGGATCTAGAGAGCAATAAATAATTAAACAAACTCAAATAAAAACTAGCTTGAGGTTACAAAACAGTCCAGCCTAAGAGAACAGAACTAGGAGGGAAAGAACCTAGTAAGCGCCAATTCCCAACCACCCAGGGATAGTCCATTTTAGAATTTCAGCATCACCACCTTAGGAGGTAATAAGAACCCCATTAGGCTAATCCAAGCACTCCATTCAGGAGCCTGCAGAGTAGGTTACGCCCATCAGCATCCTTTTGTCTTCCTGAGCTTTTGTTAACTCACCTGGGAAGACCAGCCCCCCTTTCAATCAGGAAGGAAGGAGGGAGGAGGAGCCAGCCAGGAGTATAAAGCTAGGCCTGCCATTGCGTGAGTCTCTCCAGACGCATGTGGCCTCTGGGACCCCAAGTGCCTCTGGGAACTAAGTGCCAGGTAAACCGAGAGTTTAGCATCTGGACGAGTTCAGCAGCAGGGCGAGGAGGCCAGGGCCCCATACACTGCCCTTCCTCTTCCCTTGAGAAGAGGGCTGCTAACCGGTGTAGGGTTTTTAAAAGTACCCCTAAATAAAACAACAACAACAACAACAAAAAAAGCTATGCAGTCAGACAGCCAGCAGCAGGGTGGGGGCTATCCAGTGTTCTGCATCGAGTGCCACATGTATGATTATATGCCTCTGGGGCATAAATCATGGGTGTGTCCTCGGTGCAAGGAGCTCCAGGGTCTCAGGGAACGCGTCCGCTCCCTTGAAGCCTTGGTGGCCGACCTGGAGAAGCGCAGGCAGGCAGAGGAGGACCGTGGGGAGACTTCCAGGGACGATCAGACTTCGTCCCAACCTCAGGCATGCAGCTCCTCGGCTGTCCGGGTGGGAAGTCTCGGGGCTGGAGGACGTCATCCTGGAGAGGAGGGAAACAATCCCCTAGGGGGGACTCCTTCTCCAGGGGATGGGCCCATATCCAAACGCACTCAGGATACTCCTCGGTGGGAGGGGGGTCGGGGGCTTCTTGTAGTGGGGGATTTGATTATTAGAAACATAGAGAGGGGGGTTTGCGATGGATGTGAGGACCGCATGGTGACTTGCCTGCCTGGTGTGAAGGTTGCGGACATCACTTCTCGTCTAGATAGGCTGGTAGACAGTGCTGGGGGAGAGGTAGCGGTTGTGGTGCATGTCGGCACCAACTACGTGAGCATGTGTAGCTGGGAGGTCCTGGAGGCCAAATTTAGGCTTTTAGGCAGGAAGCTGAAAGCCAGGACCTCAAAGGTAGCATTCTCTGAAGTGCTACCTGTTCCATGCACAGGGCCAGCTAGGCAGGCAGAGATCAGGGGTCTCAATGCGTGGATGAGACGGTGGCGTAGGGAGGAGGGGTTTAGATTCGTTAGGCACTGGGGAACGTTTTGGGACAAGCGGGGCCTGTACAAGAGGGACAGGCTCCACTTGAACCAGAATGGAACCAGACTGCTGGCGCATAACATTAAAAAGGTGGCAGAGCAGCTTTTAAACTGATCCCTGGGGGAAGGCTGACAGGAGCCGAGGGGCATCCGGTTCGGGACTCCTCATCCCTATGGGATGAGGATGGGGAGGTTAGAGAACAACAAGACAAAGGCAGAGTAGGAGAAGAAATTGGGAAAGGTAGCGTGATGGGATGTGATAGACGGTTTGGCACAATGAGAGGATGCGGGGACAAAGGAGCGAATAAGCAGCCCATCCTGGGGCATTCCGTGTACAAATGCTTTTATGCGAATGCCCGAAGTCTACGAGCAAAGGTGGGACAACTGGAATGTCTGGTGACAAGGGAAAACATTGACATAGAGGGCATAACGGAAACCTGGTGGAATGCGGAGAATCAGTGGGATACCGCAATCCCGGGCTATAAACTCTACAGGAGGAACAGGCAGGGGCGTGTTGGAGGTGGGGTGGCCATTTATGTTAAGGAAGGGATAGAATCCAGCAAAGCAGAGATTGAAGGTGGGTCCGACTCCACCGTAGAATCTCTGTGGGTTAAATTAAATAGGGAGGTGACAAGGAGGGACAGGGTTGTAATCATGGGGGACTTCAATTATCCTCATATTGACTGGGTCAATTTGTGTTCTGGTCACGATAAGGAAACCGGATTTCTTGACGTGCTAAATGACTGTGGCTTAGAGCAGCTAGTCACGGAGCCCACCAGAGGACAGGTGACTCTGGATTTAATATTGTGCGGTACGCAGGACCTGGTTAGAGATGTAGACGTTACTGAGCCATTGGGGAACAGTGATCATGCTGCGATCCGTTTTGACATGCATGTTGGGGGAAGAATACCAGGCAAATCTCTTACAAAAACCCTTGACTTTCGACGGGCGGACTTCCCTCAAATGAGGAGGCTGGTTAGAAGGAGGTTGAAAGGGAGGGTAAAAAGAGTCCAATCTCTCCAGAGTGCATGGAGGCTGCTTAAAACAACAGTAATAGAGGCCCAGCAGAGGTGTATACCGCAAAGAAAGAAGGGTTCCACTAAATCCAGGAGGGTGCCCACATGGCTAACCAGCCAAGTTAGAGAGGCTGTGAAGGGCAAGGAAGCTTCCTTCCATAAATGGAAGTCTTGCCCTAATGAGGGGAATAAACTGTGGCAAAAGAAATGTAAGAAGGTGATATGGGAGGCCAAGCGAGACTATGAGGATCGCATGGCCAGCAACATTAAGGGGAATAATAAAAGCTTCTTCAAATTTGTTAGAAGCAGGAAACCCGCCAGAGAAGCGGTTGGCCCTCTGGATGGTGAGGGAGGGAAAGGGGAGATAAAAGGAGACTTAGAGATGGCAGAGAAATTAAATGAGTTCTTTGCATCTGTCTTCACGGCAGAAGACCTCGGGCAGATACCGCTGCCCGAACGGCCCCTCCTGACCGAGGAGTTAAGTCAGATAGAGGTTAAAAGAGAAGATGTTTCAGACCTCATTGATAAATTAAAGCTCAATAAGTCACCGGGCCCTGATGGCATCCACCCAAGAGTTATTAAGGAATTGAAGAATGAAGTTGCAGATCTCTTGACTAAAATATGCAACTTGTCCCTCAAAACGGCCACAGTGCCAGAGGATTGGAGGATAGCAAATGTCACACCTATTTTTAAAAAGAGAAAGAGGGGAGACCCGGGAAACTATAGGCCAGTCAGCCTAACATGCATACCGGGTAAGATGGTGGAATGCCTCATCAAAGATAGGATCTCAAAACACATAGACGAACAGGCCTTGCTGAAGGAGAGACAGCATGGCTTCTGTAAGGGTAAGTCTTGCCTCACGAACCTTTCAAAGGTTAACCTTATAACCTTTGAAAAGGTCAACAGGCATGTGGATGTGGGAGAACCCGTGGACATTATATATCTGGACTTTCAGAAGGCGTTTGACACGGTCCCTCACCAAAGGCTACTGAAAAAACTCCACAGTCAGGGAATTAGAGGACAGGTCCTCTCATGGATTGAGAACTGGTTGGAGGCCAGGAAACAGAGAGTAGTGTTCTCAATGGGCAATTTTCACAATGGAGAGAGGTGAAAAGCGGTGTGCCCCAAGGATCTGTCCTGGGACCTGTGCTTTTCAACCTCTTCATAAATGACCTGGAGACAGGGTTGAGCAGTGAAGTGGCTAAGTTTGCAGACGACACCAAACTTTTCCGAGTGGTGAAGACCAGAAGTGATTGTGAGGAGCTCCAGAAGGATCTCTCCAGACTGGCAGAATGGGCAGCAAAATGGCAGATGCGCTTCAATGTCAGTAAGTGTAAAGTCATGCACATTGGGGTAAAAAATCAAAACTTTAGATATAGGCTGATGGGTTCTGAGCTGTCTGTGACAGATCAAGAGAGAGATCTTGGGGTGGTGGTGGACAGGTCGATGAAAGTGTCGTCCCAATGTGCGGCGGCAGTGAAGAAGGCCAATTCTATGCTTGGGATCATTAGGAAGGGTATTGAGAACAAAACGGCTAATATTATAATGCCGTTGTACAAATCTATGGTAAGGCCACACCTGGAGTATTGTGTCCAGTTCTGGTCGCCGCATCTCAAAAAAGACATAGTGGAAATGGAAAAGGTGCAAAAGAGAGTTGACATGAGCACACTAAGAGATCACATTATTCATAGTCCAGCAGTAGTTCAATGGCTCCCCCAAATAATCTCAGTGAAGCACTTACCTTGTTTAAGGTGACCTACAAATCTTCAGATAAGCTTTCTGCAAGTGAAGCTAAAGAGAGCATGTAATGATTTTAAGCCATGTCCCTCGGCTTAGGGTTGGAGCTGCAGCAGAAATTCCATACCCACCCTTAGAGAAGGCATTTCATTGAATGAAGATTTAAATTGTCTATACAGTACTTGTGTTTCCAGAAAAAAAAATAATAATACAAGCTCTCCACTCATTAAGCAAAGCGAATGCATGGTGATATTTCATGATTTATTATTCTGTCCACAATTAAAATAATTGTCAGTATTCTGTTGCAGTGTTTGAATCTTCTACATTTCAAAGCAAAAATGAACCCCATGTGAATAATAATTGAATGCATCATTCCCATGGCTTCTCTCTTCTTTTGACAATCAAGCTCAGAAAAAACATCTCTTGATTGTGACTAAATAGCAAAGTCTGGGTCCTGTCTCAACATCTTGGTGGACAAAGTGGAAGGGGAACAGCTGAATGAATCTGAATGAAGATTGTGCTATGGCTGCTGTCTGTGCTGTTGCCGAAAACAGCCCAGGGACAATGGGAGAGCAAAAAGCCCCAGATGTCTCACGAGAGGCTGGGAGTCTCTGGCATGCATGTGTAAAGTCCAGGCTGAGCAGGACGACTGTGGAGGAGAAGACTGCTCCAAACCCTTTCATAGTGTGGATAGATCAGAAGAAGAGAATCATCGTGGCTTTCAGGCTTTTACCAAAGGGTGCAGCATTTTTCTAAACTGAGAGGACTCATTTTGTGTGGGTGGGTGGGTGGTTTAAAATGTTCCTGAAATGCATCCTCCGTTTGGACTCGGCACTCATTTGCCGGTATAATCTGCTGTGGTTCTATGAAAAATTGCTTCATTGCTTAGTGCCGATTTCTGTTAACTGTGCAGATACACAGCTACTTGTACGTGAGTGGATCTGTTCTGAGCATTCCCCTGTTCCTGTGATCAGACTGCTATACATTGGAGGCCTGAACTCCTATAAACAGATGACAAAGCTGGAGTCTCATTCTTTCATAACAAAGACACCACCGACGACAAAGCAAATAACCTCTTTCTGCCTGCAGTGCCTACCTCACAAAGCAACTGCAGGTTTTATGTAGGTCACTACAACAGGAGGGGGGAAAAGCCACTTGAAAAGTATATCTTAAATACGAGAACACCTGTAAAGCCATGTTTTGAAAGAGAATAGTCAGTAATCTTCCACATCTACATCTGTCTATCTTGTGTCTCAGTATTGTGTGTGTGCTTTTCTTTAATTACAAAATAACTTTTCCCTTAGAATCTGTAAATTTGGCTTAGTTTAACTGTCTTATTTTCCTTTTGTGCAGGCCATCTGTTGCCCATTTGTCTTAAATACCTTCATAAGGAAAAGTAAATCAGGGCTCATCTATGCTTTCTGGCTTTCTGAATATAATAATGTTTGTTGAAGAGGTAAGAAACAGCTTGTGCACTGAGGCATTGGCCTGTCTTGTAGATTAGCCTCTCTTGAGAAATAGGAATCTGCCAGTGAATAAGCAGTAATGTAAATTAGAATTCAGATTTCAGAAAGCATGCTGTCAAGATAAGGTTCATATGTGAAGCTAATGGTAGCCCTCCTTTCTGTCTGGAAGAGACACCTGCCTACTGCCAGTGTTCTTGTCCATGCTCTAGGACAGGAGTCTCCAAACCCCAGCCTGGGGGCCAGATGTGGCCCGCGGCCAGCCTCTATCTAGCCCAAGGCCAGCCTCTGATCCCCCAAGAGCCTCTGGCCCAGTTGACCAAACACAACTGGAGTTGTGCTTCTGGGTTGGGGGAATGGGGGCCATTGAAGTGTGTGCTTTATTTCTTGGGCTGTGTTGGTACTTGGAGAAATCCTGGGTATTTGAACCAATTCATTTATTAATTCATCTAAGTTCCATCTTTAATGTATTTAAATTTTATTATTTAATTTCCCCCCCCCCCGGCCCTCAACACTGTACCTGCTATTTGATGCGGCCCTTTGGCCAAAAAGTTTAGAGACCCCTGCTCTAGGATATGTGCATTAACATGTACATGCTTCCTATGACACATGTTTGAGGGTCTTTAACCATTTACTTGTGGCATATCTACACACTGTGCATTGGCACTTAAAGGGTTAAAAGCAGAGGCAGGAGTCAAGAGTAACTAAAACAAGGCTTATTGGGGAATTAATTACAATATTAGTGGCAGAGAAAAGCAATACAATCAAGTAGAAGCAATAGAATATAATATCTTTTCAAAAAAGCAGGCAGAGGTTAAAAAAAAACAAAAAAAAACCAAAGCCTTCCCTGAAACTAAGGTTTCAGAGAGGAAATAAGAGAGTGCATTGTGATGGTGTGGAGGGCAGGGGGAGATGTCCTGAAAAGCCAGTTAGAGAAGAGCATTATGAACTGAATCTTGCAAGACTAGCTTTTCTGTACAGTGGGGAAGGAGACTAGAGAAAGCAATTGACAGGGTGCCTGCCCTTCTGTGACTTCACAGAAGGGCAGACTTCCAGCAGACATGGAAGGACTTCCCAGAGAGTTGGGAAGCAGGTGTTAAAGGGGATGGCATTCAGATGACCTAAAGGCAAGGAATTATTGGGGAAGTATGAGTTTTAGTGTTCCTTATAGGAGCCTAGATTTGCAGACAAACTGTGGGAGAATGAAAAGGAAGTGAAAGTCAAGTTGCCCAGGAATTCCCCCGCAGTTGCACACATGACACTGAATTTTGGTGAAAATCATGGCCATGTTTATTTATCATAATGGCAGACAAATCAGTAAATTCAGCAGGTTCTGTTTGGGATACTCCACTCCCAAGTGTGGACACCTAACCTGGAGGAGACTGCTATCCTGCCAAAGCTTCCTTTGGGCAAAAGCACTTTGTATTGGCAACCTTCAGTCTCGAAAGACTATGGTATCGCGCTCTGAAAGGTGGTTCTGGCACAGCATCTAGTGTGGCTGAAAAGGCCAATCCGGGAGTGACAATCCCTTCCACACCGGGAGCAAGTGCAGTCTGTCCCTGGTTTGTCTCCCTGGCTATGGGCCTTCCATCTTTGCCTCTTTGCCTCAGACTGCTGGCAAAGTGTCTCTTCAAACTGGGAAAGGCCATGCTGCACAGCCTGCCTCCAAGCGAACCGCTCAGAGGCCAGGGTTTCCCACTTGTTGAGGTCCATCCCTAAGGCCTTCAGATCCCTCTTGCAGATGTCCTTGTATCGCAGCTGTGGTCTACCTATAGGGCGCTTTCCTTGCACGAGTTCTCCATAGAGGAGATCCTTTGGGATCCGGCCATCATCCATTCTCACGACATGACCGAGCCAACGCAGGCGTCTCTGTTTCAGCAGTGCATACATGCTAGGGATTCCAGCACGTTCCAGGACTGTGTTGTTAGGAACTTTGTCCTGCCAGGTGATGCCGAGGATGCGTCGGAGGCGGCGCATGTGGAAAGCGTTCAGTTTCCTCTCCTGTTGTGAGCTAAGAGTCCATGACTCGCTGCAGTACAGAAGTGTACTCAGGACGCAAGCTCTGTAGACCTGGATCTTGGTATGTTCTGTCAGCTTCTTGTTGGACCAGACTATCTTTGTGAGTCTGGAAAATGTGGTAGCTGCTTTACCAATGCGTTTGTTTAGCTCGGTATTGAGAGGAAGAGTGTCGGAGATCGTTGAGCCAAGGTACACAAAGTCATGGATAATCTCCAGTTCATGCTCAGAGATTGTAATGCAGGGAGGTGAGTCCACCTGTGTTTTCTTTAGGCTGATCGTCAGTCCAAAATCTTGACAGGCCTTGCTAAAACAGTCCATGAGCTGCTGGAGATTTTTGGCAGAGTGGGTAGTGACAGCTGCATCATTGGCAAAGAGGAAGTCACGAAGACATTTCAGCTGGACTTTGGACTTTGCTCTCAGTATGGAGAGGTTGAAGAGCTTTCCATCTGATCTGGTCCGGAGATAGATGCCTTCTGTTGCAGTTCCAAAGGCCTGCTTCAGCAGGACAGCGAAGAAAATCCCAAACAAGGTTGGCGCAAGAACACAGCCCTGCTTCACGCCGCTTCGGATGTCAAAGGGGACTGATGTGGAGCCATCGAAGACAACAGTGCCCTTCATGTCCTTGTGGAAGGATCTGATGATGCTGAGGAGCCTGGGTGGACATCCGATCTTGGGGAGAATCTTGAAGAGGCCGGCCCTGCTGACCAGGTCAAAAGCCTTCATGAGATCTATGAAGGCTATAAAGAGTGGCTGTTGTTGTTCCCTGCATTTCTCCTGCAGTTGTCTAAGGGAGAATACCATATCAGTGGTGGACCTGCTGGCTCGGAATCCGCACTGTGATTCTGGATAAACGCTCTCTGCAAGTACCTGGAGCCTCTTTAGTGCAACTCGGGCAAACAACTTTCCTACAACGCTAAGGAGAGAGATGCCACAGTAGTTGTTGCAGCCACCCCTGTCACCTTTGTTCTTGTACAGAGTGATGATGTTTGCATCCCTCATGTCTTGAGGTACTTCACCTTCTCTCCAGCAGAGACAGAGGATTTCATGCAGCTCAGTAGCGATGATCTCTTTGCAGCACTTTAGGACTTCAGCAGGGATGCTGTCTTTTCCAGGTGCCTTGCCAAAGGCAAGGGAGTCCAGGGCCACGTGAAGTTCTTCTAGGGTTGGTTCACTGTCAAGCTCCTCCAGCAAAGGCAGGCACTCAATGTTGTTCAGCGCTTCTTCGGTGACTACATTTTCTCTGGAATATAGCTCAGAGTAGTGCTGCACCCAGCATTCCATCTGCTGCGCCCGATCCTGGATGACCTCGCCTGTGGCAGACTTCAGAGGGGCAATTTTCTTCTGTGTTGGACCTAGGGCCTGCTTGATACCGTCATACATCCCCTTGATGTTGCCTGTGTCAGCTGTTACCTGTATCTGGGAGCAGAGCTGAAGCCAGTAGTCATTAGCACATCTCCTGGCAGTCTGCTGGACTTTGCTGCGAGCAGCTCGGAGGACCTGCAGGTTGCGCGCACTGGGACAGGCCTTGTGTGCTGCTTGAGCTCTCCTCTTTTCCTCAATGACAAAATTAGGGCAAAAGCTCAATTAGGGCAAAAGCACTAAGGCGATCCAAACCCATGATCACCTTGCAGGTCTCCCAGCTTTATCACTGCCATCCTTTGTAAAGGGGGTCAAGGAAGCTGACTGTTCCGCCTACCCCAAGCCAGGCAGCCTTTTCAAGCCTAAAGGTTTACCAGCCTGCATTCCCAAGCCATGGAGGTCAGTTCTGCTTTTCCCTCCCTAAGGGCAGGCATTGGATCCCTACTCCTCTTCCTTTGTATACCTGCCAGTCATGGTATATCAATCCAGGCTAGGGAAAAACAAAAATTCCACTCTCATGCCAATCTGGAGTAAAACAAAACTGTCCTACATAGCCCCTAACAGTGACCAGTGAATCTCAGACTAGGTCAGGTTCTTCACTAGCAGAAAACAGAATTGCACAGGAAGGTTGCAGCAACACATGGCAGCACTCAAAGGACTTCCTACATGTCAGCTCCTCCAATTGCCTTTGACAAGACCTTGACATGCAGCAGTGACACATGGGAGGGGAGGAGCCATGCAATGAGTGGGAAGCCATGCTTCCCCCATGTGTGGGAAGCAGGGAGGCGTTATGGAGGCAAGAATGCCCCTAAGTTCTTGGAGAATCATTATGATGTAAGGGGAAGAGAAGTGAGGTAGCAACGTAGTTTATCAGAACCAAGTTATTACCCATGGCTTGTAAAAACTCACTCACTCACTCACAAGAATGCTTTCTTCAGGTTCACAATCTTGAGTGTAATAATCAGAATTTATGCCTGAAAGGCATGTCCAAAACATTTTAAAGAACAGCTGAGGAACTGCCATGTCAATCACATTACCTGACTCCCACACTCCATAAGTATAAGATAGATAGAAAAATACACACACTCCTCTTTTGATGGGGAGAGAAGTTGTTAAAGTGGAATATGATATTGTGTTTCACATTGATAGGTGCTTTCTGGGGTCACAATTCCTTTGTTATTTTGTTAGACTTATTTTACATAGCAGAATGTCACAATGTTGCGTCATGTTGTTTTAGGTCCAGGCATCCGTTTATAGGCTGAGATCTCCTTTGGAAAATTCTGCTTGCCATGTGGTTTTTTCCTGAAGAGGGGACAGAAAGAGGAGAAAGTGAAAAGGAACAAGAATTGGCTTTAAAAATATTTTGAGGCATCATGTTTTTCTGACATTATCCTGGATGAAAAGACATGGATCAAATGCCCAATATAAGAATGGAGAATTCTATAACAACAGAACATGGTGTCATCAGTTGCACCAGTGGGCTGTGGCCCAACCTGGAACTGTGAAAAGGGTCTGGGAGACTCAAGAACAAAGGCAGGCAACAAAAGATGGGCCTAAATTCCATCCAGTGGCTGTGAGTTTCCAATGCAAGCTGTAAGCTGTATATTCACAGAAGTATGGCAGAAGACAGACTTTATGATCCATTTAGCTGGGCTGTCTTAGAGGAGGTTCAAAATGATGAAACTCCCTGTTGTAAGCAAATTGGAGCAATAATTCAGTGGAACATGCTGGGACCAAGACCTTGATAGTCCCAAAGAATAGTTCTCCTAAGACATCAGGATCTAAGAAATGGATTATTATGTCTGTACTTATCTATGTGTGCCATAAGTGCATTTTTTTTCCTGCTTTCTCCTCGCATGGTCTGGCAGCAGACTTGGCATCCTACTGCGTCAGGAAGGTGGGCTCTGGCTGCAATCAACAGCACGGCACATTTGGTTCAGAAACGCAGGACTGAGTTTATTGTAGCATGGAGTAAAAACCTTGCAAATTATAGAAGAAAAGTCCATAGAAAATAATCTATGCAACACATCATTGCACATATAAAGTACAGGGGGGAAATGTTGGAATATAAACTGGCTGTGAGGGTTTGATAAACTGGAAAGAATGTAAACGATTGCTTTCAGAATATCTGCTACTCTATTCTCAGACCTAAAAAGCTTAATAAAGCAGGCAAATGGCTGAAATCCAAAGAGGATCGTGTGGGTGTGCAAAAGGCTTTTCCATGGGCCTGGGTTGTTGTTTTATGTCAGGTTTCTGCTTTCTGAGAGCTGTCCTTTGTGCCCTTTGGATTGTCATCCTTTGGATTGTACCTATAGGTACCCTTCCCCACATTGGGACACTGGGAGCTGATGCCAACAACAATCAATGAGGTTCAGAAAACATAGGAATTTGATCGATTGCAGTGTGAAGTGGGGGGAAAAAACCAACCCTGTGCACAGGTGGAGGAATGGATGTTGCCCTTGGGACTATGTTAAAAATGATTTTCTTCAGCTAAATCACACACTTGCTCACTAGAGCTACCCAAGCTGATTGGTCACCACAAGTTTCTGCCAATCTATCACTCTGATTCTCAGGAGAAACTAGCTAGAATGGTCCACAAAGGTCCAGTGTATCATACATGGGTATTTAATCAAGACCAAAGCCCTCACTCGCTGCACCCATCACATTTCCCAAAGGAAGTAGACTAATTAAGGATGCAATCTTATTCTGCACTCGAACAGGCAAGCCAAGAGGCTTGCGCTGTATCCAGCACAGGATAGTGGCCAGAAGTGGCTTAGCCAGAGGCAAGGGGTAACTTTTCCCCTTACCCTGGGTAAGGGCTGCTGTCTCCTATGGGTTTCCTTGGACTTGCGCACCTTCTGGAGGTGGCACAAGTCCAAGGAGAGCGGAGCGGCTTGAAGCCGCTCTGTTCTCCCCAGGAACGAGGGTTGGGATCCAGCATAACTGCCTGATCCCAGCCCCACCTCCCTCTCCTTGCCCGCCCCGGGGCCGCCCCTCCCCGCCCTCCCCCCACCCTGGAATGCCTCCCTCCTGCCTCCTCCTTGCTTCCCCCGTCTCCCTCCCACCTACCTTTGTGGTTTGTGTCAGCCCAGCTGGGCCGACACAAGCCTCAGAGAGGAAGCCGGCCTGGAGGCTTGCATCAGCCTCTGCAGGCTGGCACTTCTCAGATCGCCGGCCTGGCTTCCTCTTGAAGAGGCACAAATGTACCTTACAGCATGTTTGCAACCCTCCTGGGCTGGCACAAGGGACTTGTGCCGGCCCAAAGCATTTCTAGGATTGCACCGTTTGTCCTTATACTCCCCTCGCCAGATCTGTTCTCAACAATCAGGATGACATAGTTTCTCAAAGGGAGACTAATCCCCTGAGTAGTTTTGCACACACCCCCGTAGAGTTCAACATGGGTAGTTTTGCATCCCCCCGCCATAGAGTTCAGCATAGAAGGAGGTGCAGGAGCTGCCATCCTTAATGAGTGGAAGCCCTCCGCACTTTGCCAGACCTTTCTCCAGAAGGGATAAGGCTGTTGACAAGGGAACATGCCTGTGGCACCTGTGGTCATATTCAGTTCACCCCAAGAAAAGGGACATAATGAACCACTGCTGCATTTGAATTACAATATTGTATCCAGTTAATTCCCAGCCACATGTGGGGGTTCTCTATTCAGTCTCATCTGATCCTGGCAACATATCCTCAGCATGTACCAGGTCAGGAAAGCCAATCCACAGCCCTTTCTACTTCCTCCAGGGCAGTCCTGCGGCTCCCTTTTCCTGCGATTGCTCCAGGGCCTCCAACTGTGTCCCTGGCTCAAGAGAGGGGGCCGCAAAGGCAGCTGAACAGGCATACTGAGTTGGCTGGGTTCCGAAACTGCTGGCTCTTTCAGCTCCTGCACTCCTTATAAAATTGTTTCATATGACACCTGAGCTCTGCAGTAATGATTATCTCAAGGATTTTGGAGACACGGACTAGCTAAATGCCAAGGGCAGGAAGGAAAAAATAGCTGCTGTGTAACACTTTCTCCTTATTGGTGCACACAAGTTTTTTTTTTTCCCCTCTTGTGCAAACTAACTGCATTTATATCACCCCAGCATGGGGAAGCAGCTGTAATGTCTCTTTCACTGCTATTGCTGGACATAAGTAAGTCAGGACAGGAGGCTGCCACTCTGAGGTGGTTCTGCCTCTCGCTCTGTTCACTTGCTCTATTCATCTGTAATGCTTCAATAATAATACTGGTATTTATATACTGCCTTCTGGTCATCAGATTACTCCTCTGATTTTATTCAAGGCAGTTCACATAGGCAGGCTTTCTCTTAACCCCCAAGGGGATTTTTACAATAACAGAAATGTTCTCTTTCAAGTACCACACAACATTTCAGTTGGATCTTTCACTGTCTGGTATCACTTCTGGCCCCCAGTTGCCTCCCATGCTAGCTGACAAGCAGCCTCTTCATCTCTCACTTGAAGGGCAGCCAAGACACTTCTTCGCTCACACCAAAGAACAGGTGGAATAACTTGGCTAGGTTTGTCAGCTGCTTCAAGGTCTCACCATTCACGGAGCTGCCAGTGGCCTCGAACTGGCAACCTTCAGATGTTATCTTCGGGCTAATGGAGGCTCTACCCTCTAGGCCAGACCTCCTGCCCCTCTTCAACTCTCCCTCTTCAGAATCACATTCCCTGAACCCCATCAGAATCACCTGTGGAACGTCGCTTTTCTGCCTCTGTAGAGTGTGCATGCATTTGCCAAAGCCCTCACCCTGCATGGGCAAGGGGGAAGGTTGGGGAATGAGACAACTCATTGGTTAGCATGAAATTTGGGTGATATCTATTATTGTTGCTCCCTAAACTGAGCAGCATTCTCACTGCAACATGGAAAGCAGACCCTCTCTCCTGCCTTGAAATAAATCTGAGATTATTTGGTTGCCTTTAGGGGGCTAAGAAGGAGTGTTTTGTTCTTATGAGATTGGCCAGTTTCGGGAGCTTGTTCACCTACACAGCCAAGCTCAGCTGACACAAGGCTCTGTGGAGGGCAGGGAAGAGGTGGGAGGGAGGTGTTCTGGAGTGGCGGGAGGGTAGGCAGTGGGCTGCCCCGGGGGTGGGCAGGCAGGCAGGGAGCTGTAGGTGGGACTGGGACCTGGCTGTTATGCCCGATCTTAGCCCCCATACCCGAGCAGAGCAGAGTGGCTTCAAGTCACTCCGCTCTCCCCTCACCATCCAGAGGGCCAACCGCTTCTCTGGCGGGTTTCCTGCTTCTAACATATTTGAAGAAGCTTTTATTATTCCCCTTAATGCTGCTGGCGATGTGTTCCTCATAGTTTCTCGTGGCCTCCCGTATCACCTTCTTACATTTCTTTTGCCACAGTTTATGTTCCTTTTTATTCTCCTCATTAGGGCAAGACTTCCATTTACGGAAGGAAGTTTCCTTGCCCTTTATGGCCTCTCTAACTTGGCTGGTTAGCCATGTGGGCACCCTCCTGGACTTAGTCGAGCCCTTCTTCCTTTGCAGTATACACTTCCGCTGGGCCTCTATTACTGTTGATTTGAGCAACCTCCATGCACTCTGTAGAGATTGGAGACTTTTTACCTTCCCTTTCAACCTCCTTCTAACCAGCCTCCTCATTTGAGGGAAGTTCACTCGTTGGAAGTCAAGGGCTTTCGTGAGAGATTTGCCCAGTATTCAATTAATAACAATTAATAGACCTAACAATTAATAGACCTAAGTTTAGATAAGACTAAGTTTGGTCTAATTATTGTGGATTGAACGGAGTACAGTAACTGAGGAAGGTACATCTGAAAGTCTTCTAGTCCATATTGAATTAAAAACTTCCTCATTATATAAATACTCCTCTATGAGCAACCTGGAAGGCCACAATCCGCTCTCTTCCTCCTGATGCTAACTGCAGCGGCTAAAAATTTAGCCACCCTCCGCGTTACCTCTGGATTTGCATCTTATAGAAGAGCATGACTATAATCTTGACCTGGGCATTTGGTGAGCTCTTCTAACAATGGGAAGATAAGAGATAATGGTATATCCTTATAAAAAATGCAATCAAGCAAAACGTGACTGGTGGTTTCTGGTTGGTTTGCCCCACAAGGACACAGTCACTCCAAAAATGGGACCTTCCGAAAGCATCCTTCCACTACAGCTGAGGGCAAACTATGACACTGCCCCAATGTAAACGCCCTTCTGTGGCTTGGGATTTCTAACTGGAAAAGGTAGGGAGCTGGGGCAGCTATAGATCTGAGCTCCTCCTTGATACAAAACTTTCTGATATTATTAAGGTCTTCCTGGCACTCTATGTCAAAGATCCGCTGCTTAATCCTAACTCCTGCCTGAGTCAGTCCCATGTCAAACAAAAATGGCATGAAAAATCCGAGAGAGGACAGTTTTCGTTCCAGCCCTTTAATCCACCTGGATTTATACTCATCTTGGAGGATTAGGGGAGCAATCCCTAATGGGTATAGGTAAAAGATCCAAATTAACAAAAACATGTTCAAGTCAATAGGACTTTCACAGCCTGTGTCATTGCATCATTGTGCCACTGTCAAGTGCTTGGGGGGGGGGGGAGAAGCACAATTGGCAGCCATTCAGAGCCATAGGCAGGCTGGAAGGCCCAAATGCAGCATGGATCTCCTCTTTACAGGGGCTTAGGTGGCCTTCTCATCACCCTCCGCCCCAAGGTGTGGCAGCTGGAACAGTCTGCATCAGCCACCTTCATGATGCTACTGCCTCCTAGAGAGGTATCAACTATCCAAAGAGGATGAAGCGGAGGAAAAAGCAGCAACCCTCTTTTTAGTTTTGTACGCTGCTAAAAATATAGAAAAGCCACCTTGGGCACTCCTGATGGGGAGGGGAAAGACAGGACATACATATTTTAAATAAATAACATTCCCTCCAGCAGGGGAGCTGGTCCTTCATTGTCATCCCCAGGATGGCAGGACAGCCTTGGCCTGACTGATGATGGTGATAAATGTGGCAGGCCTGGGGCCATCTCTTATTTGGTTTCCATGACAGGGCACATCCTTTATCACTCTTAACGATATTATAATTTAACCACTCACTTGTCTGCGTTTAAGATTATCAATCAGTGCATCAAGATATTTGTAACCTGAGAGTCAGAGGAATCCCCATCATCATCTATCTTCTTAACCTGCCTTTTTAATACCTGAAAAACTAAAGAGAGCAAGAAAGGTGATGAGAGATGACTGCATGAAGAATTTGCCACACTGATATTAGAATGCTGGGGACGATATAATATTGCTCATGCCAACAGTAAACTGCAGCAAGCCTAAGGACATATCCCCCAAAATCAATGCATTCTGGCATTTCAGGGGGGGAAAAAAATCAAGATTCATCTTCATTTTGATGAATGTTTTTCTCTTGCTATAAAAAAAAAAATTATTGCCCTTTGTCATGATTTTAATTAATGTCTAAGTACCAGATTTCTGAAAACACCCTCGTCCCCACCCTCTTAATCAAAATTTTATCTTCTTGTTCCAAAAATAAAAAATAAAAATGACAGCCCAACTTCTTTTGTTCACCAAACATTTGTCTCTATTATTTATAGCAACAGTGAGTCTCAAGGCACCTTAAGAGACTTGCTCATTTATTTTCATACATGCTTTTATGGAATGGTGTGAAGTTAGTTCCAGTCCATGAGAGTTGTTGCAAAATAAGCTTGTTGTCTTTGCTGCAAAAGGCAAATAGGCCCCACTCTCCTGGAAGTTATTTATGCACGAATATTTTACAATAATGTGAAGTCAACCCACCTCAAAAATCATATTGTAGAGCTCCAAAAGATAAAGCAAAAGGCAATTATATTGATCATTGGGGTGAAGCACAGGAAAGACTAAAGTGTTTTTTTTTTTTTGGGGGGGGGGTGTTTAGAGAAAAAGATTATTAACAGATTATTAACAGCATGCTGCCCTGCCAATGGAGTGTGTGCTGCATGTTGTGGTGTGGGGCTGATCAGAAGGCCAACAGAGGTAAGGAAAGAACCTTTTACTTAGGCCTTCTGGTCACCTATGGGTCTCCTTAGGTCCGTGCCACCTATTTTGCTGGTCTGTGATGAGGAAAGGTGCAGGGCAGGCTAGAAAAAACAGGGATAAGATCTGGCATGTGCCTTTGCCACCAAGATGCACCCTCGGCAGCCTGCTCCTTATCCCAGCAGCCCAGAAACGTGCGACAGTGTTGCACTTATGCTGCCACAAAGGACTTTGTGCTGCAGATTGAGAGTTCTGGCAGGGCAAGGCCCAGATAGGACTGGCCTTAAGTGGAGGTAGATAAAATGAAGCCTTATTAAATTATGAGCAGTGTCAACAGAGAAATGGAAAGAAATGAGACAAGACTTCTTCCTACTATAAAGGACATGCCAATTTTTAAAATGGATTCCCCAACTTTTTCCCTTTGTTACAAGGCATCTAAGGGAACTAACAACCATCTTTAAATCCATAAAATACAGTAAGAATCGAAATTAAAAATAATAATCAAGTTGTATAATCAAATAAACTCTAAAGACAATAAATAAAGCAGCAAAGACATTAACCGATATAGGAAAATCAAGAAATAGACTAACTCATGGCCCAATTCTGAAGCTGGCAGTGCCCAGGGCTCCAGAGGTGCCAAAATGGCAACCATAGGATCCTGTGGGTGCCACAGCTACCACTGGGGTCTCCTTGGGGAGAGGGAATATTCACTCCCTTCTCCAGGCAGACAGCAGCCAGCTGCAATGGGTCTTCTCAACTCTGAGTCCGTGTTTTAATGGGTGTAGAGTTGAGGAGGCCAGTGTTGGGCCACTGAGCTCGCAGAGGGGTTCAGGATGTGATGCTGCTGCCATCTTCACCCCCCTCGTGGGCCTGATCCTCCCCTTCTTCTCCCAGTTCTTGGAGTCACTTGGTGATGATGTCATCATTGAGTACTGGTCCATGACACTGCGGTACTGGCTGGCACTAGGAAGAAGTTCATGATCATGTTGAGTGGCCACATTCTACCATAACATGTTTATCTAGTTGATCTTCCAGTGCACTGGTGTATCTTTATGATTGGTCTATTTCCGAAATGTATATTAGCTCCACTGAAGGTTCTAAAAGGTTTGACTTTAAAGTAAGTATGACTAACTAAAAGTCTCTAATTGTAGGATACTCAAGTACTATCTATATTTCTATCCTGGAGGACAAGGAAGTCAACCCTGATCTGGATTTATGGTTCAGATTCTTTTTACAAGCCCGGAGCTGCATCTGTAACAGGGCAATGAAAAATGAAATTCAGCACTTTCTCATTGGAATATGGAAGCACAGCTGGATAGTTTTGCTGCTGTCCCATGTTTTCGTTAGCTGCCCCTTTATCTGCAGCAATGCAAAAAATAAAAAATAAAAAAATAGTGCTTTTGTAGCTAGAACTGACCCTTAAGATCAGGCTCATAAAGAGCCAAACTTGGATTAAAATTCCATCTTGCGTTCAAGCAGGGATATATTACTAAAGCACAACTGCATTCATCTGTACACTCTTCTGAATCTGGCGTAAGAGATGTCCTTGATTATATCAAAAAGTATGAGAGAGGACAGATAGATAAGGTAGGAAAGATGATCTAATCTAGTGTAATGGAAGACTGGAAGTCACAATTCATTACCTAATCAGTGCAAGAAAGGAATGATTTGTAGGCCTCATATGAGATGAAGGTCTAGAAGGAAGTTTTAATGGGGCTAAGGTGGGAGCTTTACGAATATTGATGGGGAGGTTTTCTTATGAAGACTGATACTAAATAGATGTTGGTATGTCATTCTAACAGACTGATCCAATGTGAAATCTCCTCTTCACATTGTATTTAAAAAGTGAGATATGAGCAAGGGAGAAGGTCAGACGGGTAGGAATGGAGCCACTGCTGCTCTCCACAGAGAAAGAAACCTAAGATAGGAACTACCATACATCATCTAAGAACTACCATACCTCATCTCATACCATCAATGGTAATGAGACAGTAATATGTTGTGATTCGGTTAGATTCAGAGTCCCACCCTTTCTCCCAAACAGGGGCATGAATTGCAGATAAGAAACCCGAAAGCTGGTCCTTGGGAGGTACAGTCACTCTCACCTCACGTTCTCATGGTCCAGACACCACGCCTATTTAGGAAAAGGGGCAATAGGATTTTTTATTATGTTTCTAATTAGAAGGTGGCAATTTTTGTTAACAATGCTTTCTTTATTTTGAAATAATAACAAGCATGTCTTTAGATGAAGACTCAATATATAGAACGGCATGTTTGTTATATTCTTTTATGTTGGTGATCTGAAATTCTTAGTTAATTCAATTTCTCAGTGAAAATGAGAAATGAAATTTGATTTTCTGTTTTAAGGAAACCTGTGGTTTTGTTGCTATTTGATCTGTGTGGACAGGGCCAGTTAATTCAGGGGGCTGATTAATGCATTTACCTCAGGCAGTCGATTGGCACGGATTCCCTTTTTGGCTCCATTCTTTATTCTCCAATACAGGAAATCACTACCAACTTCCTTATAATTTATTACAGTCGCTCCCAAACTGGTGGGTCATGACCTACCAGCCAGAGAAGCACTTATCCCTGTCCCTTTAAGGGGCTGGGAGGGGGGACGGCAGCATCGTGCTACTGCTGAGGATGGGAGAGGGATTTTTTTTACTTATCTTCAGCCAGTGCTGGAGTTCTGGAAGGTCCAGGGAGTCTGGGAAGCCCTCCACACAACTCCCCAGGTCTCTGTAATTAAGCCTCTGCAGAGGGTTCCACAGACCCCCCAGACCTCCCAGGACTCCAGAGCTAGCTGGAGGTAATTTTTTTTAAAAAACACCCTTTTGTCCCCCACAGCAGTGCAATCCTGGGGATTGCATTGTATCAATCTCTCTCCCGCTGCAAATACTTGCATGGTTCCTTCCTCCTAAGGAGGACTTTGGGAACCACTGATCTATTATACTGGAAAACATCCTTGAATTGAGGAAAAGAAGAGTTTGATTTTGAAATCAAATGTTCACTCTGAAGTTCTGAAAAGCCATATTTTGATGTAAACATTTTAAATCACAACCTAAATTTTCTTGAAATTTCATTTCAGTTCTAACAGTAGAACTTTTCTTGATATAAGAGCAAAGAAAAATTATAGGTTAGCATTATAGATTTCTTCAGTGTGCATGGAGAAGGGAAAAAAGGTAGCGGGTTCAATTTAAGTAACTAAAAGCACACTCCTAGGCAGGTCTGCTAAGAAGTAAACCCTGATAAGTTCAATAGAACTTATTCCCAGGTAAGTGTGTATAGGATTGCAGCCTAATGACCCAATCTTATTCAGAGCCCACTCTGAAGGAGGTAGAATGGCAGCAAGGGAGGGTTGGGGGAGGATTGGGGGAGGATTGGGGCAGTTTGGGATGGGGAGTGGACCAGGGAAGAGGTGGGACAGGGAGGATCTCTGTGGCAGCCACACACACCAAGATCCTATCCCCTTTCACTTCCTAAACTGTCCCCAAGTCTCCTCAGACTTATGCCAGTTAAATAGCTGGCATAGGTCTGAGGTGACCCAATGCAGGTCAGGCAGACTATGAAAGAATGTTACCTCTCCTGGGTCATCCAGGCACCTGGCCCCCATAGCATGCAGCACATGGTTCATCAGCAGCAATGTGTGCCATGGGTTGCCAGGGGATAGGATTGGGTCCTAATACAAGTGATAATCGCAAACTCTACAGAAGAGTGACATAATTTAACTTGAAGTTAATAAGCAGATTTTGATGTTGTCACTGTGCTATAAAACTGTCACTGCAAATGTAGCCTCAAATCCCTTGTTTTAAATATCTTCTATCTTAAAATGTCATGGTTTTGATTGATAACTGAATATTATCTTCATTTCTCCATAAGATTTTCAGTTTGGATCATCAGCTCATAAACCAATAATGTCATAGTCTGTAATTTGCAATTGAATGTCTTGCAAGAGAATAAATGTATGCTCCATTGCCTTTCCTCTGGGAAAAAGTCAAACAGTATTTATCAGTAATAGGTACTTACAGCACACTCATGGATGATGCAGAAGGTCAATCAGAGGAAGTTTCTTTTTAGTTTGTTTCTCATTGCAGTCAACTATATATGTTGTATAGATAGTGGTATTGTGCAACCTTAAACTTTGTTTGTCCTCTTAATGTTCTGTTTGCTGAACTCCAGGCTGTAACTTTTCCGTACATCCTAATCTTGATTATGAGCAGTACTTGGGGTGGGAGTTAACTATACACAAAGTACCAGAGTTTTAGAAACTTGCACTCAGGTGAGAGAGAGAGAGAGAGAGAGAGAGAGAGAGAGAGAGAGAGAGAGAGAGCTGGATAGTAACCTTGCACAGACTCCACATTTTCTAAAATGGTACTGCTGCTATGCCAAGGGGGAGGAGGAAGATGAGGAGGAGGAGGAAAACAAGGTTCAGTATAATGATATCTCTTAGCCCATGCTAGGATGAATGCTGCTTTCAGATAAATACATTTAAAGTTCTGAGAAAACTTCCAAACACATTGAAAGCTTCTGGGTTTACCTGAAGTGATTTATGTATGTTCCTAACAGCCCAATCCTACCCAAATCCTCCTCAATTGATGCAGCTGCAATAATGGAGTGCTCACTGTATCCATGAGAGGAAATCAGAAAGGTCTCTTTGGAGTAAGTTAACAAAAGTTACAAAAGTTTGGAGTAAGTTAACTTTTACTGTTTGGAGTAAGTTTGGAGTAGCTGTTTGGAGTAAGTTTGGAGTAAGTTAACAAAAGTTAACTTTTGTTCATTTAGCTGAGGAAAAGCCTACAACACTACTGTGTCTCCTTGAATCTATACCTGCTGTTCAGCAGGTGTAAGGCTGAGGTGTGCAATGTGTAGTGTAAGGGTGTAATAGTGTAAAATAGTGTAATAGTGTAATGTGTAGACTGTAATGTGTAGTGGTAAGGGTGGTAAGACGGATGGGGTTAGGATATCAGCACATGCAAGTGCTGTTGATGCCACACCCAGTCCTCTTCCTTCCTTGCCCTCCGTCCTGCCGGGAATGACCCCATTCTTTCTTCTCCCTGCCCATTTCACCCCCACTGCTGTCACACTTACCTGTGCTGGTCTAGCAGAGGGCTCCCTGTGCTGCTGCCAATCGCTGCAGAGCACTCAAAATGGCCTCTGGCACCATGCGATGCACACTGGCAGAAGTCGTTTTGCAATAGTGGAACTGTTTGACTGTTGTAAACTCTGTGCGTCAGCCCAATCTCAGAGAGGATTGGGCTGTAACTTTGCCCACCCTTACAAGATGGTAAATTTAATTATGAAGGACTTAAATCACTTCAAAGCAACAATTTATATAATTCAAGTTTTTACATCAGTTGGCTCTTTTCATAGATCAATCTCTCCATGAAGAAAAGTCACTGTTCTTAATATTTGCTGATAGCACCTCACATGCAATTGTTCCATTTACAGAGGGGTCATGTTGGCTACCTTCAGTCTCGAAAGACTATGGTATCGCGCTCTGAATGGTAGTTCTGGCACAGCGTCTAGTGTGGCTGAAAAGGCCGATTCGGGAGTGACAATCCCTTCCACACCGGGAGCAAGTGCGGTCTGTCCCTGGTCTATCTCCCTGGCTATGGGCCTTCCTTCTTTGCCTCTTTGCCTCAGACTGTTGGTCAAGTGTCTCTTCAAACTGGGAAAGGCCATGCTGCACAGCCTGCCTCCAAGAGACCAGGGTTTCCCACCTGTTGAGGTCCACTCCTAAGGCCTTCAGATCCCTCTTGCAGATGTCCTTGTATCGCAGCTGTGGTCTACCTGTAGGGCGCTTTCCTTGCACAAGTTCACCATAGAAGAGATCCTTGGGATTCGGCCATCATCCATTTGGAGTATTAACTTTCATGTACACTCTTAGAACGTTATTATATTTAAGCTGCTAATGCAATTCCAAAGCTTTGTTCTCTTTCTGGGGGCATTCACCTTATATCAACAATATCAAGCGAATGCAAGTGCAATGTTATGAAGACCAGCTATGGTAGAGCCTCTAGCTCAAAAATGAATGAATATGCATTATTCCAACATTATTTCACCCAAAGGCCATCAAAAGTACTGTGTTGGTGGTATTAGAAGGTCACTTTAGAGATTTTGATTGGTGCAGTCGTTTCCCTTTCTAGCTTTAGAGACCACTTCAAGTTTCTATTACAGTGCAGCAGTGATATGAGCAGTGCAAGAGAAGCATTTTTCTCTTCAAATGAGAATTATTGAAGCCATTATAAATCACGAACCATTAAAATGTGATATTATGGCATTATAATTTTTTTGCAGTCCTGGTCAGAAAAAGGGACAATTATGACATTATCAGAAAAGCTAGGGAGGGCTTGAAATAGCATGAGGTCAAAAGAGTGATATTCAGCTAATCAGCAAGGCCTCCTTGAAATATATCTTGAAACTTGTCACTGCGTCAGTGGCTGTGCTAGAATATTTGTCAAAAGGCAAAGTGCATAGCAGAGAAGCCAACCCTGCTGCTTTCAGCACATTTACTCAACAAAAAATTTCCCTCCCCACTTTTTTTTAAACCTAGCTACAGAAACAAGTCTAAACACAGCAAGTACCAGTGGCGTCACTGGGATGCGGGAGGCCAGCACATCACCCCATGATGGATCTCTTCCCATGCAGTGGGCATTGCAACACCCTGGGCAGTGAGCATGGAAATGCATCTTAGCCCTGCCCCATCTGGGTTTTTTTGGCTATAACATTTGATAGAATAGATATATTTCAACATGGTGTATTTCATTGCATTCTGCATGAAATTACATGTTGAATGATATATAACATGATGGAATTATTCCTAAAACCACAATTTTATTGATTTTGGCCAGTAGTATCTTTCCTCCTGTGAGCATCACTCGGTATGACCCGCACCCCCTGCACCTCCTTAGCAATGCACTGGCAAGTACACCAGTTATGAAAGGTGCACAAAAGTCTGAATGTGTCTTCTTTTAAGGTCTATATAAGATGAGAATAGGACAAGATTGGGTTTTCATGCCTGTGCCTTACTTTGAAAGAATAGAGCAATGTGTATACCATATCAGTAGTATATATTTTGTTGGGTGTCTTTCCAAAATGCACATGTGACTGGAGCCTAAAGGTGATTGTCTCCAGAAAATGAGGCTCTCCATGTGACAGAGGTTACATGTAAAATGTGCATTCATGATTGGCTTTGTCACATTTAAACACATGTACCATGCACTCTCACCTATATGCACATAGAGCTAATGTGCTAGTAACCTACCCACTTAGGCTGGCAGTAGCATGTGAAATGCTTTTGCAGGTAATTGCTTTCTCATATATGCATGCCCAGTGTCATGTATAAATCAGGTGTTAGAGCTGCCACAGGGGTTGCTTTAAAAAAAAACCACTGTCTTCTTAGTTAAGTTCAATGCCCAGTCAGTCTGTGCAGCATCAATCTCTAAGTGTCCAATAAACAACCTCTTCATCTGACAATTCTTTACTCCCACGCATAGTTGCACTTGAATAGAACTTTCTAGAATATCCCTTAGACATTCTCTTTGATTTTCATAAGCATTATTGTCATGTGGGCTTTTTACTGGCATATAGAGAGTACTAGACATGGTAAATTATTAATGTATGGAAAGGAAATGGAAAACAGAAAAGAGGAAAGCTTTTATCTATATGAGAAGCTTCTAGAAAATTCAGTGGTCACAATAGTCTGTGGTTAGCTACCCATACTTATCTGCAGACTTAGGTAATTTTATGGCCAAATCAGCAAAATTAAGTTTCCAGTCTTTTGAATTCTGGAGGCCACAAAAGTTCTTTTCTTCCTCTAGCAGTAGCAAACATTATATGTAATAGCACCTCTTCGTACAAACAAGATTCCAAGTTTGTTAACTCACGCTTGTAATCCTGAGACATTGTTTAGTCACATCTATTCTTTTGCTGACTATTTTTCGACCATACATTAGTTGTGGTGATTCCAAAGGTAACTGTGAACCTCACCCATCAGAGACACCCTTTTTGACTTTTGACATGGTTGCTTATTCCAGGATGAAAGAGTAAAGAGCCAAAAGACTCCATCTTGCTGGGGATTGTTCACTGCTTGCTTCAGCTCTGCTTCACTCCTGAAGCACGTTAATAAGAGGCAGGCAGCCCAATCCTATGCCAAGGCTGCGCCAGCAACTGGCTCGCTATCCCGCCAAAGACCATCATGAAAGTGGTGTAAGGCACTTCACTGACAGTAGGGAGCACACAGCACTGGCAGAGAGGCCACTGCCACTCCATGCTGTGCCTGAGCACCAGAACAAAGTAGACAACAAGCGCCCGGTGGTGAATATCTCCGCTAAACAGCAGGGAGGCTTTTTGGAGCAGGGAGGATGGGAAGAGGGCCGAACTGGGTGGAGGGAGGGCTGGTGGCCAGATCAGGCCTGGGATGGTGGTGGGGATGGTGGTAGAGGCTGCTGTCAGATCCTATTCCTCTTCTGGAGCTGAGCTCCTCCGTTGTGTGCTAGCTCAAGGGCTTGCAGAGATCCAAGAAGACCCTGCGGGGCCAGCCATACTCAACACAGAGTAAGGGAATTGATGTTCCTTTACCCTGAGGAGTCTTGTGGCACCTTACCTAGCCCCACAGGATGCAGTAGCAGCCATTTTGGTGCCACGGTATGGCTGAATTGGGCCCTAAATGGAGTTTACCACACATTATTCTGACAGAACAGGTTAGTCTTGGTCAAATGTTAAATGTTGCTTCACACTGACATCTTCCTTTAAAAATTCAAAGCTGTGGGACCACGGTGAAGAGGAAAGGGATTTAACTGTTTCTCCCATAATGCAGTCCTAACAAAAGTCAACCTCAAGCTGTCCTTTGTCATGGGACTATTTTTGTACCAATGTAGTATGGGGGGGGGAACAGCATAACATACCCTTCTGCAACCACAATATGGGATCTATAACAGTTGTGGAAAGGTATTAAAAGAATAGTTGCACAGACTAGTCACTTTCCCAACCTGCTTTGAAAATTTTTTCTTTATTATAAAAACGAATCCATCTGGAAGACAAAGTCAGCTTGCATATATAATTGACATACTCTGTAAAAACAAGCTGCGTAGGTATCTTTCTGATTTTTTTTTTTACATCTTGTGCTGTGATCCCAATCCAGTTTCAGAGACCCTGTGGCTGCTGACCTCTGGCTAGCAATTTGTACACAGACAAGATACCCTCTAAGATTGCTCTTTTCCAGTAAGTTCTGTTGAACTCAGTGTATGAAATGTAAGATATTTTCAGGCGTCTGACAGACATACTGAGAAAGTTGCTTTTCCACTGGTTTCTAAGTGATGTCATTTTTAACATCCAATTAGTGGCCCTTTATCCAATTCATAAGGGCTGACCTATTTGCCTAAGTAAATGGCATTGTGCACAAAAAGGGCATTGTTGGCAGGTGATGATTTATATCATGTTCAGTGTTCGTCATTTTCCGTTTTGTTCTGATTCATCCAGCTTGGAGTGAGCCATTTGGAGCTCTTCACTGTGTAGGTTCTCATTATTCAGATATTTAGCTATCTGATGGTTCACCCCTTATTCCAAATCATTTATGAATAATTTTGATTTATTAATCATTTATTAATCATTTATGAATATCATTTTGCCTGGCCTGACCACCAGCCAAGGCATATTTGCTTACTCTTGAGTAAACACCACTGTGAGGCTTATTTTTGCTTTCCATAGGGCTCAATACATTCATCTGCTTGGAGGGAGGGACTTCCTTCTTAGGTGTTTTTGGCGGCTGCATTCATTGGATCAGGACCATTCTGGATAAGGTTGGATTCCTCTCAACCTGCCCTTTCCAAAGGACTAAAGCAAGGTCACCTACTCACAAGTAAACACGTGATACAGCTCAGTTTCCCTTTCCATAGGACTCCATGCAATTTTTTGTTCGGTTTTTTGGCCATAACTTTTGATAGAAAGGAGTTATTTCACTCTGGTTTTCTGCATTGCATTCTGCCCAAAATTCCGCATCCATCAGCATATAACATGATGGTATTACTCCTAACCACTGCGATTGTAGCGTGTCATCCCCCAGTGCGCATCATCCAGTGCGGCCCGCACGCCCCGCAGTCCCCTAGCAGCGCCACTGGCAAACACTGCTACAACAGGTGGCAGCACCATAGTTCTGCAAACAGATCCCACCATGCCTGCTGGACCAGGTAAGATAGCAGTGGAGGGTGGGAGGAGGCTGAACTGGGGAGAGTCAGGACCATGATGGCTGCAGGAGGGGGTGTGTATCCTAGTATGTTAGGATAGGAAAGGGCTATTAAGCTCATATCAAGTATTCTAGGCTTACTTGAGTCATATTACCATGATGTGCCAATTAAAGTAACAATAAATTGGCCCAACAAAATATATTGTGTGACCTACTTTCTTTCCCTCAGAAGGTGCCAACCTGTGCAGAAAAAGTGTTAATCATCAGACAGTGATACATGATGACTCATTCCATTTGTACTCACACTCTGTGCAACAAGCTTGAAAGGCGTAATGGCAGAGTCACCCACCTACACTGGGAAGCGCTTGTGGCAGAGAGACTTCACCACCAAGAGCATATTCATGATGGTGGTTAGAGGGTGGGGATGTTTGGTGCACAAATACACCCCTACCTCTAGGATGGATACGCACTGAACTCCCACTTCCTAATGATTCCAGGTAGGCAACACTAACACACAATTCCTCCATTCCAACAACTCCAGGCTGCTGTAGTATTCACTGAAGGAAAGGAAGGGAATGGGGGGGGGGGAATAGTGAAAGCTATTTGGGTGTCACAGAGCAGCTGCCAGTTTCTCCTCTCCTCTGGCAGTGCTGCTGGAAAAGGCTTAGGTTTTCTTTTCGAGGGAGTGGAAAGAAGCAGAGCATGAGGGAAACCCTGACTGGGTGTGTGCGAGAGCCTGGAATCACTGCTCCTTGGCTGGGAAGGAAAAATCACTGAGGTCTGTGGCAGCCATGTTACTCCCACGTACTGCCCTGAGGGAAAGTGGCTAATGGGACCATTGCATTAAAAGGGAAGAGGGTGGAAGAAGGGCTATGGCTGGAAGTTCTCTCCCTTCCATGAGAAGAACAAAAACAGAGACTCCTGAGACGCTGAGGTGATCATTCCAAATAGATAATCAGACAGCAATGGAACAAATCGTTGGCAACCTTCAGTCTTGAAAGGCAATGATATCACACTCTGAATGGTGGTTCTGGAACTGTGTCTAGTGTGGCTGGAAAGGCCAATTGGGGAGTGACAATCCTTTCTACAGTGGGAGCAAGTATAGTCTGTCCCTGGTCTGTCTTCCTGGCTATGGGCCTTCCTTCTTTGCCTCTTGGCCAAGTGTCTCTTCAAACTGGGAGAGGCCATGCTGCACAGCCTGCCTCCAAGCGGGATGCTCAGAGGCCAAGGTTTCCCATCTGTTGAGGTCCAATCCTAAGGCCTTCAGATCCCTCTTGCAGATATCCTTGTATCGCAGCTGTGGTCTACCTGTAGGGCACTTTCCCTGCACGAATTCTCCATAGAGGAGATCCTTTGGGATCTGGCCATCGTCCATTCTCATGACATGACCAAGACAACGCAGGCGTCTCTGTTTCAGCAGTGTATACATGCTAGAGATTCCAGTTCGTTCCAGAACTGTGTGGTTTGGAACTTTGTCCTGCCAGGTGATATCGAGGATGCGTCAGAGGCAGCACATGTGGAAAGCATTCAGCTTCCTCTCCTGTCGTGTGCGAAGAGTCCATGACTCACTGCAGTACAGAAGTGTACTCAGTACGCAAGCTCTGGAACAAATTAGGATTGCATTAATTTAAGCTATTCATATACCATTTTTGACATGTTTCTCAGGGTTTACAAGTGAAGCACAAACACACTAGAGTGATGGGACACAGGAGTTCTGTGGTGTTAGAGGTGGACACATATGGGATATTTTGCAGGCCAGAAGACTTGGCCAACAAGCCCAAAGAAGCCAGCTGTTCATTGGGATTTATCTGCTGAATTTTGGGCTGCAGGTCTCCTGTATGTACATTTTTTTTTCAATGCTGTGATTGTATCAACAACAGCGAGGGGGAAGGGCAACTTATAGGGACATGCCTGCAAAACATAGCACTTTGTCCCCCTTTCCGAACACTACTGAACTGTATGGGCAAGTGGAAAACATAGAGTAGGATCCAGGCCTTGTATGGGAGTGCTGGGTAACATGACTTGCATCTGTCCATCCATTAGCCTCCACACCATGATCAACATATAGGTTGAAAAAATTGGATTTATTTTTGAAATCTGGGATGAAGGAGGAAGGAGATGTGACCAGCATGCTCTGGCTATCACAAGATCCTGGAGACCTCAGAGGGCACTATCTGCCTCATCCCCTAAATCTTGACATGGAAGTAATTTGCCTAACAAAGGCCTCTGGTAGCTATGAACATGACTCCCAGGAGGAAACTTTCTCCAATGCAGGGTGTACTGGCCAGATGTAGACTTGATGTAATATTACATGTGTCAAAACCACATATGTTTATGTATGTATTTTAAATATATATACTTTGCCTATACATGTATGATCTTGTTGTAAACTGTTCAGTGGCTTGGTGTGATCACAGTACTGCAGATGGGAGAAGGGACTGAGAATAAGGCATTTTGGCTTGCCAAAGCCCGCATAGTAACTTTATGCCAAAAGTGAGAATTAAAAAGAGGTCAGTCTGGTAGGAATCTTAAATAGTGCTCATAAAGTATGCACACTACTGCTAAAACTTCATGAAATTGATGTAAACATCAGTAGTGTGAACCTCCCCAGCCCCACGCCCAGGGCATAGGCCCACGATGACACCCCACCACAGGCTACCACCAAAAATCCGCCCACCCCACTCACCTAAGGCTCACGGAGCCTCGTGCGACCTCCACCCACATCAGGGAAACCTCTCCTGAGGTTCCCCAGTGTTATAAACTGTACTTCCGGAAAACCAGAAGCATAGTTTCTGCCCCGGTCGGGAACCTAAGAGAGGCTTCTGTGGAGCCCTAGTGCCTCACACCTGGGGCTTTTGCCCCATTGGACCTTATGGTAGATCCACAACTGGATCTGCGTGCTTTTTCTGTCACATAACAGTGTTGCATGAAGCTTGAAATAGATGTACAGATTTCATTATAATGTGCACTGTGATGCTTCCTGAAACACAGCAAATTGTTTTCAAAGGCTTTATTGTCTATTTTATTTATTTTTCCTATGGAAACATGTCAAATGACATGTGGAGAATTATATAGATTTGGACTAGTGCCTGAAGTTGTTTATGCTCTCTCCAGAAGAATGAATGATCAAAACCTTGGATTTGTTACTGATTTGCGTGTGAGGTCAAGTTGCAAATTTATTAGCATCAGTAAGAGCAATCGGTTTTCCAGTACTCCAAAGTACCTCTTTGTGTGTGGGGGGGGGAGGGGAAGGCGGTGTCTGCATACAATAAGGAGAGCATACCATTTTTCCTTTGTGTTCTCTGTTGCTAGCATTAATATTATCTGCTGCCATTATACAGAAAATAGTTGTCCTTCTTCTGATTTGGCTTTTTAACGTATGCAGAAGCTGATAAATGTTTTATACGAGATATTCTTGATTAAAATAGTCACCCGCTGCTGGTTCCACAATCAGAAACATACGAACCTGGAAATAGGATGAGATGCAGTTTGAAGAGGGTACAGCGAAGTGGTTGTGTGCATTCCTGTCTCAGTTTTTTTTTTAATACAAACGGATGCATCTCATACAGCACTGTGCAGAAAGCACTTCTCCCCTTGCAAACCTTTCTCCTGAGTGACTATCTGCAAAAGACACCCTGCTCAGAACCACTTCCATCACAACAATAAGAATGATGGTAGGAAGAAGTATCGTCTTTTTTCCATTTACTCTAGGGCTGTGGAATGAGCTTACAGGAGTGTGAAAATGTATTTCCCTGCCAAGGAGAAATGGAGGACTCCATTATTCCTGCGGTTTTATTATCCATTTATTTTTTGGGATTTTTGTCTTGATGTGATGTATAGATGTTTTACCAAAGTGAAATTGGCTAGGAAGTGGGGGTATATATTTACCAATCAATCCACATGAATCCCAATCCACAAATTTGGTCAAGAGCAGGCAATAAATGTTGCTTACTTCCACACTGAAAAATCAGTAGTTAGGCACTTGACAAAGTAGTTACCTGACTGCTTCACCACACATCAAAGCTTGACCCCACATATGCTCAAGAGATATTAAAGCCCACTTGTGTTAAGAGTTGGAGAGATAAAGGCACATTTTAGCCATTCATTAAGCCCAATCCTATGCACATCTACTCAGATGTAAGTCCCATTGTGTTCATTGGAGTTTACTCCCAGGTGAGTGTGCATAGGATTGCAATCTTTGTTTATAAGCATTAGTGAATACATTAGGTTGGTTAGAGGTAACTAATTTGTTGCCCAGGTACAACGGTTCCTTTGCTAACATAATTCCCACAACACACATAACTCCATAGTTATGGAGACTCTCACAGTCCAATGGAGAGAAAAGCTCCATGTACTCATGAGAATATTTGAGATGACCAGCTTCAGTCCACTGAACTGATGTTGTGAATGTGGGTGTTTCATGGGTGTCACAGAGTACAAAGAGAGCACTAGATTGGAGCAGGACATTGTTTTGGGATTTTAAATGATACAGTGGGAAGCAGGCATTTAAAGAAGATGGTGCCATGAGAAGCCATGCGTTATGTGCTCTTGAATATACCACTGTGTGAATACACAACTGCGTACAACCAATAAGCAATATAGTTGTGTGTTCAATAGCAGAAAACTGCAGACAGAATTAGGATATTCTCTACAATTTAAATCCATTCAGGGTGATGTCTTCAAAATTACAGATCTGCAGGAAATGGAATAATTAACCTCCATCAGTTTTCTTAATTACTCTGAACAATGCATTTGAATTTAAACATTTTAGACAAGGACACCTGGCAAAATGAGGACAAAGCTGCATGTTACTTTGAAGTTTGCCCTTACATGTCTTTTTTCCCCCCTTTAATCTAGCAGGTGGGAGGATAAGGATCAGGACCATGACATATAGCTAAATGGTTCATCTTCTTCAACCACTCCATGATCCTGATGAAAATGAGTAGCGTAGCCAGACAGGGTGCAAAACACTAAGCTTTGAATGGTGCCTCACTAAGGCTTGCAAGCAGCCCCTCCCCCTCTCCTTCAAAGCCATTCCAGGTTGCTGGAGCAAAATGGAGGAGATGCACTCCTTCTAGCTATGCTACTGATGATGCCCACCTCTAAATAAAAGCTGTTATTGGCCCCAGTGGCACCTTTGCTCCTACAGCAGATAGCAGTTTTAGAACACAGATTTTGTTGTACTATGGCAGGGGTGTCCAAACATTTTGGCAGGAGGGCCACATCATCTCTCTGACACTGTGTTGGGTTCCAACGAAAAAAAGAATTAATTTACATGTGCAATTTGAATAAATTTACATAAATGAATTTATTAGATATGGAACTTGTATGAATGAATGAAGGTCTTGCAGTAGCTCAAGGCCTATAAAAGGCCTTGCACAAAGCAAGGCCAGCCTTTCCTTCTCTGCCACTGCTGCATCACAGATGTTAAACAGCAAGTAGTGAAGGTAACCCTAGTCCCACAGCTCAGGTGAGAGGTCAAACAGTTGTCCTCATGCTGAGAGCAGTTGCATCGGGCCAGCATGGGCTCCAGCAAGTCTCTGGAGGGCCAGAGCTTCATTGGAGAATGGCGGCTCCCCGAGGACCTGATTGGGAGCCCCTGAGGGCCACAAGTGGCCCCCGGGCCGGGTTTTGGGCACCCCTGTACTATGGCATGAGGACAAACCTCTTCTCACATGCTAATTCTAGGACTCTCCTCATGGTCCTAATTCTGCCTGCTCCCAACTTCCATGACTGTATTTTAAAAGAAAACATACATGTGCAGGGACAAGCTAAGCATTTGGTATAAAGTTAGGTGCAATTAGGCCTTTGGTTTTGCTCTATTTTTCAAGGGAAAAAATGTTAGTGTATGCCATTTGTTGCAATTTTATCCTTCCATAAAGACATAGAAAACAGTCCAACAACCATTTAGAAGCTTGTTATTTTAATTCATGAAGGTCAGCAGAGTTCCCCTTCCTCCATTGCTTGTTGAGGGCTGAGTACCTGTAGTATCTGGCAACCAGTACTGTGAAGTATTTACATACATACTGAGGCTATCATGGTTGGAATATCCAAAAGTCCAATTAAAAGTGTCCAGGGCTTGAAGGCCATGGTCCAATAAAATGCTTTGAACTTGACATTTTGCTCCCACTTGTGGAGGGCATTTTCAAAGTTTCCATGATCCAGAGATCACCACCATCCCGTTCCCTCTCTCTGGAAGAAAGCAGAAATGGGGGCAAAATCATTGGTGGCTTCAAAGGTATTTATTTTCAGAAATATATATTAATTTTGTTTCAGGCAACCCACACAAAATTAAAAGGAATTTGGCTCCAAAGAGCTACTTAGACATGCCTTAAATTCTTAACGTCTTCTTTTGTAGTGGTAGCTTGTCATGCTATATCACACAGAACTTTCCAAACTTGGTGAAAACTTGAACAGCAGTTTGTGGTAGGAGGACCTACTGTTAAAGAGGAAGAAGTCAAAGCTTTTACTGAGCATGCCAAACCTAAATAGCTTTTTGGATTCAAGCCATTCTTTACTTGTGATGAAATTATGTCTGTGGTCTGTGCCTACTTTTAATTTGCTTTTGATTTGAAGGCAATTGATGGTGATTAGATTACTATTAAACAAAATTATGATTGCTAGTCTGGCAAAAGGGCACCTTTTTATTTACTCTCTACACAACATCTGAAATTTGCTGCAAAGCTTTAAACAATCCCAAATTGTATTGACAGGACTGAAAAGTAGTTCTTTCCCTTCAGAGTTTTTCACCATCTTTGTCATGACCTCTACTCTGAGTTCAAAGCCTGACACTGAGAACATTTGAGTCACAAGGGCCAAGGACTAAACCAGGGGTGCCCAAACCCCAGCCCGGGGGCCACTTGCGGCCCGCAGGGACTCATAATCCGGCCCGCAGGGAGCCCCCAGTCTCCAATGAGCATCTGGCCCTCCGGAGACTTGCTGGAGCCCATGCTGGCCTGACGCAACTACTCTCAGTGTGAAGATGACTGTTTGACCTCTCGCATGAGCTGTGGGACAAGGGTTCCCTCCACTGCTTGCTGTTTCACGTCTGTGATGCAACAGTGGCAGTGAAGGAAAGGCTAGTCTTGCCTTGTGCAAGGACTTTTATAGGCCTTGAGCTATTGCAAGACCTTCATTCATTCATACAAGTTCCATCTCTAATATATTCATTTATGTAAATTTATTCAATTTTGAAATGTAAATGAATTTGGCCCGCGACACGGTGTCAGAGAGATGATGTGGCCCTCCTGCTAAAAAGTTTGGACACCCCTGGACTAAACTGACAAGCCAGGAAGGCAGCCCCCTGGCCTGAAGTCACAAATTCCTCCATTTTTTCCTTTGGAGCCTCCTGGCCTGCAGCTGGTGCTGATGTCCAGGATCAGGGAAATGTGAGATTCTGGGCATGAGAGGGGTTGCTTCTTCAAGAGCTTCTGGCTCTGGCTGACAGTGTGCTGGGTCCAGTGTCTCGGTTTTAGAATCTCTGGCTTTAGGATTCCAAGTTCAGGGTGTGGTGTTCCGAATTTCTAGATCAGCTGCTCTGGTGTGGTGTCATAACATATGATTTTTCCCTGGAATAATAACTTTCAGAAGTCTCTTCCATTGGGGCTGACCTTAGGGCCTAACTGGGTCCTGCACTAGGTGATAATTAGAGTGCCCACAGCTGCAGCCAGCACCTTGCTGTGTAGCTGACATGGCCCCCCGATCCCACCCCTGCGTCCAGTTGGCTTGAAATTGGCCCCCCAGAAAACAGGTGGCACTGGCACTGCTGCTGGGTGCCTCACTGCCGCCACTCATCCTGGTGAGTAGGGGTTCCCCCCATCGCAAAAATGTTTTGGATTGGGCCCCACAGCTTCTAAGGCTAGCCCTATCCTTCATTGGTCATGGCAGTGGCAGGGAAGAGAGTAGCTATTTAAAACTGCTGGCTTCGAATAGGGCACTTAAGAAGGAACCTTTGTGCTCTTATTGCAAGCAGCCAGGAAGAGTGAGCGTGGAAGCACTGGGTACCTCATTTGCTTTTGTGCAAGTGCATGGTTGCTGATTGGCTGGTCACCTCCAGTGACATCAGCAGCAGCCCATGTCATGAGTTGTTAGCCAGTCAGAAATTTCTTGGCTGCTTCTGATAAGAGCAGAAATTCCCTCCCCCCATTTGCCCCACAACATCCACCAGTGATCTGTGTTAGTGTTCTTGCTAGCAAACTGCCAATGAAAGAGGTTACAAGATGGTTCTAGTCGTGACCATTCTATGCCGGCATTCTAGGACAGTTGCTTTAGGATGGTACTCAGTCAAATCCAGAGGAAGCTAACCAGGTACATGCATATGGCAGAAAGGGACAAGACGCTGAATCTTTTATCTGGCAATGAAAAACTGGTGCCAGTCCAGTGAATAAAAACACTGTATTCCAGGCCAACAGCTCAATAACTGAAATACGGATTTTTAAAAGAAACACTCTACAAAGTGTGATCTGACTCTATATATATTTCTTCTCTCATCTTCTATGTAGTTCAGTTCTTTCATTCAGAAACACATTGACATTTAATGTTACTATATTTATTTAGAACTAGCAGTATGCTTGGAAACAAACAAACAAACAAAAAACACGATGACAACAGAAACACAGTGTCAGCTTAATGAGCTTAACTGCAGCAGGTTTGTTTTTCCGGTGTTTTTCTTTTTCCTTTTGTTTGAAAATGGGGAAGGTGGCATGATGCCAGAGGGGTAAAAGGAGGGCTAAAAAGATGTTTTGAGCTTGGGACCAAGATTGGAGGGGTATGGACAGGATGGGGAATATCTGCAGCACAAATAACTTGGGCTGCGCAATTCTAACTTTCACTGGAATAGGCAGACCAGTGGGCCTGCGCTCTATCCAGCACAAGTTTGGGGTTGGCTAAGGTTCAGCCAGGGGCAAGGGGAAGAAATTACCCCAGGTAGAGCTGCAGCGGCCCCAGTGGGTCTACTCAGATCTGCACTGCCTAAAGAGGTGGTGTAGATCTGAGCAGAATGGAGAAGCCTGGAGCCGCTCCGCGCCACCCGGGAACGGGGCTAGGACTCAGCATAACTGCCGGATCATGGCCCCACCTCCCGCTCCCAGCCTGCTTGCCCACAGACCCGCCTGCCGTCCACCCTCCCGTACCTCAAAACGCCTCCTTCCTGCTCCTTCATGCGCTCACCATGTTCCTCCAGACCCCCGAGCTGGCCAAGCTGGGCCAGCATGAAGTTACTTTTCCTCGCTGCCGTGGAGGCTGGATCTGGCCTCCAGAGGCCAGTGCACCTCTGTGCACCAAAGCGGCTTTCTCTGAAGGAGGCACAAACGTGCTTTATGTTGCTTTAAAATGCAACACTCCAAGTAAGGGCACAGTCCTAACCCATTCTCCAGCGCCAACATAAGGGCATTGCAGCTCCTAAGTAAGGAAACAAACATCCTCTTACTTTGAGGAGGCTTCCGTGAGTGCCCCCCCCCCAACTTCAGGATGCAGCATACATTCCATTGGCACAGCTATGCCAGTGCTCGAAAGTGGGTTAGGATTTGGGCCTAAGTTCATTTATCTTAGAATCTGAACTTCTGTATGTTCTTTAAAAACATGTACACTCTGATGCATGAGTGCACACACACACAGAGATAAGGAAGAATCAGAGCAGGGAATATTTCTCTTACAGATTTTTTTTTAATGGTTTGCAAAGAGTACCACTTTCCAGTATCACCCTATCTAGACTGTTTTTGGATAGTCTAGTTCAGGGGTGCTCACACTTTTTTGGCTCGAGAGCTACTTTGAAACCCAGCAAGGCCCGGAGATCTACCAGAGTTTTTTTTACAATGTTCGTGCCATCATAACATATAACATTTATGTGTACAATGTATGTTGGTGTACCTTGAACCCCACTGAGTATAACAGGACTTACTCCTGAGTAGACATGCCTAGGATTAGGCTGTGAAGCTGCAATCCTAGCCACACTTACCTGGGAGTAAGCCCCATTGAGTACAATGGGCCTTACTCCCGGCGTTTCCTCCCAGAGGCACCTGAAGGGGGGGATCGGCACTCCGCGATCTACTCATTTTGCCTCGCGATCTACTGGTAGATCGCAATCCACCTATTGAGCACCCCTGGTCTAGTTGGAGAGGAACTACTGTGGCACTGAACAGCATGAAGATGATAACTTGGCAGTTAGGAAAACAAAGGACCTAATTTCTCAATAGCTCTGTCACTATAGCCTGTATGTAGGAGTGTGTCAAGATCTGGCCTCTAGATATATAAGGAACATGAATATGAAGAACAGTAGGTAAGATAGCATATATATCAGAGCAGATGATGTGTCCACAAACCACAACCCTTATAGTCTTTTATCTGATTTTGAAATACTGTAATTTTAAATTTACATACCTGGACCATCTCTGGTCAACACTCCCCATCCCCCATCCCATCACTATCTCTTTCTTCCCTTTCTGCCCTCTCCCACCCCTCCCGCCTCACCTGCCAACTTACCTCCATCAGCAGCTTCTTCGTGCTGCTCAGGAGCATGCAAAAAAGCTCCAGCTGTTCCACTGGCACTCCAGAAGCATGTGACTTGGCATGCTGCTGAAGTACCTTTTATGACTAGCGCTAGCTGATTTATAGTGGAAAAGGCACCCTGACAACAATCAGCCCCCTTAGTATTGGGCCATAAGGTAACTTATTTGCTCATTTCAGACACACGTGTGGTCAGATGGACTAAATAGGGGGTGAGTGTAACCGCTCCATTACTTCTAAGCTTTTGTACTTTCACAGGCCCTAAGAAGGAAGAATGTTTTGTCAGATGCTGGTTTGTTCAGTCAAGACAGATTGCCTGACACGGATTTCTTTTGATAAAACAGGAGTGCATTTTGTGATTTCTTGGGATTTTATAAGCTCACACCATCTCCAGAAATGAAGGGTAGAATGCTCAGACCTCATTAGAATAAGAGATGATTATTTACTGAAGTATTGCATTTGAGTAAATGTTTGTTTCATGATGCCTCATTTGGCTTCTCAGTAGAAACACATATCTGACTGATCAACAGATCTGGGTACTCAGGTTAGATGTTTAGCTACAATATATCCTATATATTTTCCTCAGGCTGTTTTGCATATTTTTACAAGGAAGATGGTCTGTCTTCTTGTAAAGGATCATCTCTTCATTTTTGAATTGTCGTAGGCATGTTCACTGATCACATCAGGAAAATGCAGATTTTAAATGTATGAATATGTTCTCATTTTATTATGCAAAGATATACATTTAGTCTTTTGTACACAGTGTCACTGGCAGCTAATATCTTTTCTAGACTTGAGTTGTCAGGAACTGTACTATGTTAAACCATTTCCCTTGGGTCATTTAAATGCGTTCCTTGACTCTTGGTCTCCACAAACCCCAATTCTCTGGTCTGTCATTGCTTTCCTTCCCTTCTAACATAGACATGGACCACTCAGCTACCAGGAAATACTGCATCTGACATCCAAAATGGAGCTGTCCATAAAGAACAAGTTAATGGCTTCTGACTAGAGCAACATTTCTCTGACATTAAGTCTGCAGGAGAATTAGTTGATAGAACATTCAGAGAATTCTTTCAAAAAGATCTTTGTCATGAAGGCTGATAGGTGTACATATTTCACATGTGCTTGAGCTCTCTCTCTCTCTCTCTCTCTCTCTCTCTCTCTCTCTCTGTCCTAGGAAAAAGAGCTTGTAAGGTCTTTTTCACCACAGGGCTTATTTCTTTGACTGAATGTTCCCAGCCAGTGCTTTTGATCCCCAAAGTCCACATATACTGGCTCCTGACCAACTCACCAGGCTGATGAAAGGGATGAATCCTGAACCTGAATTGTCTGTGTAGTCTGCATGATGACCTTTCCTCTGTTGCTGCTCTGTTTCCTGGGGTAATGATGAGCTGCCTTTTTCATTGATCTTTTCCACACTTCTGCTTGTGGGCAATTCTGAACCAGTACCACGGGCAACTGCTTGATATGTTTTAACCATCCGCTGTCTTGCTACAGCAAAGGATTATGGGCCATGTCTCTGGTGGTTAATGCAGTGATGTTAGTGACAAATTCAACATGGTTCTATGTCCAAATTTTTGCCATTACATTAAGATTTGTAGACACTGTTGAAAAGCAGCCCCATAAATAATATATTACAGTAATCCAGTTTTGTTATACTAAAGATATATGTTTTACTAAGCATATGCAGAGTGCATTTACTCCACAAGTGAGCCTTTTTCATGCTCACACTCTAAGAATAAAGGAATGCCAGTGCAACTAGTGGCAGTTTATACTAGTATTACAGCACAATTCTAGGTATGTCTACTCAGAAGTAAATCCCATTGTGTTCAATGGGGCTTACTTCCAGGGACATGTATATAGGACTGCAGCCCCAGTACCATTGCTAAACTCACACCAATGCCCAGTACCAGATAGTAAGTGCCCTCTTATTTTCACCTCTGATAGAGCCAGATAGGAGAAAGTTTGGGACAATATATAGATCATAAAAGTATTCTGAGGAAATGATGAGAATGTTCAGTTTGTATTCATAATTTTGTATTCATGTTTGACCCTTAATAAAGATAGAAAAAATGCATTCCTTAAAAATGAAAGCAAAATGCTCCTTAACTGTTTATATAACAGCTAGATGAGACTATAGTTTATTAACTCTTCAAAAAGTTTGAAAAGAACATGGGAATGTACTAATGGGAGAACATATGGGAGTCTAAAATTGACAGTGCCCCCAACATAGCAAGTAGCAATTTAAGGAGGAAGCTCAAAGCAATTAGTCTTTCCTCCTTGTTTCTGTTGCTTGAAATCTCAGCCTCCCATCTCAGGGAAAAATAAGCATAGTACAAAATTCATTGTAGCATTATTTTTTGCAAGCTATTTTAAATATTTTGCAATGACACATATTTTCATCTCCACATCTGAGTATATAGCAAGAACATTTAACTCATTCTCACTGACTCTGCACATAACTGTCTTAAGTATGTTCCTCTAATATAACACAAGTACCAATATAATCTCAGGAACAGAAATGTCTCCATATGCTTGTGTTTTTATGTTTCACACATTGCCATGGAAATCTAGAAGCAAATGATAGACTAGCCATGCAGCCGTGAAAAGAGACATCTACATGTGTGCAGCCACATGGAGGAAGTAACACCTGACCTGGTGCATCCACACAGGCAGACTGTGCATCCCTATATGTATCTGTGTGCACGTGATTACCTATTTTGTAACCAATTATGGTATCACAAATTGTAATCATGCCAACAAGATTGTGTCAATCGATTACTTTCCTTGCATCCTTGGAGATATTCCATCTGTAGGGTTTCAGAGAGTCTGAAGCGGGCTCATATTTCTTAGCATGAAAATAATGCAAATCTTTTGCAGTATTCAATGTTAGTGGCAACACATTCTTGCTACTGTCTTCCACACTTCACACACTCAGAACAGAGAACACTCACATGATGTGCAGCGCAATCCTAACTTGCACTGCAGCAGGCAGGCCAGTGGGCCTGCGCTGTGTCCAGCACAAGTTTCAGGCAGCCATAGGCTCACCCTGAGGCAAGGGGAAATGTTTCCCCTTACCCAGAGAGAGTTACTGCAGTCCCAATGGAACTACTCAAATCTGAGTCACCTCAATCGTTGGCGCAAATCCAAGCAGCCTGGGACTTCCTCGGGCTGTTCGGGAATGGGGCTAGGTTCCAGCATAACTGCTGGGTCTTGGCCCTGCCCACCCCCTGCCCTGGAATGCCTCCCACCCGTTTCTTCCCTGCCCTTCCTATGCCCCCTTCAGATTCCTACACCTCCATTGGGCCCGTGTTGGCACAGTTAAACATGGTGCACCAAAGTGCAGTTGCATTGGTGCAGAAGTGCTTTATGGCACTTTTGCAACATCATTGGGCCAGTGCAAGGGACTTGCGCTGGCCCAACTGCACTTTTGGATTGCGCCCTAAATGATTTGCCATCTCAAAAAAGAAAGAAAACTATTTGCGTCTCAATGGGTTTTATCTGGATCACTCTGGAATTGTATTAATTGGAATGATATTAATTCTTCTAAGTGTATTGAGGGTGAAGCCCCATGAGAGCTTTGCCCCCCTTTGCCTGGCACTCCAAGCAAGCCAGGCTAAAGCGGGAAAATTGGAGCACCTAATTGGCTGCTGCACAGGTGGGGGCTGGGTGGGCTGATGTCCTGAAGGCTGTGTGCCTTCTGGAGTCAGGTCTGAAAGGACATTGCCAGTTAGATATCCGGGATAATTATCCTGTGGTCAGAAATGTTCCCCCATAGGGTGTGACAAGGGGCTATCAACCCTTGGCGCATTGATGTGGCAAGGAGGAAGTTTAATTCCTACCTGAGAGGGATTGTCTGTGCAATGGGCGGTGCCTCTATTGCACACCTGGGCATTGTGTACACTTCACTGGCCCTGTTTAGTGGGGTTCACCTATTCCCCAGTGGGTATTGACATTTTTCTTACAGACCTGCAGCAGGGTTTACTAAGCCTTTTGGCTTTGTTCGGGACGGTGGGGGTTAAGCGCTAGGCTAACCCCCCATGTGGCAGGTGATCTGCTGGCAGCGTTGCCAGGGCGGTAAAGAATCCTGCATACATTCCAAGGTCAGCAAGGTCAGAGGGTGATCCAGATCAGCTCAGACAATATTTGTTCGGGTCACTGAGACTGGCTGGCAAGCCCCCAGGCTGAATTGGGCAGACAACAACAGTTGGTGTGGCCTCCTGGGTATCTACTCATCCAGCTGCCTTGATCCCTAGGGGCTGGTGTTGATAAGCTCTCTCAGGTGATGACTGAAGGGGCTTAGAGCCAGTATGTGATACCCATGTAGCCCAGGGGAGATAGATGGCTAACACTGTTTCCCCCAAATTTGTAGCCTGCAGGTGGGGAGCGTTTTAGATTGTTTATGCCCTGCTGCAGATTTTCTGATTGTATTAATAAAGTGACCCTTTATCCCAAGTGTTTGTCTGGCATGCTCATTTCAGAAGTGCAATGGTAAATAGGTACGATTATCATTTTGTATTGCATTAGGGATTTTAGAATATCATAGGTGTATTATTATTAACAGTATTACTGTATAGTGCAGTAATGGACCTGTCCCTTGATGCACCCCAGGGCAAAGGTGATGTTGCCCCCTGCACCACCACCCCCATACTTACCCAGTGCAATGGAGCTTCACATTAGGGACAACTCAGAAAGCCTTCTGAGGCTTCCCATGCGGTCCTAAATAGTACTTCCTGGAAACCAGAAGTACTGCTTAAGACTGTGTCGGAAGACTCAGAAGGCTTCCTGTGCGGTCCACAACACCACATGGGCACAGCGCTTGGGGTTTTTGCCTCCCTGCACCCCCTCCAGGCCCACCACTGTTATAGTGCATCACTTTTGCATTTTTGTGGTTTGAGTAAACCACATATTTACATATTTCAATTCATTCTTCATAGCAAATCAAAACCATTTGAGCTTTGTTTTTCAAATAGCCAATACATTACTTCAATTTTTCTGTAAAATAACTCATATACTATTATCCTTCTTTTTTTTTTTTATAAAGTTATTTTAACAAAGATTGCATTTCATGCTATCTTGCCTTCTTTCTCCAATATGACAAAGCACATTGCTCCTCCAATATTAAGCATATACAATTCTTGGCTATAATAATCATTGAAGAGAGATTTTTGAATTCATCTTTCCCAAATAAATCAGCAAGAAAAAATACTGGATCCAATGGGCATGTTGCAGCCTATAAAATTATGGATTTCATTTTAACTACAATCAAGTAATGCTCACTCTGTAAAATTTCTGATTTCCCGCAAATTCGTATGCTGGTTATTGTGGTGAGCGAGCACTGTGTTTTATGGATGCATCCGGAAGAACACCATTAGATGTGCATGTGGTGTTTATGACAGCTGTAGCTGTTGAATTTTAGCCTGGATGCATTCCCTCCCCTTAGTCCAATGCTGAGCTGAAAGTCCAAGGCAAAATGTTGGTGCATGGAGTCTAATTTATAAGCTACTATAATATCTGAAATTATACAAAGCTTTTACGTCTTATATGATGTGGAAATAAGGTGGGCACCTTGACTCACAATTTGTATGATACATGAATGCCCTAACAATCTAATATGTGTTTACTTAGACATGTTCAACTATGCTCAGTAAGGAGTAAGGAGACTTACTTCTAGGGAAGTATGTATAGAATTGCAGTCTTAACAGCTCAATCCTATCGTTTTCCCCTCCTTTGCATTCAGCCATGTCAAAACAGGTTGCACTGCATGCTATGGGGGGGCCTGATTGGAAAGCTTGGGAGAGGGAAGGGAAAATATTTTTCCTTACCTCCCTGTAAGTCTCCTGATCACCAATGGATGTCCTTGGACCTGTGCCAAGTCTTTAACTGTGCCAGAATAGAAATATGACATCTCAGGAGCTGGGGAAAAGCCATAGCATACTGCCACAGCTCCTGCACCCCAGGACACAACCTCAGTCTCAGTCCCCAGTCTCTGCCCCATTGTGCCCCCATCCTGGGTGACCAGATTTCATAACAAAGCATAAGAAGGATTTCATAACAAAGTGGACAAGGCACATCAAAATGTAGGAAATCCAAGAAAAATGTAGGACATGACAAAATAAAAGCTAAGAACACTTATATATGGATTTCATGTGGTTAGTTTAAACACTATATTACTTATTATTAAATTTAAAACTATATTTAAAACTATATTACATATAATTTATTACATATAATTTATTAATTACAAGAAGGTTATGTGCTGCCTGCAGGGGCCTGCTCACAGGGATAAGGAGGATATTTCAGTTCTTTTCCAGGACATAAGGCTAAAAAAGAGGACATGCCCTTGAAAAAGAGGACATCTGGTTACCCTGCCCCATCCTGTTCTGCCAACTCACCTTCCTTAGTGAGTGTTTCTCAACCCACTGCAGCCTCTGCAACTTCTCCAGCTGTATACAACAGCCAGAACGTGCATTCCCCTGTTAGATTGCAAAAATAGGCTTGGGATATAAGTTTATTTTCATCTCATACTGAAGGTTTTCTGATAATTCACAGCCCAATCCTATCCACTCTTTCCTGGGAGTAAGTCCCATTGACTCTAATAGGACTTACTTCTGAGTAGACATGCATAGGATTGGGGTCTCGATATTCATTTTAGCACTGTCTTTGAAAGCGAAATGTAGATATTTGTGGTAGCTTATGGCTATTCTAGAATCAATATATGCAATGAAGAAGTGAAGGTCACGCTGCACTTACTGTCTGTCTTAGCTCATCTGTTGGGAAAAGCAGATGGATGGGTATATAATTTACTGGTTTAAAAAAAAATGTCAATCAAATTTCCAGGAACATACTCTTTCATCTGAGAAAACATTTATATTGAGAAGATAAAAGGGCTGGAAATCGACCCTTTTTCATATATTACAAATGTATTTTAAATTAAGGCTTTCTTGCTATATGTTTATTTTGTTTATCTTCTGATTGTTTTGATTTTTTTTTTTACTTTGCCCTCTCTGAAAGACTGTAAGTGGATACCGACACCCCCAAGGTGTATGCACTTGACATTACATAAGTAGCTTGCATTAGAGTACAACATCATCCTTCCTGTGCTAAAATATGACTATATTGCATTTGAAATGTCATACTTATTAACACTAATTACATTATTAAGCATAGCTAGTTGTTTACCAAAGCTTAAGTTATGCATCATAAGTGGATGTAGTACAAAAAGAGGTATCAATCTATTAACTAGAAATAAAATAAAGTGGTTTGAAATGCAGAATATTTTTTACCTCCTAGAGCACAATCCTGTGCATTCTGACTCAGATATTCTTAATCAGATATTGTATCTTACTCTACAGTGTTCAGTGGGGCTTATGTTCTAGTGGTCCAGTAATTTTCAACATTTTTCATCTCTTGGCACACTGACAAGGTATTAAAATTGTCAAGGCACACCATCAGTTTTTTGACAATTGACAATGCACACCATGCTGTTGGTGGAGGGCTCATATTCCCCAATGGCCCTACTAATAAATGGCCCTCTCCCAAACCCCCACGGCACACCTGCAAATAGTCTGCGGCACACCAGTGTGCCATGTCACAGTGGTTGAAAATGGCTACACTAGTCTAAGATTGCAACCAGGCAGCCCAGTCCTATCCCAAGCTGGAACAAGCAGGTTGGCTGAACTGTGCTGTATTCAGCACAGGGTAGGAGGTGGATCCAATGCAACTTGAAATAAACAGATTTATTTTCCATTACCCCATGTCATGCGGCAGCCACCTCAGAATGTCACCAGTGATCCAAGCAGCCCGGTGTAATGCTGGGCCACTCAGGAAGGGATTTAGGATCTGGCCTAAGTGCTAGAGGCTGGTCCCACCCCCTGCAGGCCTGTTCCACCCACCGGCCCACCTGCCCTCCACCCAGCCCCCAAAAGCCCCTGTTCCACCCTCCCATCACCCTCCCCAACCACCCATGCTGGCCTCCCCAGGTGAGTGTGAATTTACCTTTCGCTGGGCTGGATCTGGCGCTGGGCGGGCAGTGTGTGTCCTCATGCCAGCCAGCCTACCCAACTCACAAGTCGTCACAGATGTGCCTTACAGCATGCGTGCGATACTCCTGGGATGGCGCAAGGGACTTGTACCAGCCAAGCAAGCACTCAGGATTGTATTCTCAGTCTTAATGCACACAAGATGAATTAAGGAGTTAATACTGAGGGACCAATATCATATTTTGGTCAAATTATAGCACTGGTAGGAGATTGGGAAGATGGGTGATGATTTTTGGAAGATTTTTTTTCAAAGTCATAGGCAAAGTCAGGCTCCATAATAGTGTTGATTTGAAGTAACTGGAAGGTTTGCCTGACTTCATTGCTGCTTGCTTTTCTGTGAAGAGTGATAATTTTGGTGTGCTCCCTGGGGCATTTGGTGGGCCGCTGTGAGATACAGGAAGCTGGACTAGATGGGCCTATGGCCTGATCCAGTGGGGCTGTTCTTATGTTCTAATTTGGCCTTTCAGTTAGTATTCGGAATGGGCAAAATCTGATGTATAATTCTGTACCATTGCTGTGCTGTGATTTTTGCTTTGGAATCATTATTTAGTTCTTAATGTCTATCTCGTTAGCTAACTTCTGGATCTTTGGATTGAAAGTCAGGTTAGAAACATTTATAGAAACACAGAATAAATCTGCTTTTGACCCATCTCCCAAGTTCTTTGGGTAAAAAAGCATCATGTGAAGACAGCTGCCAATCCATTGGATAGTCATGTTTTAAATTATGAACTGAGTCCCACTAGCAAACTTTCCTCTGTTCTCCAGCATCTCAATAGTTTATTAATGTGCACACAATAAATTCTGCACCAGCCCTGCAAACTCAAACACATGGATTGGAATTTGAAAGTAAAGGTCACTAAGAACATGAGGATTCAACTTTTATTTATTTACTTGACATATCTCTTCCCTGTTTTTCATTTAAAAAAGTCATAAAGCACCTTAACTTCAAATAATGCCTTTAAGTAAATTTCTTTAACTTTAACAACGTAATAAAACATGCTATGTCATGTAATCCCAAACTCTCTCATTGAAATAAATTAATTACTTCTAAATCAATAAGAATGTGCAATGGAAAACATGCTCCAAATTAGCATTGGCTAGGGTCAGAAAATGTGCACATGCATTGTTCTGCTGTTTTT